>NC_089141.1:112998858-113298858 GCF_009819655.1 Sylvia atricapilla | reverse complement strand
ACCTTTTATCAAAATTTAAAAATTTTCTACAAATCTATTTTCCAATGTTGCATCCCTACCAAAACAAGGCAGCAGCTCCTGGACAGAAGGTTCCAGCCCTGAACCACAGGAGGAAATGCTGTTTCCCTGCAGGAATTCTTTCCCAAGTCTCTGCTGAAGCACTCCACACTTCCCCAGTCCTGCCAGAAGTGCTTGGCAAAGGCTGGGACACAAACAGAAGGAATGGCAGCAGCTGTGGGCTCTGAAACGTGGGACTCTGGAGATTTCTGCTGAGGTATCCAGTGGTTTCCTCCACGTGTCCAAGTGGGAGCTCCAACCTGCCACAAGAGCAGCAGCCACTGACTCTCCCCTGAAATCTGGGCAATGGTGCTGTCTGGGCACATTTCAGGGGATATTATCAACCAAAAAATCAACATTTCAGGCACCATTTCTCAACCATTTCCAGGAGGATCTGTCACATTTTCCCCTGAGGAGAATGTTCACGGTGTTGTCCTGCCCTGACTTGAGGGATTCAGGGGATAAATCCTGACCAAAATTCTCAAGTTGATGAAAAACCTAACAATGGTGTACAAAGGTGCTGGGAATGACTGAAGGTACCCACAGGACACCTGAGGAAAGCTTCATTTATTGCTGCTCCAGCAGCAGTTTGGTGTGGCACCAATCTGGAATTCTGTCACCAGAAAACCCACTCCAGCGAGGAGGGTCAAAGGCTGCAATTTTTATTCCTGCCTCAGCTTCCAAAGTTTTCTTCTTGCTCAGGACACAAATATTCCATCTCCATCACCAGTGCCACCATCCTTCTGCAGTCACTGAAGTGCAAATCATCAAAATCTCCCACCCCACAAATCAAAAATCACCCAGTTTAAACCCTCCTGTGCCTTTTTGAGGAATCCACAGCACTGAAGGTCTACAAAGTACAGAGCCTACTAAAAAAAACACCTCAGTCACTCATTTTTCACCATCCTCTGTGGAGTTATTCCCTTGACATTGACATAAACTTTAAATTTTCCTCAGGATCCACGTCTTTTACTTACAAAATTCCTGTTCTACACGTCCAGCATCACGACATAAATATAATTTAGAGATGTTCCCTGTCCCTTATATTCAAATGGAAAAGGATTCATCTCTGGCTTTCTCCCTCTGTTCTCCCTCTGTAACATAATCATTAAAAAAAATTTTTTTTTTCCTCCCAAACATTTATTCTGGGCCTTGTTTTGCAGCTTTTATTCATCACCCTTTAGAAAATAACATAGAATTTTGGAGTTGGAGAAGTTGGAGAAGGCAACTCATGTGATCTCCCTCAGGATCTAAGAAGCAAAATTAATTTTAGTTATTTTTTTACCTACTTTTGAAAATGAAATCTAACCATTTAAAGCTCCTCGGTGCTGAAATAAAATGTTTTTTTTTTTATTTTGCTCAGTCTTTAAAATGTGTTCTGGCCACACAAAAAGAAAGAGTTCCCAGAAAAAAAATTCAATTTTTGCCTATCATAAACCTTGTTGAAGCAATGATGCAGGGAGTTATGGCAACTAAAGGATGAGGGGCAAAGTACCTTTTAATTTTCTCAAATAAAAAATCAGAGTACAAATTTTTTATTGACTTAAGTCTGTGTGGATTTGGCCCAGAAATGTGGGGATTGAATTAGAACCTTCAGAAAAACTGAAATATAAAAATCCACACATTAGTCCTATAAATGTATGAAAGGGCTGAATTAAAACATTACAAAAGTACTTCAAAAATTAAATTTTTGAAAAATTAAATTTTTGAAAAATTAAATTTTATCACTTTTATAGAAAGGACTATAGGTAGATACTACCTTTCAGAAATCTTCACCTGCTTAAATTCCTAAACCTCTCGACTACAAATACATTCCTACACCCAAGTGTACCTAGGCACATCCTAAACTCTTCTGGATGGGTGCATTTGTCAAAAACACACCTACAAAATGAAAATAAAAATCATAAGCAAAGTTATGAAGCATGTGGAGAAGAAAGAAGAAATTACTCCAGAAAATTTAGGCAGGATTGGTAAATTCCCACATTTGGGAAATTATACTTTTAGTTGCAGCCTGTAGTTTCGACTCGAATACTTAAGAGCCTGTTCAAAACAATTATAAATTGACAGAAGTAACAAACTTGGAAAATGTTTATTTTTTATAAACATTTAATTTAAAAAATATTTTCATAAATATATAAACATGACTGGCAAATTTAAGCTCCACCCCTGTACCAAAATCCACTTTTTTTTAATCCTTAAAACCACACAGAGCCCTCCACAAAAAGTTCTGTGAATCAATATTCAAGGAAAACACAAACAAACGAGTCTTGAAGCAGCAGCAGGAATATTGCAGAGAAAATCTGATACCAAGTCCTTTATGGCCAAAGCTATTTCTGGCCTTCATTTATGAGCCCACTTCCATCTAGAACTGTTGAAAAAGAAGGTTTTAAACTATGATCTGTAGTTAGATGGGGGAAAAAACGGGGAATGGACAAGGCAAAAGGATTTTAATTTCAGAAACAAAGCAGAACAATGCAAAGGAAGAACAGGGTAAGGACCTTTGTTATTTTTAGGGGATCAGATCATTTGTCCTGGACTCACATGAGGTGAATAATCAGATAAAGGATTATCCTGGACCTCTGAATAATCAGATAAAGGATACAGCAAAGAGCAAAATAAACATGAATGAATCATCATTTCTTGCAGGTAGTGATAAAATTTGGAATTGATAGAGGTGAAGGAGCAGAAGGGATTTGCTTTTCCACTGTACTCACCACTTGTGCTGGGGCAGGAGAGAAGCAGCCCAGAGAAAAGGGGACATTTAAGGCAGCAGATTTGGACAAAAGCCCAACAATTCCATAACCCATGATTATGGAGTGGCTGAATCTGAAGGAGAAAACCCTAGAGCAGAAGCAAATGAGGTGCCCTGAGAATTTCTTAGTTCTGCTTGGAACAAAACCTCCAGTGAGAGAATCTGTCCCACAGCTGGGGCTCCAGAACAGCCTCGGTGAAGGCACAGAGGACACAAAAAACCTTGCTCCTATTTTCTGAAACCAAACCCAGCTGAGATTCCCCAGCCAGCAATGCAGACACCACACACACACCATTAACACCTGCAGTGTTTCCATCCTCCAAGATCTCTTCACATAGAAAAAAAATCCAACCAAAAAAACCACCTCAAAATGTAAATGGGAAAAAAAAATCCAACCAAAAAAAACACCCCAAAAATGTAAACGGGAAAAAAAATCCAACAAAAAAAAACCCCCAAAATGTAAATGGGACTGGTGCTGGGAAGAGCTAAACCCCTCTGAACTCTGGTGCACACACCCCAATAATCACCCACGGAGGGAAAACCACATCTAGGGAGCAGAATTCTCTCGGAATGAGGTGGGGATGAGGCACTGAGCTGAGCTGGAGAGTTGCTGAATGTGTTTGGAAAGCTGAAAAGCAGCACGAGGCTCTACCTCAGCTCAACCAGAACACACGAAAGTGCCAACACAGAGCAGGCAAAACCTCCTGCAGCACTGTCCCTGGGTGACCTGAACATCACACAGCAAAAAGAGACCTTCAGAAAGACTGGAGCACGTGACAGATTGAAAACCAAGCAATTCATCTGTGATATTAAAAAAAAAAATTAAAAAAATTAAGAATAATTTCATAATACACAACGTTAATGAAGCATCTTTAATAACTACGGGGTCAAACTCGTACAGACAGCCAAAACTTGATTTTTTTTTTTTTTTTAATTTGGTGTTTAGTTTTGTTAAATAGAGGAAGGAAACACCCTGGTTTGCTGGAGAGCAGCTCAGTTGGTGTCCTTCAGCCCAGTGCTGGAGGTGACAGGCAGCCAGGATGGATGAGGCATTCCCAGCAGGCTGCTCCACAAAAGTGCCTGGAATCTCCTCTGGGCAGCCCCCAGCAGGGAGCACTGGGGGACAAAAACCTCCCCAGTTTTATCCCCAACCAAATTCATCTCTGAAGTCTCCCGTGCCAGGATCTATCAGATAAACACATGCATAAAAAGCTCATCTGAATCATCTCACAGCACCAGAAAAATGCAAAGGGAATTAGCGCACAGTTGGACTCTTGGTGTGATTTTTTTATATTTTACTCATCTCTGATCTAATCCTTTGTAATCGAAATTTAGCTTAGGCTTTCCTTGTATAGTAACCATCACTGTAAAAAAAAAAAAAAAAATCTCTGTTTCCAAGAAGGTTTTGCTGGATATTAGATAAATACAGATGTAGCAAAGTAATGAAGAGAACTTGGTTCTGGATCCAGTGAATGCAACCTCCACATTCACATTTCTTTTTTTATCACCATTTGAAGGCATTTTTGTAAAGAACTGGGTGAAGTGCATGTCTACAACACTGGAAGAATGAGGATTTTAATTTAAAAAGCTGTAGGTACACTGTTTGCAGAAAGCCTTCCTGATATGAGTTACAGTTAAATAAAAGGAAAATTTACATCCAAAATGTTGGGAAATCTTGGGTTACCACAATTTATGAGCCATGGCCAAAGTGCATGTGGCGTATCTGGTATGAGAGATGTGGCAAAAAACAGGGAAAGAGGAAGGGAGGAAGGGAGGAAGGGAGGAAGGGAGGAAGGGAGGAAGGGAGGAAGGGAGGAAGGAAGGAAGGAAGGAAGGAAGGAAGGAAGGAAGGAAGGAAGGAAGGAAGGAAGGAAGGAAGGAAGGAAGGAAGGAAGGAAGGAAGGAAGGAAGGAAGGAAGGAAGGAACTCATCCACACTGCAGCCCTTAGGAACTGTCACTCACTCACTGGGATTCTGGGTTCCAAATCCCACACATTCCATCCCACTTGGTTCATGCTCACAATATTCCACTGCTTAGCTTGGCAAAGCATCAAAACTAAACATTTTCACCCCTCTTAACCTCTGCTGTTGGCACACACGAGTTTATTAAGCTCAGGCCTCGCAGCAAATTCCCGTTTTCCCTCCAAACCCATATAATTCTGTTGTCATCAACACCCCCTGTTCCAGCCCCAGCCAGCTGGAGAATATTCCCTTTTTCCTCCCAGGGAAAGGGCTCCAGTTTCTATCCTGTCATTCCTCAATTCCTAGTGGAAGACAATCCATCAATGAATAATTTTATCTGTTCTGATGAGCACTGAATGCTGAAACCTCCACACACTGTGTGAGATAAATAACAGGATATTTGGTAGGATCCTAATATTCCACTATCCCAAGAACTTCTCTGTCCATGCCACGTTGGAATTAAAACCAGAGGAGTGTGGAAGAGCCTCACACCTCCAGCAAGGAGCTGATGATGGCCTGCAGACATCCTGAATGGAACAGGATCTGCTTAGTGACTGACCTGGACTCAGGAAAACAAGGAAATTCCCATTTTTCTCCGATATACTTCCCTTTGCCTTCCATCCTCCTCCCCAGAATTGGACTAAAACCCTTCAGAGTGAATGGATCCTCTGTTCCTTTCACTCTCTGGTTTCTGGTGAGTCAATCAGCACTAAGTGTAAAATGTTTTACAGCTTTTCTTGCAGACACCCCAAAAAGGCATTTCTGTGCCTCTTCTTGTCTACTCCTATTTCTGTACAGAACACAATGGAAAAAAAAAAACATAAATTGCTATTTCTGCAACCCAGAGCTGAAAAAAAGCTTTTCTTCTAGTACAAGGCAAGTCAAGATTCAAGTTTTTAACTGAAATAAGATTGATTTCTTCTAATTTATTTGGTTTTACCTGTCAGGAAACCACTATCAGGATTATTTCAACACAATTTTTTTTTTTATCGAAAGACTCCAGTTCTACAATTTCTAGTTTTAATAACTAATACTAATTGAGTAAGCTGTAGCAACAAGAAATTATCATTTATCCATCTCAAACATGAAATCAAACAACTAAAAAAACCCAAACAACTAAAAAAATCAACAACAAAAAAGGAAATAAAAATTACTGCTAGCAGCAAAAATTGGAAATATGTGAGGAAAATACTGGGAATAGGAATAAATATAATACAAACAGAATACTCCTTATTTTTTTGTCCCCAAAAACCTAAACATTGATTTGCAAACCTTGTCTAGAATAGAAATTAAAACCCACATTTGCCCCATCTCTGGAAGTGTCTAAAGCCAGGCTGGAGCAGCCTGGGACAGTGGAAGGTGTCTCTTTCCATGGCAGGGGTGGCACTGGATGGGTTCTAAGGTCTCTTCTATCCCAAACCATTCCATAATTTTATAATTCTGTAATTCTCTGGTTTTAAGTCTAAACTGAGTGATAGCACCAGGCTGATATAAAGAAAATATTAAGAAAAAAACAGAAATAAAAAAGAAATATTAAGATAAAAACAAAGGCAGGCAAACCAGCTGCAGTCCCAGCATTGCCCTGAATTTCCACCACCTTCACACTCAAAGCCCTCTGGTGCTTCCCTGCCACGAGAAAACCCCAAATATCCACCCACAGCTGCTCTTCAAAACCTTGGCAAGAGGTGACTGCTCTGTTTTTCCAACAGATGGATACCTCAACATTCCACAAGCATCACTCCCTGCTAACCTGCCATGGTCTGCTAACTTTAAATGATGCTGTATCCCATGAATTCTTCATGACATCAACCACCACAGCAGAGCTGAAATGTGCATTCAAGCAGGTGGCCAGCAGTGATGCCTTTTATCTCTCACATCTGGCACCGCTCTCCATCCAGAGTTTATGCATTATCTGTTGCTAATAAATCATAGAATCATAGAATCATGGAATGGGTTGGGTTGGAAGGGGCTTTCAAGATCATCTGAACTCTGAAGTTCTTCTGTTGTCATTTAACAGATGCAATTTAGGATTTTTATTTTATCCCAAAAGTACAAGGTAATACAAGGTTGTAAACTGTATGTTTAAAAGCAGGAAATAGAAATAATCTGTGGGATTCAGATTAGTATTTAAATATTATTATAAGTGTAGGAAAGACTCAAAGGATTATTGAAAACAAACCAGCAGAGCAGGACATCAGCATTTGGTTATGACCACAAGTTATGTTATGATTTAGTGTCAACAAAATTAAAGTGCTCCTCCCTTTCCTCACACTCCCCCTAAATGCCCAATTAAAACAAAACCTTGAGGAATGGAACCACCATGTGCTTAACTGGAATTCTTACCAGTCTGTACCTTCAGAATAATCCAACCTCAACACTGAGCTAATTATATTTCAGTTGACAATGTGCCAATTGAACAGGGGAGTCTTGGGCTTTTCCTCATTAATTGTTTGATAAGTGCTTTAACAATCATTGTTCCCCAATTAATACTGCAATCTTCCCACATCCCATTTATTTCACATTAAGCTTGGGGTATTTGCTTAAGAATAATCAGTAAAAATCTCTTTCTCTTGGAAGTTTTATTTCCTCCTTCCTGTGTGTCATCTCCATCTCCCTGCTTTTCTTCCTTGTCCAGTTTTCCCTCTTTATCTTCCCCAGTGGATGTTGATCCTGATGTTGATCCACTTCAACATAAATCCAAATCAAATGTCCATTGGACACTTTTAATGCAACAAGCCACGAGAGCTTTGTGTATGCAAAGAATCCTGCAAAACACTTTTGAAGTTGTTTTTGTGGGTTTTTGGTTTTTTTTTTTTTTTGCGTTTTTTTTTGGTTTTTTTTTTTTGGTTTTTTTTTTTTTTTTTAATGTAAGAGACTATAATCAGTAAAAACAGTGTAAAAAAAAAAAAAAGTCAGTTCAAATTTACCAAAATAAACCTCTGAATGTTCATCTAGGCCTAACAGTTCAGCAACAAGAACAATGCCAGCAAATTTCTGGAGAGCAACATGAGGCACAGGATTTTATAGCAATCCTGGGGATCACAAAGCTGCAGTGGGGGAACCTCACTTTTTTTTACACACCATCCTCCAGGCCGTGACATTTCAGGCTCAGTGATATGAGGTGTGATAAATGCAAGCCCTCGTTTGAATACAAACAGATTCTTAAAATATTTTAACTAGGACTGTAAGTGAAAATAAATTAGGCCAGTGGGATTTAGGGCAAGAATTCAGATTCTGGGGGATTTTCTAAGTTTGCTGCTTAAGTTAGAAATGACACAAGCTTTCAAAGCTTTTGGCTCTGGGAACAAGCACTTCAAATTAATTCTGAAATTAAATCACTCTCTTCTGACTGGCAGCATAAGAATAAACAAAAAATCAGTGTGTTTATTCTTAACCACACCAGAACAGGTGCTGTGTGAACTTCCCCAAGCAGCCACACTTTGTTTCCCAGTTCCTATTTTGTTCCATAGGAAATCCAACTTATTTTTCTTCCTTTTTCCCTTGTTTTTTTGGGTTTTTTTTTCCTAACAAGAGCAAAGAGATGGAGATGTGCAGAATGGAAAACTGTGATCTACCTTTGAGCTGCTAACAAATCTGGTCATGCTCTTTTCACTGAAATCTCCAGGGAATCATTCCAACTTTGTGCAACTGCATTTGGTAGTAGTTCAGCCTTTGGATATTTCATTGAAGCCCAGAATGATTTTGGTTAGAAGGACCTTAAAAATCATCCAGTGCCACCCCTGCCATGGGCAGAGACACCTCCCACTGTCCCAGGCTGCTCCAAGCCCCAATGTCCAACCTGGCCTTGGGCACTGCCAGGGATCCAGGGGCAGCCACAGCAAATCTGGGAATTCTATTCCAGGGCCTGCCCACCCTGCCAGGGAACAATTCCTGCCCCAGATCCCATCCAGCCCTGCCCTGGGCACTGGGAAGCCATTCCCTGGGTCCTGTCCCTGCAGCCCTTGGGAAAAGTCCCTCTCCAAAAGCCCCTGTCCATAATGTTGGCAGCAATCCGCTAATCAAACACATAATCAAATCCCTTGGAGACCTAACTATTGTTCTGTTTTATCTGAATGCAACATTGTCAATGCATTCCTTGATTTGTCTGGTGACTAAAATAATTAAAACAATTCATTCTAATGAAGACATTTGGGGGGAGAAAAAAATGCAAATCCGGGATTTGTCCAAGGTTCAAGCTACACCATGAGGTTAATCAGGGAGTGGGGAAGTTGATCCATCTGATCATATTATTAGTGGGCAGGCCCTGGAATAGAATTCCCAGATTTGCTGTGGCTGCCCCTGGATCCCTGGCAGTGCCCAAGGCCAGGTTGGACACTGGGGTTGGAGCAGCCTGGGACAGTGGGAGGTGTCCCTGCCCATGGCAGGGGTGGCACTGGACGGGATTTAAGGTCCCTTCCAACCCAAACCATTCCATGATTCTGTGACCAATAATATTTTTCTATCCTGTGCCGTCCCCTTTTTCCTAGACTGATTTATGCCTGGTTTTCACGTTTTCAAATTCTTTTTAGAAGCACATGGCTTTATTTAGGAATATATTCTGGTCTGAGCTCATGTAAAAAGGCCAAGTTGGCTATTTGATGAACACAAATATTCCTCTTTCTCAGTGAAGTGTAAATATTAATCCCTGAGTACTTCTGGACTGTCAAAGCTTAGGCAGCATTCCCTTTTCCTAAATCAAAGTTACAATTCAACAGCAAAACTGACAGCCATGGAATCAGCAAACCAAGGGCAATAACATAGACATAATATGTTGCATTTAATATTGCTTATAACAAGATATCATATTTATTATGGCATATTGTATCCTGCTACATGTATCACATGCTTCAAGCTAATCCTCCCTCTCAAAGAGCTGCGATGACTTGAAACTCCAGCATTCTTTTTTTTTTTTTTTTCACTTTATTACCAAATTCCTGTTTAAAAATGCGGGCAAGAAAACAGCCCCATGTAAAACACACCAGCAGAATGGGCCTGAAACCCTGCCACAACCATTCCTTCACTCTTGTGTCAACTGTGCAGCCTGCCAGGGCTTCCTCTCACATTGAGGGAAATGATTCTCCCCAGATTTAAGGAAAAATCCCCCCAGATTTAAGGAAAAATTCCCCCCAGATTTAAGGAACTATTCGTCCCATATTCAAGGAATGACTCTCCCTAGATTTAAGGAACAATTCCCTTCAGATTTAAGGAATGATTCCCCCAGATTTAATGAACAATTCCCCCAGATTTAAGGAATGACTTCCCCAAGATTTAACGAACAATTCCCCCCAGATTTAATGAACAATTCCTCCCAGATTTAAGGGAAGATTCCCCCCAGATTTAAGGAATTATTCCCGCCAGCTTTAAGGAATGACTTCCCCAGGATTTAAGGAAAGATTCCCTCCAGATTTAAGGAACAATTCCCTTCAGATTTAAGGAACAATTCCCTTCAGATTTAAGGAACAATTCCCTTCAGATTTAAGGAACGATTCCTTCAGATTTAAGCAATGATTCCCCCAAATTTAAGGAATGATTCCTCCCAGATTTAAGGAAAGATTCCCCCAGATTTAAGGAACAATTGCCCCAGATTTAATGAACAATTCCCTTCAGATTTAAGGAATTATATCCCCAGATTTAAGGAATTATTTCCCCAGATTTAAGGAATGATTCCCCCTAGATTTAAGGAACAATTCCCTTCAGATTTAAGGAACGATTCCCTCAGATTGAAGGAATGATTCTCCCAAATTTAAGGAATGACTCCCCCAGATTTAATCAACGATTCCCTCCATATTTAATGAACGATTCCCCTCAGATTTAAGGAATTATTTCCCCAGATTTAATGAACAATTCCTCCCAGATTTAATGAACAATTCCCTCCAGATTTAAAGAACAATTCCCCCCAGATTTAAGGGTGCTCCAAGGCTGTGTTTGTGTCCCTGTGATAATGGGGACTGTTCAGGAACTTCCAGCAGCAGGGAAATCCAATCTGCCAGCAGAGTTCAACACGGGTTAATTGCTCTGCAAAAACGGGTATCTCTTTTTTACTACCCAATTCCCACTGGGAATGCCAAAGCTCCCTCTGCACTGCAAGCAGGGGGCCCCACTCTGTTAACAGGAAGAAAATCCACTAATTTTACACGATGAAAAAGAAAAAGAAAAAGAAAAAGGGAAAGGGAAAGGGAAAGGGAAAGGGAAAGGGAAAGGGAAAGGGAAAGGGAAAGGGAAAGGGAAAGGGAAAGGGAAAGGGAAAGGGGAAAGGGAAGGGAAGGGAAGGGAAGGGAAGGGAAAGGGAAGGGAAGGGAAGGGAAGGGAAGGGAAGGGAAGGGAAGAGAAGAGAAGAGAAGAGAAGAGAAGAGAAGAGAAGAGAAGAGAAGAGAAGAGAAGAGAAGAGAAGAGAAGAGAAGAGAAGAGAAGAGAAGAGAAGAGAAGAGAAGAGAAGAGAAGAGAAGAGAAGAGAAGAGAAGAGAAGAGAAGAGAAGAGAAGAGAAGAGAAGAGAAGAGAAACGAAAAAAGAAAAGAAAAGAAAAGAAAAGAAAAGAAAAGAAAAGAAAAGAAAAGAAAAGAAAAGAAAAGAAAAGAAAAGAAAGAGAAAAGAAAAGAAAAGAAAGGAAAAGAAAGAAAAGAAAAGAAAAGAAAAGAAAAGAAAAGAAAAGAAAAGAAAAGAAAAGAAAAGAAAAGAAAAGAAAAAGAAAAGAAAAGAAAAGAAAAGAAAAGAAAAGAAAAAGAAAAGAAAAGAAAAGAGAAAAAAGGGCACATCTTGCCTCCAGTTCCATGGAAAATCAGGCACACAAGGTGCATGACAGGAAAATAGGGACCTGATTGTTCGGTGCCCTTGGGAATGGTGCACAACAGGTGGAAAGAAAATCAGGGCAAAGTGACGCAAAGGAGAGGACAAATCCCAGCAGAGAATTCCTTCAGCAGGAAGGTCATGGAACATGGTGTGGCAGGGAAGAGTCTGGGAATGGCACAGGATCAAATCAGGGCCAAAAACTTCCGAATTCTTCTCTTTTTACAGGTCAGGGAGGGCACAGGCTCTTGGCTGTGGCACAAAACAACATCCCTGCGTGATGTTTTGTTATCAGGCTGAGCTCCTCCAGCCCTGGCTGGTGCAAATCACTGCCCACAAATGAAGGGCAGAATAAAGTATGAAATGTTATACATTTAAAACTGAATTAGCCCCCCCAAAAAAACCCCCCACTGCTGCTGAACTTAATTTGGTTTGATTTAAGGGAAACAAATTTTATTCTGTTATTTGAGCTGGACTTTAGCACCAAAGCCAGGCACAAAATATTGAATATAAAAAGATGCCCTTAAAGAATAAAAGCACAGAAGCAGCTATTTAATGCACCAACTTTTTTTTTTGTTTGTTCTGAGTATAAAAAGTCCTTCAACCACGTAAAGAAATTAAGAAATGGAAGCTTAAAAAGTTAGCAATAAAAGTGATGTAAATAATGAGGGAATATTTTATATAAATATATATAAACTCCTATATCTAGGAATGTAAAGAGCAGGCCTATCGCTCTTAGTATCAAACTTTGGATTCTAAATAAGACATTAATCAAGCAAAGCATCACTATCCCATCCTACAGTTCAACAAAATCAAGGGATCTGACTTTTTAAAGGCAATATGAACTATTTGTGACCTCGATATGCAAACTCACAAAATATTTTTGGGTTATGTAGCTGCAGAAGAAAAGACTGAGTACAGAAGTTGTGTTTAAATGCATCTAACCTACGGAACAGCACATGGGTTTATAAATTCCTATTTACATTCCATATTTCCTGAGAGAAAGGCACCTTTCCTGAATGGAAGAATCCTTCCTGCACACCAGAGTATTCTCCAACTCCCCAACCAAAATCCCTGAGGCTGGAGAGGGCTGATTTATACAAACTGTTAATGTTGTAAATACTGCTAATGATAAAATGTAAATAATGATAAAATACTCATTTTTAGCAGGCTAATAATGCACTGGGAGAGTGTCACCACGCTAAAATACAAAGATTATCATGGAACCATGGAATGGTTTGGGTGGGAAGGGGTCTTAGAGCTCACCCCAATCATTCACTTTTTTAAAAATACAGTTTCAGTGGAGAATAAGGAGGATCATCAAAGTGCAAAGAGTAACTAAACACAGAGTAAAACATCCCAAGGACTTGAAAACCAAATTCAAAACCCCCCAGCCCCTAACACAGCTTGTCAATCTCAGCTTGTTTGCCCCCAAAGTGCCATTCCCATCTCCTTCAGTTACACACTGGTTTTCCTTAACTCAGACCTGCATCAGCATCATCTGTATTTCAACCCAACTCAACCAAGAGTTTTCAAATAAAGTGAGTCTTCATGCCCACTTCCCAAAATCAGAGCTGTACTTCAGTGTTTCAAAACTCAGCAGTATGAATCTGGAAAAGCAAAGAGGCACCAACAATGGAAAAGGGTTTTCTTCTGCAAAGCTTTTAGCTGTTTGGAAACTGTTTATCCTCAATCGACATTTTATTTCAATATCCTATTGAGCAGTTACGAAAGGAGCCTCAGCCCACATTTCACTTCCACTAAAATTCACCACTTTTGTGTCAAACTTTCCCTAACAATGGCACTTTGTGCTTCTTAAATACTGGGGGAAAGGGATCCACGATGGCATTTCATACAGAATATGTCCCATGCTGGCTTAGTCACGTGTAAATCCAATTTTCTGCCAACTAAAATACTGAAACAGGATCTAAGATAAAGAATAAAACCGAAATTTCTATCTCATTAGCTTAATTTTAATGAAATGCTCGTGAAACCATTGCAGCCAATTAGAAATATTAGAAATAAAATGTTTCTCTGTTAATCTGATGCCTTATGAGTGTAATAAGTGTGTCCCTACAATGTAACACTTGTACCACTAAAGCCTCAAAAAACAATGGTCTCATTTGAAAAGCTGCACTCCCAGGGATGCTCTTGAGGAGCCACAGAAAGTGGGAACTGTTCCTGGCAAGGTTAACCTGCTCAGGTGGCATGAGGATAAACATCTGGGGGAAAAAAAGGTTTCTGAAACTCACAGAAGGAATTTCCTTCTAGAGAAAAAAAAAAAAAAACAAAAAAAAAAACAAAAAAAAAAAAAAAAAAAAAAAAAAAAAAAAAAACCACATCTCAGTATCTGGGGAGGATTTGAAATTTCAGACTTTTTATTTTGAAATGTTATTTCTCAGACTGAGAAATAAAAGCTGCAGTGCTTTAAGAAACAGCCTGAAAGGACTTTTAACATGAAATCACAGAAGGAATATTGATCATTTCAAACAACACACGACACTTGAAGGAATATTTTATTTGACAATTAGGCCGATGCCATTAAATTTTGGGTACCTACAGGTGAATTCCCACTCTGCTGTGACCTCAGGACACACAAAGGCAGGCCAGGGACAGTACAGTGAGCACCAAACGTCCCCCAACCACCATCTGGAGAGCTAATGAACAATCAAGGGATCCCCAATTAAACGGCACGACTTTCCCTTAGAATCTTTAGGACAACACTGTCAAGTCCAATCTATTCCCTCGGCCTCCAGAATCAATTTTTCAAACTTTATGACAGGTCTAATAGTTCCCACCTGTTCCTCCTGCCTGACTTTTGACTGGCACGTTCCCAGCCAGGGTGGAAATGCAGACAAAGGCTCCTATTAGGCTCCGGCTGTTTCTCTACTGTGAGGTTGCTCAGCCATTAAATTAATTCCAGCCTCTCTTTTTTCACTTCCCATCTCTTCAATTTTTTTTTTTTTTTTGGGGGGGTGGGGGTATGGAAGATTGGGGAGGTGGAAAAAGGAGAGACCAAAGTTTGGCAGGCAGTTGGTGGGAGAGAGGCAGAAAATGTGAAGTCACAGAAGTCAAAAGCTGAATTTATTTTTGGATAATCTACAAATTAAACGATTTACGGAAAATCCCATTCATTAAGTTCTCGAGGTGTCTGTTTATTTTGAACCATCAAAAACTTGGTAAAATTTGAGAGAGTCAAATTTGGGAAGCCCTAACAGAGTCCCTCAGGCAATGGCTGATTATATAAAGAAAGTGTTGCAATGTTTTCCTGGGGATCCTGAAGGATCAATAAGTAACTATTATTTCTTCAGACAAAGAAAATTATTTTTCCTGAGATGTGTTTTCCTCTCATTCAGAACTGGCAATGAGACACAAGCACCACACACATATCCTAACAAAATCATATTGGTTCCTTTGGAAGCACCTTAAAAACCCAACAACTTTATCCCTCAATAAAAATGACCTGAGTTTTGCATCAATTTCTAGAGATTTATGAAATGTTATCGTTTAAATCTCAAGGTTCCTCACTGAACTGCAGATCACAAGGATAACATGATTCCATTAGCCATGACAACAGAGTATTCACAGCATCAACCAAAATAATTAAGGCAATTATTTTAACCAAATAAAACAAAGGTCTTCTTGTAAAATAAACTTAATCTAAAAGAGATTATTAATAAATTAATATTTTTAATTCAAATTATAATCTAGGACCATCTTCCCAGCAGAAGGCACTTAGAGCCAGGACTTGTAGTTTACAACTTACCTGAAAATTAACTATTTAAGCCTCATCATGATGGGGGAAATCTTGAAGACCTACATCTGTGAGCACTTAATTGTATTTGAATTACTTAATATAAAGAAGCAACCTTTAAGCATATCTGAAAATCCACGACCACTTCTCTTATCTCCTTTGCCCTGATAATTAATCTTTCACAAATTGATAAGTTTCTATTTAGCTTGATCCAAATCAAATCACAAAACCCTGAATTAAAGACTTCATTTTACTGAGATGTTGGAACAAAGTTACTGAGAGCCAAAAACCAACTGGGAGGGAAGAAACCTCTTGATTTATTCAATTATCACCAATTTCTTCATCAAGTCCTCCTTTCAACCCCGTGGGCTGAACATGCTGTGAGCACCAAAAAATGAAGAAGGAAATGCCACAAATAACTGTATTTCTATAAAATAACTCCTCATGGCCTTTTATCAAACTGGCAAAAAATCTCTGCAAAATCAGCTGCAGGATGTAAAACTGGGGGAGAGGATTGGCAAAATCAGACAGCAACTTTCCTTCAATGGTATTATTATATATTATATATATGTTATAATGTGTATATATGATAACATATATATGTTATTATATCTATTATAACATATATATGTTATATAGATAATATATAGATATATTATATAATATATATATAATATATTATATCATCTATATTATATAATATATTATTTATATTATTTTATAATATATTAATATTATAAAGAAATTATATTCTTTAATGTGTGGATGCTTGAACACCCAGGGAATGGTTTGGAATTTGAATTTGTTTTTGTCCATAAATTGCAATTTGAGAACTGAAGCCATTTTTATTGGTAGACTCATCAGTGACAACAACGCTCTAGTCAATTTAATCTCCATTAAAGAAAAAAAAAAAAAATCCCAAATGAAATTCCTGAGGTTGTTTTTCACCTGTAAAATTCATCTGCGATTTCTGCAGATCGATTAGCCCTGATATTCAAAACTAGCTGCCACAAGAATTTACAGCTGCAGGCTTGGAGTTTCTGTCCTGAGGAGCAACAGCTTCCCCCAAGACAGTTTTTTCCATCAAATTTCCACTAAACACAACACTACAGCCTTTGTACACAGACTCTAAGCTGAGATTTAGTAACTGTGATTTTCCTATCACTTAATCCCAGTTAAACTCCAGTGAACAACCTTCTCTAAGGTATCCCACAGCTCATTCACAAGGGTCATCTGTGTGATGATGAAAGAACCTCTACCAGAACCCTAATCCATGTTTTTAAAACCCAAACCAACCACTAAAGAGCATTTTCAGGGAAATATTCAGCAAAAAAAGAAACGAGAGAAAACAGGAGTGTTAAAATCAGGGGCACAACCTGCTTGGTATCTCTCAAGTAACAGGCTTAGAGAACAACTTGCACTGGAGAATGTATTTCATCTCCTAAATATGAATACTTATTAAATTACTTAAATAATATTGAATTATATTAATAAAAATAGAAAATATTTTATATTTTAGATAAATATTATATTATATTATGATTTATATATTTTATTTTTATTTTTATATAGAAATATATAAAAATATTATTAAATAAAATTTAATATTAAGATATATTATTTATTATATCTTCTTATAGCGACGTTCAAAGAAGTAAAAATTAAACTCCACTACCAAGCAAAAAGCTGTCCCACTCAGCTTTCCACACCCTTTATGGCTCAGTATTTGATATCTTATCAATTAATATCATGTGATCACGTGAACATGAAACCCTCTACTTTATGGTAACATCGTGTGTTACCCAACTTAAGAATTCCCAATTAGAAAATTAATTGAGGATGCCTGTCTTACCCATCCAGAAGGTTCATGGTTGTCGTGGTGACCTCAGTGAAAAGCAGGATCTTTCCCAGCTTTTTGGTTTGGAGATGCTGCTGGTAGGTGCTGAGGCTGAAATGCTGGGAGGAGAAGCTGCCCATCTCCGTGATCACGGGCACCAGGGACGGAGTCACCTCCACTTTGGGCTCACAGGATGAAAGGAATTTCAGGGACACTTTGCTGGATGTCCTCAAGCCCTCGGCATCCACGTTTCCCTCCAGCCACTTCAGGAAGGCAAGGTGGATTTCCTGCAGGGAAGGGGGATAAAATGAGAAAGGGCAGGTCAGCCCACGGGAAGACGCACGAGCAGTGATCTACTTCAAAACAGGGAAACTCAACTCTGGTTCCTCTTCAAAGACTAAGTTCTGCTGCTTGTTCTAGTCCAGCCTGGCCTGACACTGTCCTAGAGCTGACACCACACTCCTTTGAAGATTAATTAACTTTCAATTGGTTTTTTTTCTCTGTAGCAGGGTTTGTAGTGGTCTCCCCACATCCTGAAGCAGCGAGTGCACACCTTCACCTGCATCTTGCAGGTTTTCTCCACGTGCTGAGATCCTCTGCTGGAAGAAGCCCTTTAGTCCATCACTAAGACTCCATTTAAAGGCTAAACCAGCAGTTAAAAAAAAAACATTTACTGATTTCTCAGTGGAATATTTGCTAAAACAGCTCATACCTTCAGCTAAGGGATGATTTACTATTAGTATCCATGTGGTGACACCCTGAAAAAACTGCTCCATGTTCACTCTTTCTGGAGATAACTAATTCTGCTTTCAGAGGTTTGACATGAAATTTGCTACATTCTTTAGGAATAGCCACCAACAAAGATTCTGGGACTTTTTGCTCAGTGAGCAGCTTAAATTTCAGAGAGTCGAAGTTGTCTTTTACGTGATAAATAAAACCACAAAAAATTGCAGTTTCAATCTGACTGGAAACAAGGCACTAGTGATTCTTGCCCTCAAACTGCCAAGAGGAAGAGGTCTGATTTTTAAATAAAAAGGTCCTTACCAAGCCCACACCCCTGATTCCCATCCCTGCTGTAGCTGGGAACTGGAACACAAGTAGGAGGCAGGACTAAGCTCTCCTGCCCTTGAACAAGACACCTCTGAGCTCCAGCCCAACTCCTGGAAACCCACAAACCACAGACTGAGAGCAAACTTCCCAGGAACAGTTATCTGTGCAAGGAAAGGACTCCTCTTCTCCACATCCCACTCCTCTACCTGGAGAAGGAATGAGTGCTCCTGCTCCTCACACCTTCCCCTGGATTTCCAGCCCCAGGAATGACCTGCTCTCACATCTCACAGCCTGTGCTGAGTGTCAGCCCTGCAGCACCAAAGAAATGAAAAAGTTTTTTTTTTTCCCCAAATCCTGTCAAGCACTTGGTTCCAAGCCCCAGGACAAACTAAGACAGACTGAGCAGCTAAATTTTAGTTACAGAGAAATTACTCCTCGTGTCTTGCTTTCCTAAAGTTCCCTCTGAATATTTTCTGTCTAAACTCCTGGATAAAATATCTTTAAATATTTCCTTCCCCCCCCCCTTTCTTATTTTTTTCGCTCTGCATCATAAATGATGATGTGATGATGATTAAAAGGTTTTGTGAGCATTTCTTTGACTTGCACCTTCACTCAGTGTAACACCAGAGCTTTGACAGAATAAATAAATTCCTTACACATTATCCTACTTGTTTTACATACCCTGCAGTAACTGATTGGCTGTAAGTGATATTTAGAAAAATTACAGCTTTCATTTCTGTCAGGGAGAACAGGGAAAAACTGGGCTTAATCACAACATTTTTTTTCTCTTGCTTCCCAAACACAGAAATTCACTCAGCAGCACTGGACGTGCAAGTCCTACATACAGAAGGAGAATTTTAATTCTCATTTTTCACTCATCATTTCAACTCATAATTTTAACTCTGACAGAAATCAAGCTGCAAAATAAAGATGCCTAAAGTGTGACGACATTGCAAATAAATAATGAAAGTGCTTGAGGCTGTGTCAGAGATGGTGAAGTGTTTTTGCCACAGAATATTATCTGAAAAGAAAACAGCACCTACTTCTGTGTGATGTTCAATTATTACAGATAGGCCACACAATCCCAAAAGTTTACTCTCCTGAGTGTATTATTTCAAGTGATTTTTCCCCAGAGATTTTAAGCAAACTTCTTGATTTCACTGCTTCTAACACATCCTGAACCATTTAAGAATTGTTATATGTGTATAATTCTGGAGCTAATTTCCCCCATCACGTCCATGTGCTTATTGAGCTGATCAAAAATATAAACACATCATCAAGAACAGCGATTTTTTACAAATTCCTGAGAAAATATGGGTTTACATGTTTAACAAAGCTGCAAGCACTGGTCACAGCAGAAAAATCAATTTTTACTTCACACAAAGTTCTAAGAATGCTAAAACACTGAGCTGTCCCTAAAATACACAGCCACAGGAAAAAAATAATGTTGTTGTATAATGGAATAAACTTATATGTGAAGTCAGGGTGAATTTTTGCTTCAACTCCACTGAACAGGAATATAATCATGTCAGAAGTGTGTGATTGAAGTCAGGATCCAGCTGGAATTCCCAACCTCTCCTATTCTTAATTTTTACAGTAAGAATTTCCTTCACAAAAACATCTGGGAACAGGGATGCTGAACCAGTGAGCTGTCCCTAAAATACACAGCCACAGAAAAAATAACATTATTGCACAATAAAGTAAACTTATATTCAGAGTCAAGATTAATCTCTGCTTCAACTCCACTGAACAGGAATATAATCCTGTCAGAAGTGTGTGATTGAAGTCAGGATCCAGCTGGAATTCCCAACCTCTCCTATTCTCAATTTTTATTGTAAGGACTTCCTTCACACAAAGCTCCAGGCACAGGGATGCTGAGCCAGTGAGCTGCCCCTAAAAATCACATTAGCACAAAAAAACCCCATCATTTTATAATGAAATAAACTCATATTCAGAGCCAGGGTTAATTTCTGCTTCAACTCCACTGAACAGGAATATAATCCTGTCAGAAATGTGTGATTTAAGCTGAGGATCCAGCTGGAATTCCCAACCTCTCCTATTCTTAATTTTTACAGTAACAACTTCCTTCACACAAAGTTCCAGGCACAGGGATGCTGAACCAGTGAGTTCTCCCTAAAATTACACTGGCACAGAAAAAATAACATTATTGCACAATAAAGTAAACTTATATTCAGAGTCAGGATTAATTTCTGCTTCAACTCCACTGAACAGGAATATAACCATGTCAGAAGTGTGTGATTGAAGTCAGGATCCAGCTGGAATTCCCAACCTCTCCTATTCTTAATTTTTACAGTAACAACTTCCTTCACACAAAGTTCCAGGCACAGGGATGCTGAACCAGTGAGCTCTCCCTAAAATTACACTGGCACAGAAAAAAAATAACATTATTGCATAATAAGTAAACTTATATTCAGAGTCAGGATTAATTTCTGCTTCAACTCCACTGAACAGGAATACAATCATGCCAGAAGTGTGTGATTTAAGCCAAGGATCCAGCTGGAATTCCCAACCTCTGCTATTCCAGCAGCATCTGCCGTTCTGCAGCAGCCTCTGGTGGCCACTGCCATGAGAAGTGTTGGCTCAGGAGCCTCCTGGACACGTCTGGGAGCAGCCCAGGGCAGGGCAGGGACACCTAGAGTGCTGGACACGGCTTTCCCTGGCCAGCAGGAGAACCCTGGAAGATGCTGCTCCAAGCTTGAAGGGATTGTGGAATCCCAGAAGCTGCAGCTGCTCCGTGTTCAGGCTCTGGCAGGGGCTGCAGCTACTCACACACACACACATCATCATGGCAAATGTGGATTGCACAACCTACCAGCGACACCCTCTGCAGATTTAATAACTGAACTGCTCGTAGGGTGGCACAAATGAATTCTGAAACTGTTCTTCCTCAGGTTTGGGCAGAACTGAAGCCAAACCAAATGGAATTTCATCAAGTACAGGATGATCCCAGGAGGGTTTGGAAGGGATTTTAAGGATCATCTATTCCCACCCTGCCGTGGCAGGGACACTTCCCACTGTCCCAGGCTGCTCCAAACCAATGTCCAACCTGGCCTTGGGCACTGCCAGGTTTGGGGAATCTCCAACATCCCTGAACACCCTGTGCCAGGGCCTCCCCACCCTCCCAGGGAGTAATTTCTTCCCAATATCTAATTTAATCCTGTTCTCCTTCATCCTAAAGCCATTATTTCCCATCAAACTGTGTGGGTTTTCTCCTCCCAATCACACTTTTCAAAAAAATACATTCCCTAAAGCAAAGATATTCCCTTCTTTCTCCAAGTAAGAATTAAAGTTCACATCCCAACCCAACAGCTCGGTGACAAGAGAGCTATTCAGCTTTTCACAGTTAAAATATTCATCCGTAAGTTTAATATTTATAAGAAAACATTTCTGCCTGTATTTTAAATGGTAAAAAAATGTATTTTCAACGCATTATTTAAAAAGAAAGTCACCAAAAGCAGAAAAGCTCTGCACCAACAGAAACCACCCAACACATAAATTCTCCACCAAAGCTCAATTTGAAATTTTTAAAGAGAACCAAGGAGAGACTGGGAATTTCCAAGCACTGATCTGGCACCAGGGACACACCAGGAGAATTGTGATTTGTCAGCCTGAGAGTGGCACTGACTGAAAAATCCTGAGCAAGAAGAGAGATGCAGAGAACAACAATTCCCCAAATTCCCAGAAATACCAAGTGAAGCTACTGCACCCTCAGCTCCTCCACCCATCAGCACAAACTGTGGTGATTGCAACACAAAGAAAGAAGAGCAAAAAGCTGGATTTTATTTATGGTTTCACATCTGCTCTCTGTAATTTTAAGGGCTTGGTCAGGTGTGTGCAGAATCTGCTCCGTAACAGAAGTTTGCTTTCGCTGTTTAAAATTCTTTTTAATTTCATAATCATTAAGTTTCACTTTTCCCCAGCGCTCACTTAGAGGCTGAACAAGGAGGAAAGAGGGAGACAAAAACCAGCTGCATCTGGAGCCTTCTCTGCTGTAGTATAAAATAACACAAAATTACGGCTCCTGATGGAGAAGATTTTATTTGCACCTGGGCTCTGTCAAACGAGGAGAGTTCTGCACCGAGCACATGAACTCCCAGTTAGAATGGCTGAAAATAACCCCAAATCCAGCACTTTATTCTTACAATCTGTTTATATAGATAGGATTTGGATGTGGGGTTTATTTTTAATTTTATTTTTATCTGTATGTTCATAAAGGCAATTTATCTCTCACCGGGCAGATTTGGGAGCTGATCCTTTCCTACCAAACTCCCAACGATGGGCCTGGAACTCCCCATCAATGGAATTCTTTGTTAGGACAAAATTCACTCCCAGCCTAAAATTCATTTGGTTCCTATTAAAAAGGGGGAGGCGAAACGAAATGAAAGCTAAAAATACAATGCCATAAAGCAAACATTTTCCATCAGTGAGGGAAAAGGAGATGATCTGAACCATGATGCTCTTACCTGAACACTCAGGATTGGGATTAAAATATTGTACTTCAGCTGTGCTTCCAAACAGTCACTTTCTGAAGACACAGAATGCGATTTTAAAACTGGTTTGGTTTTTTTTTTCCCTTTCTTTGTATCAAATCTAATGATTTCCAATTAACTACGTCTAGTTTTGAGAAGTTTCCAGTTGATGCACTGATTCATGTATTATCATCACCTGGTGGAGTGATCAATATATATATATTTAATATATTTTATATATTAAATATGTTTTAATATATATTTTACATACACACATATCCATACACACTTTTTTTTAAAATCCTTGTATACTTAAACTGCAAGCAAGTGAGGATTACACAGACATAAAGCACCAAATTTTTAGAGGAGCCTGTCTGGAGTAAAACCAGACATCACACCTCCAATATGACTAAAATCTGCTTCTTTTTTTCCCAGAATTGCCTGTTCCCAAAGGAGTATTATACAATTCAAACAGGGTCTCTAATGTATATATTTCATCCCTATGGATCTTCCATTAGTGCTGATAGGAAAGGAAATATTTTAATGAAGGGTTGTCCTTTGAGCTCAACTTGAAATATAAAAATTCACACACATAAAGATAAAAAAAAAAATCTCCACATCCTCCTTGTCTTACACAGCTTTGCTCAACAGTTTTGTAGGTCTCAAGGAAGAGATTTAAATTTAAATTAAATGAAATGAAATTAAATTTAACCACAGGAGAGCTTCCGCAGCATCTCTTGGATCCAACAGAAACAAAATTTACCACGACCAAAACTAAAACCTAAAAACCATGTATCTAAATATATAAACATATAAATATATTTACTTACTGTAAATACACATACTATGATGGAAAAAATTATTTCATCTACTATTCTTATTCATTTCAAACCCTACCTTTGAATGAGGTTTTGTAAAATAGGATACATTACATTTCCTGCCTCAATCTTTCATTAAAATACATTGTTTTCCCTTAAAAACAAAGTACAACGACTTTGCCTCTAGGAAGAGTGGAGAACTCAGAGGAATGAAAAAAAAAAAAGGCAAAAATTTGAGAAAAGTTCATCTCCTGGTGATACCAGAGAAAGTGGAGAGGATGAAGAATGGGTATTAGATCTCTGATTATTATTATTATTATTATTATTATTTCAATGCTGATGCCATTAATATTTAATAACATTCCCAAACTACTGCACATTCATTCCCAAACTCCACATTACCCTTCCAGACTTCAGGAAGTGCAAGCTTGGAGATGGATTTTCTAACAACCGAAACAAAGGGAACAAACAGACCTTTTAAACACAAAAACCCTCTTTTACAGCGCAATCAGAATGTGGAAATACAGGAAGTACTCAAATTAATCCAGTTTTTAGGAAGGTTTTTTTTTTTTTAAACTCTTTTTAATATTAACCATTTACTATGAATTTCAGGCCATTATTTTCACCTATAGTGGTGTTTGAGTTCACAGGGTAAAACCCTTTTAAATCCCCATTTCTCCACTCCCTCCTTTCCCCACGGCCTGAAGAACTTCATAAAGATTTTATTGTCCTACAACTGAGGCACATTTTCATTTCATGTTCTCATGAACTGCAGTTACTTGGCTGGTACTCGCTGTGCATTCCCAGGATTCTGCACAGCCTGGAAATCTGTTTCAGTTTATTAATAATATTTTTATATTTCCTAAATCGAGACACGGTGCAAACCAGGAGATTTTGACTGCACAAAGCACAGAGGAACATTTAGAAAGATGGCAAGGGTTGAATTGCCAACCAACCTGATTTTTAGGGGTCTCCAGAGGTTATTTTAGGTTTGGGTGATTCTTGAGCTGAAGAGAGGCAAGAAAAGCTCATCATTTCTCAAAGATCATTCCAGAGGCTTCGTCAAGTGCCTTATTTTTGTCTCCACTCTCCGGCGTGGTTTTAAAAACAAGTATTGCATTACATAAACACAGTGCATCACCCCAGCCACGGAGAGGAGTGGATCCATTTGCCCAACTGATATGTGGAATACTTCAGCCAAAAAAGGGAAGGATTTTTAACAAAGTGCTGCAAGGTGCCTTTATCCTCTTTATTGCAGCCCCATCGCTTTGAATATGAAGCATCTTAGATTTCAACTATACGTCCAGCAACTGCTCATAAATCCCTGCCTAAATCTGAATCCAAAAATTAAATTTAGCTTTCAAAAGCACCCTGTGTAGGCAGAAAATTCATTTATCCAACGGGGAGCAGCCCATCCTGGGAACCAGGCAGCAGAGCTCAGGTCAGGATTCAATGATTGATAAAACCTAAGTCAGGATAGTTCGTTTTTTTGTAGATAAAATAATGAAAAATCAGAGTCAACAGGTTAAAAACAGCATAAAGAAAATAATTATGGCCTTCACACCGAGTTTGTGTGACCTGCATCTCTCCTGGCTTTAGCAGAGCGTTCCACTTGGGAATTGGGATGCCAGAAGAAGGAAGGGAATAGGTGCTGGAGTTTTGCTCAGTGCAAACCAGATTTGAGGGGAGGAACGAGGAGGAGGAGGAGGAGGCTGTAAGGTGCATCCCAGATTTTGCTCCCTTTCCTTCCTCAGCTGCAGCAGAACAGTCTGGAAACAATCTTCCCAGCAGCTGCTCTCATCAACAAACTGTTTATTGTAAGAAAGTGCCTGGGTCAAAGGCTAAACGTCATCCAGAACTGAAAGCGTAGCTGTAAAAAAAAAAACTCACACTAAAAAAAACCAAAAAAAAAATCCTGGGGCCGTGGAAAAAAAAGCCCATGACATTGGGAAGGGAACCATATTCCATCTGAAAGGCCACCAGTCTACTTAAATCAAAATTCCTTGATTTGGTGGAGCAGGGTTTTAGGACACTGCACAGAATTTACAGCTCAGTCTGCGTCCCGTGGTGAAAAACAGCAAAAATGGAGTTGTGTCAAAATATTCCAAAATGTTGTATTAGTGCTAAGTCAGCTCCACATCTACACACAACAATCAAGTAAGGACTCCTCTGATTTATCACAAATTCATCGTTGACGTCGTTACACCAAAACCCAAGTTTAAGCTCAGCATCAGTAAATGATAAAATTGCACTTTAAAGCAAAGGACACTAAAAATCACAGGGTCAAAAAAAAAAAAAAAATCTCTTTTACCAGTGTGCAAAATGGTGTAATTGTATATGGTATATGTTTGTATATGGTATATATTTGTATGTGGTATAATTGTAAATGGTGTATGTGCGTGTGTGTGTGTGTGTGTGTGTATATATATATATATATAAAGAATTTATTTATATAAAACATATATATATGTATATGTATACATATATAAACATACAAACAACATAAATATATATAAACATAAATATATATGTTTATATACAAATATATATAATATATATTAATATATATGTTTATATGTATAAAAATATATATATATATATATTTTTTTTAATGTATATAAAATATTTCTTTGAATGTCAGGAATTAAAGAGCAGCTCTGAGACAGAGGAACTGCTCCCACAGCAGCCCCATAATTGGGCCACGTTTGCTGCCCCAGGCCATAAATCTGCTTTTTGAGGGGAAAGGACCCAGAGGAACAAGGTCCACCTTTGACACAACATCACCACGTAACACTTCACCAAAAGGCTGATAAATCAGAGCTGGGCGAGGTGCTGATGGATCCTACCAGAGAAAAGGTGTGAGAAATTACGGCTGGGGGCGTTTAATTCTTCCTGACACCTACTTTGTAACAAAATTGTTGTTTTGTTCTGAAGGGAAAGTCGACAGTAAATTAAACCTAGGTGCAACTGGGCTAAAAATAAGCCCAGGCAGAAAGACATTTATTCCACTTTTACATTAAAATCTGAGCATTATGCATATTAAAGTGGGTTGATTTTTTTTTTTTTAATTATATAATCAAAGTCATGTTTGGAAGAATAAATTAAGATATAAATCTAACCCAAAATGCTGCACGCATATATATATTAAATTACTCTCAAAAGTATTCTGTATGGACTAGGAAAAAAAAAATACAGAAGAATTTTGTTCTCAGCTAATAGGGCAATAAATTAGATGCAATATATTCAGCAGCTAAAACTGGCTCTCTGAAACAGCTATCACATAATGCTATTTTTATTTGGTACCAAACCCTTTTTTTTTTTTTTTTTTTTTTTTTTTTTTTTAAATACTAACAACAAAATTGTTTGTCGAAAAATCTTGGAATTAGCAGCAGAACGATTAAAGTAAACAAAACCTAAGCAAATATTTTTGCTTCGCACTGATAATACCCGATTCTTGGCTGAAGGTTTTCCAAGCAGGTTTGTTCTGCCTTTCAGCAGCCTTACACACATCAAACGTGAATGAATTTAGTGTTCATGAATATGAAACAGCAGCACAGGAGCCCAAGATTCTCCTCTCAGCACTGCAAACACGCTTTAAAACTCCAACAAGCTTTCAGCTGGACCTCATTTTTACCTCTTCTGAGCAAAAATTAGAAAAAAATAAAACCAAAACCCTCCCCACTCTGTCACAGATGGAGGGGTTTTGGAGCTAAAGAAACGTCTGTAAAATGTGGAGGTGAAACCTCAACACGTTTTGATTACAACAAACGTAATCAAACGGGGATTAAACACGGAGATTTTATATTCCCTTCTAAAACACACTCAGCTCGACAAGAGTGGTTTGCAAACTACCAAAGGGACATCTTGGAAAAGAAGAATTTCTTGGGGATTTTACACGCTCCAGCAGCAAGAATACGCTCGGTTTGTTATCCTGCTCCAAAGACAAAACCCAAGTATTAAGCTGCCACGAACTAATTTTCATTTCAGATCTCTTTGCTTAATCAAAGATATTTTTAAAAAATTAATTTTTGACACGACAGCACGAGACTTTTTTTATAAAAGTAAAAAAAAAAAATTTAAAAAATTCAACCAGCTTTTTACTTAGCAGAGTATCAAAGAAACTTCATGCTTTAAAAATACATCATATTTTTGCAATATACGTATATTTTTGCATATAGAGCAATGTAAAACTTGGATAGCCAATAGAGAACCCTGAAAGAAGCCTCACTAATGCCCAGTTTGCCAGAAATTAACACATTTTTCTCACAAAACATGGTTAAAAGTACAGTATTTAAACACTGTTCACACAAGGCTCAGTTGTGAGAGTGGATGATACAAATTCCATTTACAGCTATCCCAGCTGCACGGGTTTTAACTTGTTGTAATTATTTTCCCCTTTTTCAGCCTTTTCAGATTTAACATTTTCTCCTGCAGGGACTGAACCTTGTTCAGAGCAAAAGGAGTAAAATGTTTCCCCCAGAGGAAACCCAGGAAAATAGAGATCCAATCCTATGCTACACTTTGGATTTCGGCATCCAAGAATCTGCTCCATAGGAGCTGAAAGTGTTTCAGGGAGAAACGGGGAAAGAAATGCCTCAAATTTACCTCTCCTTCTAAGCTGGACATAGAACTCATTTAACACTTACAAAATAAAGTCAAACTTTATGGAACAAAAAGGGTTTTGCCTCAAGTCCAACACACCGTGAGCTCCTACTCCATAAGGCCACGTTTGGATTTCCACATTTGGATTTCCACGTCTGGAATTCCACATTTGGATTTCCACATTTGGATTTTCCACGTCTGGAATTCCACATTTGGATTTCCACTTCTGGAATTCCACATTTGGATTTCCACTTCTGAAATTCCAGATTTAGATTTCCACATTTGGATTTCCACGTCTGGAATTTCACATTTGGATTTCCACATCTGGATTTCCACTTCTGGAATTCCACATTTGGATTTCCCCATTTGGATTTTCATGTCTGGAATTCCACATTTGGATTTCCACATTTGGATTTCCACTTCTGGAATTACAGATTTAGATTTCCACATTTGGATTTCCACTTCTGGAATTCCACATTTGGATTTCCACATTTGGATTTTCCACATTTGGATTTTCCACGTCTGGAATTCCACATTTGGATTTTCCACATTTGGATTTCCTCTTCTGAAATTCCAGATTTAGATTTCCACATTTGGATTTCCACTTCTGAAATTCCACATTTGGATTTCCATGTCTGGAATTCCACATTTGGATTTCCACATTTGGATTTCCACGTCTGGAATTTCACATTTGGATTTCCACTTTTGGATTTCCACGTCTGGAATTCCATATTTGGATTTTCACTTCTGGAATTCCACATTTGGATTTCCACCTCCAGAACGAAAGCTCAGCACTGAGATTCAGGATTTTGGGAAAAAAAAAAAGAACTCAAGAATCACCAAGGGCAGACCCCAGGGCTGAGGCAGACCCAGACACAGGGAGGAGCATTTCTGACAACGGCACCTTGTTCATTCTGCAGGATTTGGGATTCTCTGGGTTTTTCCCTGAGGATAACCACCTGTCTCTGCCCCTGCAGATATTTGTGCTCCACCACTGTGAACAGGAGTTAACCCAAAGTGCAACACTCCCCACGGAACACGGCTCCAAAGAACTCAAAGTGACCCAAACCAAAGCACCGTGCCTGCAAACATCCCTCACTCCTCATTTTCAGGACTCATCTGAATTGCACACCTGAAAAAAAATTATTTTTTCACACTAAAATTTTGTATTGATTAGGCAAGGATTCGGTTCACTTCATTCTATCCAGGTTCTCAATGTGAAAAGTGAATTTATTTCAGTCCTTGCTTTTGTAAGACTCTCCTGACATTGGCTATTTTTCTTTTGAGTGTCACAAAAGGATCCAAAATTTTTAATTCTACCACAAATCCACTCCAAAGATAAACTTTAATCTGATTAAATAGGAACCAACTATGTTGAAAATCATTATATTATAATAAATAGTCCCAAGCTGAAGGGGCGACTTCTAAAAATGAATTGTCCTGAAGGAAAAAGTTTCAGGGATTACTTCAATCAGTACTAAAATGCAAAAAAAGGAGTTTAAAATGCACTTCTAGAATAGCTGCACACAAACTAATGCACTCAAACCAGACAAAATCTCTATCAATAGGTGAATTTAGTGATTAATTTCTCCTTGGTTAAATAAGGACAGTTTGGATCTAAACATAATTGCAGGGGAAAGAGGAGACTGGGAGCAAAACAGTTATTATTTAAATTTTTGAGTTTAAAATTTAAAATACGCTTTCAGTTTGCCAAACCAGTGAAAAAAAAAACTATCAGGATTTGTGACAGTGGCTGTGAAAGTTAAATTCTACCAGCAATTTATCAAATTTGATAAATTATCAGATTTCAGCCCAGCAAATTATCAAATGCTACTAAGAGGAAGCAATGTCCTTGAAGAGATGGAGATTTTTTTTCCAATAAGGGCAGCAATAATTTATAATAAAGTTTAATGCTGCTCAAGAATTCCTAATCTGGGCTGCAAATTAAACAGAGTGGATTGTGTAGGATAGAAAAAAGCTTGGAAATATTTGGAGGTAAGTCCACTTCCACTTCCAAAAGTGCTGCAGAGATACCAAAAGCAAACCCTTCCCTTGTCTGGATATTCAGAAATATTGTTCCGAAACACCAAATCCAACAATTACCCTCCCACGTGTGTTTTAATATCAATATTACAACAAATTATTATCAATATCTGTTAATCACAGGATGTGTTATTCATATCACTGTGGCTGAAACACACAGAAGGAAAAACCTCCCAAAACTGCACAAAGTGAATTTATTTCCAGCTCCCAGCTACGTTCATTTAAAACAGCGACAGAAATATTCTAGAGGCAGAGGAACAGTTTTAAATGTTTCCAGGTATTCCTAACAAAACCCTTGGAAATTCAAATATTGATTTTAATTTGCAGCTCATACTGCTTATGGTAACTTTGGGGAAGTGCTCCTCTCTCCAAGAAAGCAAAAAAGAAAAAAATAAGAATAACCACTTGTTTTCGGCTACTGTATTTTTCTTTTCCACCAGCAAATTATTATACTGAGATACCAACACCTAAAACACAGTGGAAAAAAAATGGAAAATAACCAGATAAAAGTTCTCCCTGACAGGGAGTTGTGGTACTTTCACTAGTCCTAACAACAACAATTTCATCTTCGAAAGAAGAAATATCTTCCAGACCAGAAAAATACACGGGTAATTGCCCACTTCATGTAATAAATTCTAAAATCAAAACATGCCAGATGCAATTTTTTATTTAGACCTTGACAATCGTGCATCAAAACACAATTATTGTTCCTTATCTTGCAAAAGAATTTTAGAAATACCTCCTGGAATTAATTTGCTTCGATTCCGACTCCATGGAAATGTTGAGATATGCTCCCACAAAATAGTTCTTAAAACTCTTGAGGATCTTAAGATGTTTTTCAGTCCCTAAAACTTGACTTTATTCCATAAGCAGGGAACATCCAGGCACAGCTCTTAAAATGAGACATTTTCTCCAAATGAATGCTGCTCTTCCTCGAAATTGTTTTAATCATTAGACCAATGTAACTTTTGATACTTTTATTATGACCTGTTCATCAGTCGAATGGGACATTATAAAAGAAATTGTGATTAATTTCCTTGTTACAAGTGTAACATCAAAAAACAATCACAAAAAAAATAAAAAGGAGCCATAAGTGAATGGTTCATTAATCCACATTAATATCCATATATTATAATCTATAATCTCTTTTTTTCTCTCAGCAAAGGAAAACAGCTTTATTTTTATTTAGTTTCTCTCACTGAGGCTGTTAAAACATGGAATTCTCTAAGTAATTCTACATTCAAGGGAAAGAAGCTGCCTAAAACATTTACGTGTGGGTTGTTTGTCCAGCAAATATTTTGAGACTCAGCAATCTGTGAACCCACTCCAAAAGAACTCTGGTTCCTAAATGACCTCAACTAAAAATTGAAGTTCTCACCACGTGCAAAAATCATCATAAATTTATTACAATTAATACTCTCATAGTGAAGAAAATATTCTTTTTAAAATAATATAAAATCTCCTCGATAGTGATCCTGCTAAGGCTTGATTTTTGCTATTATTTTAAATATAATTATATTTATAAATTTATATCTTTATATTTATATCTATTTATTTGGGGTTTTTTTTTACAAATTAAGAAGTATATTTCGAAATGTTTTCTGAAGCAGCTCTTAAAACATTTCTCAGACAAATTCAGCAGCACGATTTGGTACAGACTTGAGAAACAACACAGACTAGAGCAGGAAAAGTGATTCCCAATAAAACAAGCTGTAAAAATCCAACTCTGTCCCAACATTTTAGTGAAACCATCAGTCCAAAGTAGCACAATTTTTATAGCTCAAATTATGAGATATGTACATAACAACCAGCAGCTGCAGAAAATGCAGTAATAAAGTTATTTTCTCCATGTTCAAGTCTTGCTCCTTACCTCTGCTCTTCAGCTGTTGCCCCATTCCCCTCTCTCCTCCTCCCACACAGCCTCTGCTTTTTCATCTGCTATCAAACCAGACCCACCAGCTCTTCCTCCTGCATTTTTTCTCTCCCCACCAAAAAAAAAAAAAAAAAAAAAAAAAAAAAAAAAAAAAAAAAAAAAAAAAAAAAAAAAAAAAAAAAAAAAAAAGTTCTTATCCTCATCAGTCAAGGAGCATGCTCTGATTTACACACTCCAAGGAGAACTCTCATCCCAACTTTTCTCAGGGCTGGAATTCTTCTCTGGTCTCCTCTGGGTCTCTGGCACTTGACTCACTTTTATTATCTTGTCTAGTTAGTAAGAAATAGGTAAAGAAGGGAGATAATTCCTGAAAATTGAGGTGGTCAACGCGACTAATAGAATAAAATTATAAACGAATTTAAATAATTACAGATTTTTAAACATATTAACGCACATACACGAGACTGTAGCTAGAATTATGGAATTACACAGGTGCAGGGCCAAACTTTATCCCTGCTGTGGATCCTCTAGGAAATGCTGGCCAAGCTGAAACTGAAACAGCTGAAATTAAATCACTTCATCCTGAGAAGAACAGATCTGGATGATCTAACTGTAAAATACAGGTTGCCCTGATGGACCTTGACACAGGACACTTTCCCTGGTAGAAGAAAAACACATGGACCATGAAAACAGAACAGCACAAGGTGTATTCTGATTTATTTTTTTTTTCCTTCTGAGAAAACCTTGCCTCGATATTCCTGTAAATCCTTTGTCCCTCATGTCACCAGTCCAAGTGCCAAGTGAGTGGTTTATTAAAGTGGTTTATTAAAGTGGAACACGTTTTTTGCTTGTTGGGAACACCCACTGCAAACCCCTCCAAAAAAAAGAGCTTTCACAGGACACTTGCAGCAGAAACCACAGCAAACTTTCTGATTTCAGTGAACAGCTGCTCTTTAATTAGCTTTTCACTCTAAGAACTGCATCATGTCAACCAGACAGGCACATGCCAAATTCCACTCCCCCTGCACCTGGAATTTCCTGATTTCCTCAACATGTCAGAAACCATGGCTGGAAATGAACTGTCAAAGGAGGAATGCAACAGAACCTCCAAGGCAGTCCCTTCTCCATCAACTGCTGACACAAGTCACACCTGAGAATGGGGTTTTTTTGGAGTCTTTGCCCAGTGACAAACTCTGAGAACACCACTTTTAAATCAGCAACTCAAACTAAACACCCATCTTAATTCTCCAGAATAAATCCAGCTTGATAAACTTCAATAACAAACTTTGTGTTGTAGACTTTTTTTTTCTGGTAACATTTCTGCATAACTGAATTGTCAAAGGAATAAGATGCATTTCCAGAAGACCTGAGTGTTGCAAATGCAGTGTTTCAAAAGCAGCTGAAGCTTGCAGATTTTTTAATTTTTTGAAGAGTGATATGAGAAGACGCTTCTATTTCCTCTCAGTCATACTCATTTATTTATCTCCACATTTATTCAACTCATCCCTTTAATTAAAACATATGTCAATTAAATATATATTCTGGCCATAATTGGCTTAGAAGTGAAGCTACAAAAGGAGCCCTGATGAAACTGTCAGAGAACCACTACAACAATTTCCCATTGTGGGAAGGAGGCGTCATTTCTGAGCAATGGCAACTCGAGAGGATCCCCGGGCTCCAGCTGATGCCAAGCCTGCTCTCATTTTCCCAGTCTCACTTCCATAAATTAGCTGCAGGCTCCATGGACAGTCAGGGAATCTTGAGGGGTGGTTTTTTTTCTGTTTGGAAATCCTCCACTTTTGTCAGATCTTTCCCAGTGAGGTCAGAGTGGTGTTTGTCACAAGTCAGGGATTGCTGCTCTCCAAAATCCCCCATCTGCTCCAGGGCAGCCCTGACTCCAAAGGCTTTGTCAGGAGTGCTGAAACAAAACCCACAGCCAGCCACTTGAACTGCAGCCCTCACACCAAGGCAGAACGGGACACCTGGACTGGGATCAATCTGCCACCCAGGATTTGACTTTTTCAGTTCAGATCCCCATCACAAACTCCAGGATGAAGCTGAGGCTGAGAGAAGCCAGCCTCACCACTCTGCTGAATAACCTGTACCCAAGGAATGCTCAGGCCTGCTGCTGCTCTCTGTCATCTCCAGAGTGAGAAATCAGCAGCAGAACGCGATCACAAATGTTTTAAATATAGATGACATGAGCCATTCTGGGGGCATAATGAAATTTTCCATTCTCTCCAGTTCAGAAGGAACACGCCTGCTGAAGAAAGCGGTGGCGAAGGATCATGCACACTGACTGGAAGCCAGCCTTGAAACATGAGAGAATCCAATTCCATGAGTGGCACTTTGGTCAGATGCCAGCACATCACAATTTCACATCAGAGTGAGCTCCACACAAAGATTAAATGCTACTCACTACAAAAGGCATTAACTTTTAGTTCTCACAGCAGCATAAAAACCCTTTTTATGGAGATTGCTACGAACAACATATTTTCTTTCGCTCCTCAAAGCTTCCTGCAATTTCCAAATGCTCCTCAAAAGTGTTTATTGAATCAATAAACAGCCCAAAAGTTGTTTACAAACCATAATGCAAAGTAAGAATGCTGCTCATTATTATGTGCCCACAAATGTGCCTCTTGCTTGTTTAACAGGAACAGAATGTTGCCATCCTGCAGAATCAAAATAAAATTTGAAGTAGAGAAGTGTAAAATAAAGGCAACGTTTGCCAGATTTCCCTTTCCCTCTCCTGTAAATACTCGGGAAATATTCCCTGAAGATAAACAGCAAAAAAAGAAAAATGTATCTTTAACCACCACCTGGAATTACTTGGCTCCACCTTTGGAATTCCCTTCACCTGCCATCAAGATTTCCTAATGGGCAATGTTTTACTGTATTCTGATTGCTGTGGGATTTCAAAGGCTGGCTTAAAACTGAGGGAATATTATACAGGGCAGTTGCTGCAAACACGCAAAGATATTTTAATGCAAATCTATATACAACACACTATGCATAAAATGCCTTGCATCCCTCCCTCGTTTTTCCCCTTGAAATCCAGCTCAGAAGTGTCCCCTGCTGGCAAACACCTTCCCCTCACTAGAGATGTTGGAAAAAGCCTCAAGTCCATCCAGCTTTGGGAGCACCAAAGATTCCTGGTGATTTTAGTAAAATGACAACACTGAGGTGGCTCAGCTGGGCAGGGACACTGGTCAGTACTGCTGAAAGCACTGGAAATGGCTGCAGCATCCCAGCTTTTCCTCAAAAAACAGCTCCAGGAAAAAGGCTGAAAACAGTTTTAAGAGTGAACAAATGAGGAGATAACCCAGCCTTCTAATAATTAGAGAATTCCAGAATGGATTGGGTTGGGACAGACCTTAAAGATCATCCATTCCCACCCCTGCCATGGGCAGGGACACCTCCCACTGTCCCAGGCTGCTCCAAGCCCCAGTGTCCAGCCTGGCCTTGGGCACTGCCAGGGATCCAGGGGCAGCCACAGCAAATCTGGGAATTCTATTCCAGCCCCTCCTCACCCTGCCAGGGAACAATTCCTGCCCAAAATCTCATCCAGCCATGCCCTTCTTCACCTTAAAGCCGTATTTACAGGAGGCAGCAGGGGCTGAGCCTGGAGACAAGGAGGCTCAGGGGGGAGCTGGTGGCTCTGCACAAGTCCCTGCCAGGAGGGGCAGGGAAAGGAGGAGAGGAAATGGCTCCAATGGCACCAGGGGAGGCTCAGGGAGGAGATTGGGCAAGGAAATTTCCCTGGCAGAGTGGTCAGGCCTTGGGATGAGCTGCCCAGGGAGGTTTGGAGTCACTGTCTGTGGAGTGTTCAGGAGGAGTCTGGAGGTGGCCCTTGGGGACAGGCCTTGGGCTGATGCTGGTGGCACTGGGGTGGCCCTGGGGGATCCTGAGGGGCTCTTCCCACCTTGGGCATTCCATGGAATCCAAGCCCAAGGCACCTGCACATCCACCAAATGTTCAGGGGGCCACAACTCCCAATTCATCTGCTCCCAGCCTCAGCCCCTTGAGGGCTGTGAGGAGTCTCCAGGATGGTCCCTCCCATCCCAAGGGCAGGTTCCTCCAGAGCCAAAGGGCTGAGATGAAGTTCAGGTGAGCTTTAGAGGGACAGTCTGGAGGTGGCCCTTGGGGACAGGAACTGGGCTGATGCTGGTGGCACTGGGGTGGCCCTGGGGGATCCTGAAGGTTCCTTCCCACCTTCATAATTCTGGGATTTTGTGACCCTCATTCTTTGCCTTGGCACAGAAGAACCCGTGAAAAGCATCCTACCCTGGACTATTGCAAAATCTCCTCCACAAACTCAGCTTCTTTTAAGCTTTTAGCTCCACCTAATAAACTGGAACCCAAAAGTTTACGAATTTAACTCAAAAAACCAACAGTTCTATGAGGAAACTACACTAATAAAAATAGTGCAGAGTAATAGAAGACTGAGGAGAAAGATGAAAGATGTGCTAAAATATACAGAATTTATTCCGCCATGTGATTTTGTGATGAGTGTTACAAATGTTCACTGAGCTACAAGAGGAAATATCACTGAGATACAAGAACCAGACCAAAGCAGCTCTGAGCTGTTGAATTTGGACACAATTCCTACATCATTTCATTATTCTGAGTGCTAATGAAACAAAAAGAGGGGAAAAAAGGGAATTACAGACTGTCAAAGAGCATTTTGAGAACAATTCCCTTCAGAACCACACTCCAAGAGCAGCAAACAGCAGGAATTATTATCAGAATCCAGACATTGACACTTCCCATGAATGCCAACACTGAAAATTTTGCTTTATCATTTGTGTGGCCCTTCTGACATTGCAAGTTTTTTGCTGTAAAGAAACAAAAGTGAATTTGAGGAGGGGAGAGGGAAAAACACAAAACCAGCAAATGCAAACCCACCTCCCTGCACACACAGGCAACTCAAAGCCTTGCACCTCAACAAATTCTTCTGAATTTATTGTGGAAAAGAGCCCTAAATCCATGGAGTTAAAAGTATAAATAATTTTAATTGATAGCACAGCTATCAGCCCTTAGGTGAAGTTTCACAGATAGATTAAATCCATTCCCAAAACCAGTAAAGTGCTTCAGCAAGTAATTAGTATAGATGCATTCACATTTCTTCATCTGTTCTTTTTCCTTGAAGCTACTTTGCTTGAAAGATAATTTCATTTCTAAGCAAAAAACAAACAGGGAAAAGCTTTCAAGTACAAAGGTTTTTGCTCATTTCAAATACATATAATATAGAAAAAAAAAGAAAAAATATTAGACACAAATGATTTATCAGCGATTTATTCAAGTCTCTCACAGTCTGTTGTTCATTTAATATTTTTCTCACCTCTTATGTTACTTCTGAGCCAGAGAAAAGAGCAAATTTATTTTCTGGAATAAATAATTCCAAAGAGCTCTTGGTTTTTTTGTTCTACTGTCTGTAAGACAGGGATGATGCTCATGTTTTGAGGATAAAAGAAAACAAACAAATCTCCCTTTTTGTGGATTATATACTTTTGTAAAATTGGACAGCAACAAAACCTCTGGAGTTTCAGTGTAACTCCCCCTGATTTTAGCACTGGAAATTTAAAAAATAAAAAAAAAAATCCCTGAAGTTGAATCTCAAATCCTACAACACCCATGAATATGCATGGAAACATTTCAGACACAATTGTCTCAAAATGTACCCTGAAATCAGGGTTCATTACAGTGTTAGCTGAGAGTTCAAATTTCCCATGTCCAAAGGGAAGATTTATTCAGGATAAAGTAACTCCACATTTTCTTGGCTGACATAATGGACCTGGAATTTAAAAGCAGACGATGCCACCCCCAGAATCAAGGAGTGGAAATCTGCTTTGAGTGAGCTGGTTCTGCTCCAGCTACTGAGTTACTCAAACACACACAACAACAAAAAAACCCCCCAAAAAAAACCCCAAAACCAAAAATAAACCCCCCCAAAAAAGAAGGAAAAAAAAAAAAAAAAAAAAAAGGTTGAGCCTGAGGAGTTTTTACTCAAGTTTTAAGATGAGCAAATGTGTGGGTGTAACAATTCCTAATGGGAATAATCAGCACTGGGATAAACCTCATCCTTCAAGGAGTAAATCCCTCGGTTTGAAACCTCCGCTGCGACTCCCGGCAATAAAACACAATCCTGGCACTGATGTCTGAAAAATTATCCTGGGGAGATGGCTGAAAGAGCAAATATTGGAGAGTTTAAGGGCAAAGCTGCAGAAAAAATCAGATCTCTATGCTTGGAGCTGCCACTGAACATGTGGGTGCCAGACGACAGATCAGAGGTTGGGACACTGAGTCCCCACAGGGACACAGAAATTCCCTCTCACTTTGCTCAACTGCTCTGCAGCCCAGCAAGAAAAGAAGAAAAGATAAAAGTGCTGGGGTTTAGCACCAATACTGCCCTCTAAAATTCCATTTAGCATCAAGCTGTGTAGATTTAATGAAGCTTTTAACCAGTATTTCAATTGTTCTTCTTTCCAGCGCTGCCTCTGTTGTTGTTAGCAAGCTGAATTCTCCCTGCAAAGACCTGAAATTCCTAAAGATGGACATGGCTATTCACTATTCAGACAGCAGAACTTTCATTTCAACTTAAAATATAATAATTCCAGTTCTGCTTGTGTTTTGTTGGGTTCTTTTAATCCATGCAGCAAGACCGTGGTTTTAAGGTCCTGGAACTGGAAATTAAAAGTCGAAAATGTGAATCCTGAGGAGGAAAAAAAAAAAAATCCCACTCTACCCCTCAGTAGCAGCTTCAAATTCCAGTGTAAAAGACCAAGCAAGACTCACAGAGTGGAGAGGAACATCTGAAATTCTTAAATATCACATGCAGATCAATCAGCAGCAAAGGTTTGATGGGATTATTTGACAGCATCTCAACAACAATGCAGAAAAACACAGACTGACCAGGAATTCAGGCAAAGGAAAAGTCAGGAGAAGCTGTTTGTTCACAATAAAAAAAAAAGTTTAGAATTTTATTTGATGCCCAAAATAAAGAAACCAAGTCTGGTGAAAGTTCTGAGGTAATAAAAGATGCAAGAGGCACCAAGGAAATCCCACAGAACAGGGCACAGCTCTGCTGTAAATTGAAGAACTCCCCCAGCCAGCACTTAAAATTGAAAGAATTTTAAAATTACCCCCCAAAAATACCCCCTCAGCTTTATTTTTCTCTTAATGGAGTGGAAAATGCAGAGCAAACCCAATTATTATTTCTTCCTCATAAGCAAAAGGAGCTTGGGGTTCCTAAAATTAATCAGAAAAAATCTGAGCAGTTGAGGAGAACCAGCAGATTTTAAACACGATGGAAACTCCAGTTTGGGGATGAGGAATCATTCCTGAGCTGCCAAGTCTTAGGAACAATCAAAGTATTACTCATTATTTTTGGATCTGATAACAGCACCTTGAGCTTGCTTGATCCTTAATAAACTCATTCTGGAATTTTTATTACAGGGAAATCAAAGAAAATCATCCCAAAATCTCTTGCTGGCATGAAAGTTAAGGATTTCCTCAGATAATTGAGATTTTTGGTATCTCCTGGCTCTCTGGGAAAGCAAAGAGAACCTATTGAGAGAGCAGGAGGGATGGAGAAAAATAAATAATTTGTGAGAAAGCTGAACTCTAACACATTCATTATTTATTTTAATGTGCTCTCTCTTCATTAGGCACTGTATTCATTACACACAATTTCCTTTAACACAGAATTCTGGAATTAAATCATGGCTCAAGGGAAGGACGTTAAAACAGTGACTACACACAGCAAAAGCACCATTAAAATATGTCAATAAAACAATTAAAAGTCACATGAAACCACAGTAAAAATAATGAAGTTAGGAACACAAGAATTCATTAATAGAATTTAGGAGTAAAATTTTAAAAACTAATTGTGCTATAAACTTTAACTAAAGAATATACAGTTAAAATATCTTTACTTATGGTCTGCAACCCTGGACTGTGCCACTAGATGGCAAGTTTGGATAGAAATTGGCTGAATTTTGACTTATGACATGTTTGAAAAGTCCAAAGGCACTGGACAAAAACAATCTTGAAATAAAACCAGTGGAAGAGGAGAACAAAAATAAGAAGAGTTCAATAAACAAGTTTTGTGGCTGGAGCACGTTTAATGTAAGTCAAAGAGGTTAAATGGGGTTTAGTTTTGTTTCCACACAAATAGAGAATCAATCCACACACGATTTTGAAGAAAAATCATGTTTTAAAGAAAAAACAAGCCAAAAATCAAGTTGCTTTATCTATTCCTCACTATTCTTCAGAGCAGGGTCTCATGGAGAGCTGCCACCTGAATTACAAATATTCCCAGGAATATTTCAAATATCCCTTTATCCTCAGGAATTCAGGTTTTCCCTGTGCAATCCTTGACCCTTCCCAACTCCAGTTGCTCCTCACAATTCCCATTTTGTTGCCAGCCCGTGCAGCATTTTTTATCTTGATTTAAAAGAACGATAAATCCTGGTTTTTAAAGCAGTTATTTTCTGTAGCAACCAATTAAGGAACAGCATTTAAAAATTCTTAACAGAAATACAACAAATACAGAACTACAGTAAAATTAACCCTGCACGAATCCCCCAGTGGTGAAAATTCAGGATTCCTTCTAGCAAGGAACAAAACCAGTGATGGATAAAAAATTAACACTTTTTGCTTACCTGCAATATATCTGTTGAAAACTCCCTAAAAAGAACTATACCAGGGTTTAGGGGAACACTGAATTTCCCTGGCAGGGTAAATCTCAGCTTACCTCATCTGGAGAGAGCAGATAAATGGGTGTTAAGACAGGAATTTCACTGGATTCACAGCTCAGCCCCAGGCACGTCAGGATCTCCTTGAGAACTTCGTATCTCTTGGTATTGCTCATCTTGAGCAAATTAAAATCCTCTTCAGTTTGCACATCCATGGAACTGCTGTCCAGCTCCAAATGGGCCTGGCAAAATACACCAAAAATATAAAATCAGTTTCCAGTTCAGGGATCACAGCTCCTCAATACAACACAACTTCCTCTAAAAAAACCCACCTAAAATTTCCCCTTCTTAATAATCATTTTTCTGGACGAGTTCATCAAATTTGTATTTACCAACTTGAAATTTAACCTTCTGCTTTTCAGCCCTGCCAGAACCAACAGCAAGCTTGGTCATATTGTGCCTTGTACATCAGCAGAATTCCATTACAATCAGAATGACATTAAAATTGAAATTAAACTAAAATTAAAACTCCATTAAAATTAAAATTCCGTTAGAATGATATTAAAATTGAAAGAGCCTTTTAGAAGTTGTACAAGACATGGAGAACACGAATTTAGTGGATATCAGTGCAGCTAAAGAAACCCTTCATGTAAAAAAGTTACTTTCTCACCTGGTAGAAAATCACTCCTCATGGTGGAAGCAGATGCTTAAAATTTGAAATTAAGAGGGAAAAAAAATTAAGAGGGAAAAAAAATCCTTCATAAAGCTCCTTTTTTGGTTTGTTCTTTCCTGCTTTTCCTTTTGTGTTCACCTTGTGCTCTCTGCACATTCCTTTACTGCTGTTAAAGAGAGCCCTTAATTTTGGTCATTCCAGCCATTTTGCCAAATTTAAGGATGCCCTTTGTGTTTTATTTATTTTCCTAGAAATTCAGGGAAATGAAGGAGTGTGGCTGCCCCTGGCAGTGCCCAAGGCCAGGTTGGACACTGGGGTTGGAGCAGCCTGGGACAGTGGGAGGTGTCCCTGCACATGGAAGGGGTGGAATGAGATAATTTTGAGATCCTTTCCAACCCAAATCACTGTAAAAAAATACATTAAAGAGGAGGCAGGACACACCCACCCACCAGAGGAGCACAGAAAAGAGGGAAACCAATCTGCCAGGATGTTTCATGGCTGGTGTCACAGCCTGGCCCCTGGAAACAATAAAGGCCTTTTCAAATCCAGACTGGAAGTCATTTAGAATTATAAAACATTACACTAATCCTTTTTAATCTGATTTTTGAAGCTGTGTTCTGATGTCCCTTTTTTCTTTTTTTTTTTTATGGGGGAAACCTCTGAAGTATTGAGTTTTACTACCACAGGAGGATCAGTTTAAAGGGTGCAGCAAATCAGAATTTGCAAGGGCAGAATTCAAATCCATTTTCCAGCAGCAGCAGCCAGCACATGGGGGGACAGAACTGCCTATGATAAAAAATCAATAAATATCCTACAATGTCTGACAGAGTGGCCAAAAATCCAGCAGGTTTAAGCTGATAAAAGAGAAAAACCCTTCAAAAACTCCCTGAATGTTTCTGAGCTCCGTAACTGCTACAAAGAGTCTTGACACCTGATCCCTGAGCAGTTCAACTGCAGTGCTCTGGGCTCCTGAGAAAAGCTCCCTACCTAAAATTTTGGTAAAAACAAAACCTTTCATGAAGTTTCTTCATCTTTTATATTCCTTGAGTCGATCTTGGAGAAGAAATCTCACTCTGCTCTTCTCAATGTGTTTATTTTCCATCACTCACAACTTTAGCTGGGAATATTGAAACCATTTCAATAATCAGTGACCAACATTTACCTTCCCATGAAAGTTTCCTCACTCATTATCCAGAAGGTAAAATAAAGAAAAGAATATTATGAACACTTGATCTTATCTGTTTAATTCTTTGAGGGTTTTCTTTGACTGTTTTGGTTATTTTTTTAACCAGAGATCACACTATAATACTGGAGAGACACCTATTTCCTGAGATATTATTTTTAAGTGGAATAAACTATTTCGGTTCATTCTAAGCTACTCCAATTCCACCCCTCAGATTCTCTGAGCTATTTGACAAGTGCAGAATGTCAAACATTTAAAGCTTTAAAGCCTGACTAAGGACTCAGGAAACAACAAAAAAAAAAAGTTTCCAGGAAAGTTTATTCTGCACTCCTTGCTTTGCCACAATTCCTATTTTTGTAGGGATTTTGTGGGATTGATTTCCCACCTCCCAAAATCTGCTCAAGTTTTGTTCCTGTACCACTTCCAGCAGGCAGAAGGGGAAAGCTCTGCTCTGGGAGATGGCAGAATTCCAGAATATTTGGGGTTGGAAGGGATTTTTGGAGATGACCCAGCCCAACCCCCTGCTCAGGCAGAGTCACCTGGAGCAGGTGAAGTGTCCAGGTGGGTTTGGGATGTCTCCAGAAAGGGAAACTCCATCAGCTCCTCCCTGAGCAGCTGTTCCAGGGCTCTGCCACCTCCATGGAAGGAAATTCCTCCGCATTTGGAGGTGGAATTTTTGTGGTTTAATTTATGGCCACTGCTCCTTGTGCTGTCACTGGGCACCACTGGGAAGTCTGGCACCACCCTCTGGCACCCCTTGGAGCTATTTCCATGGATTGATGAGTGAAATTCCTGCTTCCTGCACAAAACTGTTCTTTGTTTGACCACTCTCTGTGATCCACCTGGCTCCATGGTGAAAATAAGGAAGTGTTTTCACAGCAGTGACATTCCAAGTGAAACCCACCCTGCTTTTGGATCCTTTGGACATCCATTTACACCCGGCAGGGTGGGGAGGAGGCTGAGTTTTCCCAGATTTGCTGTGGCTGCCCCTGGATCCCTGGCAGTGCCCAAGGCCAGGTTGGACACTGGGGCTTGGAGCACCTGGGACAGTGGGAGGTGTCACTGGACACAGGGGTGGCACTGGATGGGCTTTGAGATCCCTCCAACCCAAACCATCCCATGATTCCACACAACAGGAAACCCCAAGCACATGCAATGGGAACAATTTTTGAGGACTGCACACCATGCCTCGATGAGGAACTGAACTCCTCCCTGCTCACAGTACCTGGGACAGGATGGCTTCTCCTCCACTGCTCCCGTGAGCCACGTGCACAATGACGGGGTCTTTATCAGCATTATTTAATCGACTCCACACCTTCACTCTGCTGCCATCTCCCTTCATCCCTTCCTCAAAAACACAGCCACTGACCAGGAGGTTCAGCTTCACCTCGGGGCTGTCCTTTCTGGAGACCACCAGCTCGTGCACAGCCTTCCTCAGTTTGTTTTTGTGCTTGATCTGCACGCCCCCGAAGGTGAAGGACGAAGACAAGCCAAGAATCTTCCCCCCTTTGGACAAAAATGTCATGAACTGCTTGTGGCTCCCCTCAGGAATGGGCTCCTCTGTGGCAATGACCAGCAGCAGGGAGTTGTCAATCCAGGGATCCTTGAGCACTTGCTCCTGGTGCAGCTGGTAGATGGTGTAGCTCTCGGCATCCACACATTCCCTGAGGACACACTTCACCTGCTCAAACCTGCCTTGGGCAGCCTCAGAGCCCAGGTAAATCAAGATATTAGGGGGTTTCCCAGCGAGGTTGATTCTTTTCACTCCTTTTTGCAGACTTTCATCCTCCTTCTCCCCAGTTGTGCTGCTGCAATCATCGGGGAGCTCCGGGATGTTTTCTGCAGAGGCGAATTTCACCGACTCAATGGTGCTGTTCTCAAGCTGCAGGCACTCGTGGCAGCTGGAAAGGTGCAAGTGGTGCTGTTCCCCAGCTCCTGTCTCCTCCTGCTCCCTTTCTTCTTCTTCTTCTTCTTCTTCCAGCTTGGATTTCTCCTCCTCACCAGGGCTTAACCCTGATTTCCCAGCAGGATTTACTGCATCCATGTCTGTGCTTCTCTCCTTCTCTGATGGCGCCTCCTGTGCCAACTCCTTCAGAGCAGATTCCTCCAAATGCACAGCTGGAAAAGGTAAAGGATACAAAAAAAAGGGGGTTAAAATCACGACCTAAAAGGGGTTATGATAAATATCATTACCAGCAGAATTTAATCTCGCTACAAATTCTCTGCAACAGCAAGAATTTCACTGATGTGACACAACAAATCTTGTTTTTTTTCCCCTCCAGAACAACAGAGATTTGAACTCGTAACATAAATCTAAAGACAAAACGAAGGAAAAAAAAAAAAAAAACCTCTGGAAAAATACTGCTCTTCTAAGGAGGGCAGGGCTTAAAGTCACTTGCTGCTGTTTGGAAATAAACTATTTTGAAATAAGCCAATACAGTGATGGTATTGGCTAAGGTAGACATCGAACCACGTCCCTTGCAGTGCTCAAGGCTGCAGATAAAGGTTTGGCACAAGGAAAGGGGGTAAAAAGATATTGGAGCTGATTTCAGTCTGCAGAAAGGAAGAGAGACCCACCCACAAGAAGATCTGGGAGTTAAGAATTCAAGGGAAAACAAGAAAACAAGAAGAACTGTTAAAAATTCCCCTTTTCCCCTGAAAAGGACAGAAATGTGAAGATAATTCATAGCAAAAACAAGTGAGAAGAGAAGAGAAGAGCAAAGATGATCATTGCCAGCATGAAATGTGTAGAAGAAAGAGGAGAGAAAAAAATACTCTTCACTAAGGGAGGGTTTCTTCAGCTGCTGAGCCACGAAAACACTTCCAGGCAAAATCTGAAAAATTTTACTGAATCCTTCTCCACTCCCACAAAACCAAATAAATCCATCATGCTTTTAGTTCAGGGAGAAACTTGATTAATAAAATTTTGTTGCACATCCAGCTTCAATCCCTTTCCTTACGAAACTACATCTCAGTTGGAACAGAAACATGAAGCAAGTTTTTTTTTTGTTTTTAATTTTTTGATATCCCAAGGGAATTTCACAGCTTCCAACCTCTGTTATTCCATCTAGAGCCTCCCCCAGCCTGTTCTGGAGCAGCTTCCACACAGCACTGGAAGCAAAAAGAGGCAGAAAACATTTGAAAAAAGGAATGGCTGGGACACTCTCAGCTTCCATCCTTCCTTGGGGGAATATTGATGCAGAAAAAAAGCACCAAGAGAGGCAGAATTTCCCTTCAGATTCTTTTGGGAGAATATTCCTGTCTTCTTGCACTTCAGTTAAATGTTGCTGATTTTGTCAGTCCTTAATTTCTGCCAGTGCACTGTGATCTACATAAAAAAAAAAACAGTAAAGCAAATAAAAACCCCACAAACAAACAAAAAGTCCAACCAAGTTGTTCTCAATCCATGTTCAGGTTTGGATACACTTCTATGTCAAATATGAAAAAAAAAAAAAAAAGGAGAACATTTGCTTTAAAACTTCCAGATTTGTGGGGTTTTTAGGTGGGTTTTTTAAATAGATTTGTTAATCTACCAGACAAGACTTAAAGAAAGTATTTTCTAACTTCTGGTTTGGAGCAGCCTGGGATAGAGGAAGCCCACAGGAAGGGGGAATGGATGATTTTTAAGGCTCCTTCCAACCCAAACCATTCCACCATCCCATGAAATTAAAGCAGAGCTACAGAAGGATCAACTGCCCTGGAATCCCACCAGGAAGAAAACTCTTATCTCAAATAAAACACAAAATTTTCAGGTAGGTATGAAAACCATTTGCAAAATCCTAAACCAACCATAAACCAACTATGTTGTGCTATTAAAAATGATCAGGAGGATACTTACAAACAATCCTGTGTGGCACCATCCCGTTATCCATCTGCAGCCTGTCTTCCAGGAAGGCTATTCCAAGGCTACTGAAATTATCTACACTGGCTTCAGCAATTAACTTAAAAGGTTCACCAGGTTTATAGGCCAAGGGTGAACAAAAGTCTGACCACTTCACAATCTAGAACAGAGCATATGGATGGCTTTCAGTCGGGCAAGGTCATGGAAAAAAAAAAAATCCCCCAAGTACCAACAATATTGTGAGTCTGCAAGAGGAACTGTGGGAGAATTGAATAAAAGAAGAATTTATTGAGGGAGGGTTGCTGCAGGCAGCAAAGATTGAGCCCTGATGGAAGAGAACAACGTCCACACCAAGTGTTGGGAGCAAACTGGGAGCACAAAGGAATCATTTCCCAAAGATCGAGGCTCTAAAAGTTCCCAGCAACAAAAAGGCAGCGGAGAGTTGTGACACCCTGTAAGAAAAATTCCACTTTGGATTTGTTTCCTTCAGCACAAACTCCGAGCAAGAATGCTGATAAAAAGAACAAAAGTCAACCACAGGGGTTTAATAAAAAATATCAGAAGCATTAACTAGAGGGTTCAAGATGTTTTTCTACATCCAAAATTCTTTTTTTTCCAGGAAAGAAACGTTGCACAAATAGGAGCCACAAGTGGATACACAAACCAGTTGTTCTCCCATGAAGGAATTTTTAGAGACAAGGAAGCAGCACCTGCCTTCATGATCTAAAAAAAAAATTAAAAAAATCAGCCTTTGCCATGTCCCAAAAACTGGGAGACAAAGTGAAATCCCCACAGAGCAGATGCAGCACTTGGACACCATCTCCATGAGGTTCAGCTTTTCACCACCACACAGCAGATGGAAAACAATGACTGAAATAAGGAAAAACTTGTTTTGAATGCACAAACTGAGGGTGAGCTCTCAGTTATTCTTGTTATGCTGGTTCATAATTAGTCCATCAGCAAAATGTACCTTTTTATTTACTGCAATTAAATGGTTTACATGGAACTGTACAACAGCCAAGAGAATCCAGCTTTTGATTTTGAGGTTTTTCCCAAGGGAACAAGAAGAAAGAACAAACAACCCTGATGGTTCTGTCTCCTTTCTGAGTCATCCTCAAAGGAATTTCTGATTAGCAAAACCCAAATGAGACCATTCAGTCACAGAACCCCAGAATGGTTTGGGATGGAAGGACCTTAAAAATCATCCAATCCCACCCCACACATGGCAGGGACACCTCCCACTGTCCCAGGCTGCTCCAGCCCCAGTGTCCAACCTGGCCTTGGGCACTGCCAGGGATCCAGGGGCAGCCACAGCAAATCTGGGAATTCCAGCCCAGCCCCTCCTCACCCTCCCAGGGAAGGATTTTTTCCCAACATCCCACCTGAACTTGTCATTTCTCAGTGTGAAGCCATTCCCTGTGTCCTGTCCCTGCAGCCCTTGGGAATTGTCTCTCTCCAGGTTTCCTGGGGCTCCTTCAGGCCCTGCAAGGCCACCCTGAGCTCAGCCCAAAGCTTCTCCTGTCCAGGCTGAACAATCCCAGCTGTGGCAGCCTTTCCTCCCAGCAGAGCTGCTCCAGCCCTCTGCTCATCCTGGAGCCTCCTCTGGGCTCTCTGCAGCAGCTCCACGTCCTCCCTGGGCTGGGAATTCCGGGGCTGGGGCAGCTCTGCAGGTGAGGTTTTCAATCCATATTTCTATTCCTGACCTTTGGATATCTAACAAAAAACGTGGCAGGGGATCTCCTGATCCATGACTTCTGCAAACCTTTAGGGAAAAAACATCCCTTTCCAGAAGGAAAAGAGGAGCAGTGTGTGGGGCTTCACCACTTTGAATTTTGGGGTTAAACTCCAGAGCACATCCCAGGTTCAATATAGGCTGACTGTGGTGGCAGAGCATTCTTCTACTTTCAGAATATTTAAATATCCTTTCTTATCCAAAGAACAAGTAACACCCACACCTGGAAACTCTGAGGAAGATCTGTTGATGCTCTGTGATCTTTCTTTGGTGGCAAGTAAAATCTCAGATATAAAATGTAGATATTGCTGCACAGTGCAAATAAAGTGAACCCACAGGAGTAACTCACAAAGTGAAGGTCTTGCCAAAACCTCTGACCCTGAAATCCTGCTCAGGCAACAATCCACTGGCTCCAGGGCAGAGCAAAAACCCTCAGGGAATATTTTCAAAATTTTCCACTATTTTCCAGCTTTGGAATATTTTCCAGTTCAAAATCAAAATCCTGTCAGAATAATGAAAGACCAGCTCTTAGCAAGAGATGAGACTTTATTCATTCTCCTGTTTTCTGAGTCCCCTTCATTTTCATCAGGCAAAGATCACTGATAGTCCTACAAAAAATGGGTTTTCTGGCCAGAAATTCCCCCAAGAGCAGTGTGTTCCCACAGCCCCTGCCCATGGTGACAGCCAGAGGTCCCAAAATTAAGAGCACTTTGCTGTGTTCACACAGAAGAACGATAACCAAAATAAATCAGCAGTCCTTTTCCTCTTTAGTTTTGATTTTTTTTGCCTAGAGTATCACTTTTGAGCTTTCTATATCAAATTCATTATTAATTAATTACTAAAATTAGTAAAAGCCCACATAAAATGCAAAAATTCCCATCCTAAAGAAAACGAAACCAAACCCAAAAAGATTAACTTAAAAATAATCCCCAAAAGAACAGATAAGCAGAGCTCCAATGCAGATGGCTTTGTGGATCTTTCTGCTACAATAAAAGTAAAAATCAAATGAAAATCTCCCATCTGAGCTGGCCAGCACTGCCCAGGTGCACTCTGAGACAAGAGGGAAGGCACAGCTCATCCAGCTCCAGAAGCAGAGCTCACCTGGATGGATCCCACCTACCACAGGCAATAAAATCATTCCCAAAGCAGCTTTTCCCCAAGGAAATGTGTGCCCAGTGGAATCAGGATGAGAAGATTGGAGCAGAGAAGATCCCACCAAACTCTGGGTGCCTCAGAGCTCCATGAAAACAAGGATTTGCCCTGAAGCAGCAATTGTGGATATCATTCCTGACTAACAGGCTCCAAATCCATGCTCTGAAACGGGACTGGAAGGGGGTGAAGGCACCCAAAATCTGACTGCAGCCCGCCAAAATCTGACTGCAGCCCCCCAAAATCTGACTGCAGCCCCCCAAAGTCTGACTGCAGCCCCCCAAAGTCTGACTGCAGCCCCCCAAATCTGACTGCAGCCCCCCAAAATCTGACTGCAGCCCCCCAAAGTCTGACTGCAGCCCCCCAAATCTGACTGCAGCCCCCCAAATCTGACTGCAGCCCCCCAAAATCTGACTGCAGCCCCCCAAAGCTGGAGCTGAGCCCATTCCCCACCTATCCTGTCCCTGCCCTCAGAGAAATCTGTTCACCAAGGCCTCTGCTCCCCATGGTCACTCCAGCAGGGGATTGCTGGATCATCTCCTGGAAAAACTGACCTGGAAAACACAAGATCCTCACCCAGAGAGGCAGACAGGCCAGGAGAACCTGTGGATGTCACCTCCTGGAACTCCAAGAAGGAGCCTGAAACCTAATTCCAAGGAACTAAAGGTGACAAATGCCCTTAGGGACATTCTTATCCATGGCCCCAGGGGTGACCCCAGCCTGGGCCAGAGCCTGGTTCATGGAGGAGCTCTGGAATGCCAGATGTTTTGTTCCAGACACATCCTGACATGCACATCTGCCCTCTTCCCCTCTGCCCTGGAGGCAGAGAGATCCATCTCTCCTCTCTCACAGCCTTCCAGTGCCTACAGGGGGCTGCAAAAAAGCAGGAGAAGGATTTCCCACAAGGGCATCCCAGGCTGCTCCAAGCCCCAGTGTCCAGCCTGGCCTTGGGCACTGCCAGGGATCCAGGGGCAGCCACAGCAAATCTGGGAATTCCAGCCCAGCCCCTGCCCACTCTGCCAGGGAACAATTCCTGCCCAAGATCCCCTCCAGTCCTGCCCTCTGGCAGTGGGAAGCCAAGTTCTTGTCCAGAATTGCTCTCCTGGAGCCTCTTTAGGTCCTGGAAGGGGCTCTGAGCTCTCCCTGGAGCCTTTTCTTCCCCAGGCTGAACAATCCCAACTTCTCCCAGTCTGGCTCCAGAGCAGAGGAGCGACTCTCACTCACAGCCAGAGGAAAAAAATGCTACTGAAAGTCTCACCAAAATACCTCTGGCTCTGTTTGAAACACAAAACTTCATTACTAGCAGTGACTCCAATGAAGCAATTCCCTTTTCACTCCCATTAACATCCCTCCTAGGCAAGACACAAGGGGAGTTTTCCTCACCTCCTTTGAAGAGTCGGGGCCTTTCTGCAAGTTCTCTGTGTGAGCAGAAACACTCTCTGTCACAAAGGCAATGTGCTCTGCTGGCAGCAGCTTCTCAGGCTGAACCAAGGGGGAAATGAGAAGCACACTCCACCTGTTTAAGTCATCGAGGAACTGGAAGAAGAGGGAAAGGAAAAGAAGTTTGTCAAGAAAGCAGCTGATTTAAGAATTCCTTTTTAAATCGCGCCCAGCTGAAGTTCAAACCCGACCCTCCAGCCTTGCAAGGAGGGGTGATGATTATTTCACACACCCCATGAGACAAAAAATAAAATAAAGGGGTAAAGTTCTGAGCCGTTACAAAGGAGCACTAAAAGTAAAACTGAAAGTGGCAAGCCACGTTTGGAAACCAATTCCAACTGCAGGAAGAGAGAGAGGAACACAAAATCCCTGAGCCACTGTGACTCCTGTGGGACATTTGCCATCCCTCATTCACCTGATCCTCCTCTCCCATCCACTCTGAATACTGAATCCTCATCCATCTGCAGCAAAATTCCTCGTTCGCTGTGAAACTCACGAAACATAAAGAAATAATTTGTGCAGAATCCTGAAGTTGTTCTATGCACCACCCAGCAGACCACGGGACAAAAGGTTTTCTCCATTCAATTACAAAAGATTCCCTCTCTTGCCCTCACCAAAGAACAAATAAAGCTCAGAACTGGAATCAGCAAACCAAAAAACACGTCTGAGACGCTTCACAGCTCCTCAGGAAAACATTACATCAATTTTTAATTTTTACGTAGGTTTTGCTTTGAACTTCATTTGTCTTGACGTATTTTAAAAGTGGCAAACATTAGAAATAACTGCTTTGCTTCTGCCACACCAGGAGCACACACTTTGAGTAATTCCATGTAGGAGCAGGAAAGAATTCCCCTCTGGCACTAAATTCTGACATTACAAGTGTCCATCCCTGCACAACTCCAATGAAACCACGGAATATTGAGGCTCTGGGGGCAGGTCACTGATCCAACCCCCCTTGGTGAGCACAGAAACTGCACAAACAAACATTGATTTCTCCCCCAGGAAAGTGAACTGAGCTCAGGAAGCTTTAAAATACCTTAAACATCCGATTTGGCTAAAGATCAAACCAAAAAAACAAACAAAAAAAAAAGCCTTTCCAGGTGATGATTTATGACTTGCCGGTGTCTTAAGCAAGCTGCTGATCACAGTCCAAGCTACTGAGAGCAAAGGAGATTTGCTGGCTGCCTAGGAGCCAAAAAAAATATATAATCTTAATTAACATTTTATCTCTTCACAGATGATGCAGGGCCAGAACCCTCACCCTGAGCTGCAGCACACCACGACCTGCCCCAGGGATCCTCAAAACGCTGCCACCACGGATTTTATAGAGACAAAAACATATTGAATAACAGCCTGGAGTCTGTGCCAAGCTGCAGCTCCCCAGAGGAATTCCCAGCTCCCACCAAACCCAGCAGATTATAAAATCAGCCTGCATGAACAGTGCTGCAGACTGAAAAAAATGTGCTGCCTGTGCAAGGACCGAGGAGAAGCTGTTTCAGAACCGAGCAGGAGTGGAGCAAAGAGCAGAAATCAGCTGCAATCCTCTTCACAGCAGAATAATCCAGGGCAATGGAGGCAGAAGTCCCCTAAACACAGCTTTATTTTGGTTTGGAGAGCTTTATTGGAATGTGAATTGAGCATTTAACTTGGCTGGGAAAGCTTCTAAGATTCATCGCTCTTGAGCGCGAAATAATCTGTCCATTAAATAGCAAAAAAAAACCACCAAAACTCTAGTTTTAAACATCCATCAGCATTTCTAATCTTGTTTTCCCTCCCTGCAAACGTTCTCCTTACCCACTGAAGTCATGAAAAGCTTCTGTGCCTCCTGAAGCCACTGCCACGCTCCATAAATCCCTGCCCAGCAATGCCTGGAACAACTGAAAGAATTCCCCACAAACACATCAACAGCAGCAAAAAAAAAAAAAACCCGAGATCAAGAAGAGCCTTACCCAGCCCAATTCTGGCATTTAGTGACGAATTTAGAGAAATCTAAGAATGGTTTAAATAATTCAGGCTAGCTGTGGGCAGTGCCAGGGGAATTCCATTTTTTCAGCCTGGAAGTCAAGCACAAGCTCACTTTCAGTTTTGCTTCCAAGCACTGCCAAATGGAACTGCTTCAGGCACAGGATTTTTCCACCGTCATGGGCTGCCACAGCCTCGCCCACCTCTGCTCATTTGTAAAAATAAAAAATGATATTTTCATTTTCCACCCCATTTTCCTCCGAGGAGACCACAGCTCTCAGGAACCCAAGGCTCAGTTCACATTCCAGGGCAGATCCAGCAACGATTTAAACCCCTGACGTGAATCTTGAACGCACAAACACATATTTTTAGAAGTTTATAGGTGCTCCAAACATGTGGCTAAAATGGAAAGAGGCTTTTCCCATGGACGTGGAGTGACAGGACAAGGGGGAACGCCCTTAAACTGAAAGTGAGCAGGTTTCCATGGGATATTAGGAGGGAAATGTTGTCTTTGAGGAAGCCCTGGCACAGGGCACCCACAGAGGCTGCGGCTGGAGTGTCCAAGGCCAGCTGGACACCGGGGCCTGGAGCCACGGCAGGGATCGCACCAGGATGATCTTTAAGGTCCTTTCCAACCCAAACCATCCTGCGATTCTGTGAAATTCTATCCATCTCTCCCAGCCGAGCTTTCCTATAACCGCTGCTCTCCTTGCAGAGCTGCACTCAACACCTATACATACATCTATAAATACATATAAACAGACATTTACAGCACGCAGAGCGTCCCTCAGCCCATCTCCTCTGCCAGCAGCCAGGAGAGCGAACCACACCTGAACTAACATTTCCTACCAAAGCGACCACCGGGGTGTCCCCTCCTCCTTCCCCCCGGCTGTCACAGCGCTGGGAACCCCCTCGGCGCTTCATTTTTCCCAATCCCAAACCCCCGCCCGCCATCAATCCCCAAACCCAAACCCGATCCCCGCCGCCGCGCGGCGCCGGGATGCGCATCCCGCGTTGCCGCCGCATCCCCGCGGCTCTACCTGCGCCTCGCCGGTGCAGAACACCTTCCCGCCGATGCGGAGGCACACGCGCTCCTCGGGCTGCGGCTGGCGGGCGCAGAAGGTGAAGGAGCAGCGGGAGCGGTGCAGTCTCCGCACGGTGCTGCGGACCAGCGCGGCCGAGCGCGGCCCCCAGCGCGCCCACAGGTACAGGTAACACAGCGTGATCAGCATGGCGGGCGCCGGGCCACGCCCCCTCCCGCTCGCCCCGGCCAATCGCAGCGCTTTGCGTCTGGGAGGCGGGGTTGGCGCTCCCGCCGCTGATTGGCTGGAGGGGCCTGGCGCGCGCGGCGCCCCGCCCCTTTGGTGGCGTCGCTTCGCTGCTGTCTTCCCCTCAGGGTGAGGGGAGCGCGCCGGGCGCGGGAATGCGCAGTGCTGCGGTGAAAGAGGGTGTAAAAAGGAATAAAGATCTCCCTGAGTCGTTAAAAGTGGTTCGGAGCGTTGTGTCTTTGAAGAGGGTTAGTTGTAGGCGTGCTCTGGAGGAGGAAGAGGAGGAGGAGGAGGAGGAAGAGCAGGCGAGGTCTCGTCCCCGGCGCCACGACTCGGCTTGTCTGAGAATCGCAGAATGGCTCTGGGTAAAAGGGACTTAAAGTCATCCAGCTCCACCCCCTGCCATGGGCAGGTACACCTGGCTCTATTCCAGGTTATTCCAAGCCCCAATGTCCAACCTGGCCTTGGGCACTGCCAGGGATCCAGGGGCAGCCACAGCAAATCTGGGAATTCCAGCCCAGCTCCTCCTCACCCTCCCAGGGAAGGATTTTTTTCCCAACATCCCACCTGAACTTGTCATTTCTCAGTTTGAAGCCATTCCCTGTGTCCTGTCCCTGCAGCCCTTGGGCATTGTCTCTCTCCAGGTTTCCTGGGGCTCCTTCAGGCCCTGCAAGGCCACCCTGCGCTCAGCCCAAAGCTTCTCCTGTCCAGGCTGAACAATCCCAGCTGTGGCAGCCTTTCCTCCCAGCAGAGCTGCTCCAGCCCTCTGCTCATCCTGGAGCCTCCTCTGGGCTCTCTCCAGCAGCTCCACGTCCTCCCTGGGCTGGGAATTCCAGGGCTGGGGCAGCTCTGCAGGTGGCTCTCACCTGAGGGGACACAGGGACACAATTCCCCCCTCACTTGCTGCTCCTGAGGTATTAATTTTGAAGAATTAAGGACTTTAGTTAAACTAGATATTGCTGACGTAGACGTCCCTTTGCTAACTAGATATTGTTGAGGTGAACTTCCCCTTTTTTAACAGAAGCCGGATTTAAGGAACTGATAAATCAGGAGACCTGTCAACTTAATCCATAGACTCCAAGAACACAGTGTGATCATAAATCAGAGAATCTTGAGAAAACAGGGTCCAGGTGTCACCAACACTAAAAGGTTAAAAAGTCAAAGCGAGGAAGACCCATTTTACTTCATCATTTTGAGACCCCACCCCATAAGAAGGACCACTGACCCATTTCAAAGAACAAACTACGCATGCTTAATTGCTTTTTGGCTAATTACCATACGAAGCGGGGAATGGGATGGACCAGAGTCATGAATATGCATTTGTGTTTTGAGTATTCAACACTTTTGTACATAAAAAGACCCTGTGATCATCTGTAAATTATGGTGTGTATTTGGGAGCTATCCTGCACGCTGCCCGGCGTCGTAATAAACATACACTTTATAAATTCAAACTGTTAGAGAGTCTTCGTCAGAGTTGGATATTGGTATTAGATCAATATCCATATTTTTTTAATAAATCACTCCCACCAGCTGTGATGGAGCCCGGGATAAATCTTCTGCTTCTCCAAAGGTAGGATTATCCAGATGGACAACAGGGAAGGATGTTCCCCAGAGATGACTTCACATTGCTGCCTGACCTTACTCCCACATCGATGGTGTGCTAAAGGCACAGTGTTCCCTTTTGTATCCCCCACAGAACCAGGAGAAGACACCAGTCTCCAGTTCCTGTTCCTGTGGCCACCAAAGCCACGAATGGATGCAGTTAATTTCAGTTCATTGGATTCACCAAATGAGAAAGGGCTGAGCACTGACACCAGCGTGAGGAACAGCCTGTCAGGGAATAAGACTGCAGGATTTGTGTGAAAAAACGAGGTTTACTTCCTTGGTAACATTTTAAAAAGTTTAATAAAAAGACAATAGGAGATAGAAATAAGGGGTTATAACAACAAGGTGCTTGGCATTCAGTGCCAAAAGCACAATTAAATTTTGGAGGGACCTTTTAAATATTTTCCTTACTATATCAGTTTTTTGCATATTTAAAAATGTAATAATACGCTTATTTATATATTTAATATTTTATATGTTTAATATTATGCATATTTATATTTTTATTATGCATATTTATATTTATCTAGGAACTGTTTAGCACAGCTACTCTTTGGGTCTGCTTTTTTGGAATATGTGTGGTTTTTTGGTTGTGGTTTTATTATCATTTTCAGTTTGGGCTTTGGTCTATGCTTTTTTTAGATGGCAGATGCTGATAATTAGCATATTAATAGGGGAGTCTTTATCCCGTGTTCACTGGGTTTTATTCTGACTAGACAGTTTTTTTAGACATTATTGTATCAGCTACTACTACTACTATGTCCAAGTTTTTGTTAAGAGCAGAAAAAAAGAGCGAAGTTATTTTAATATTCTACACAAAGTTATTTTAATATTCTACATACAGCAGAATATTATCTCAATAATTATCTTAATATTATCTTAATAATAATCTGCAAATATTATCTTAATATTTAGGAGAAGCCAAGTTTATAACATATATTTGTGACAATTTGCATGTGTGCTGCAAACACAAACTGCTCCTTCACAGCAGGCAGCAAGTTATCCTTTACTCCTCCAATATATCTGTGCCCAAAAGTTACCAAATATTTCCTGTGTTTTGTAGGGAAAGTGATCACAGCTCTGGGAAAGGAGGGTGTGGATCACTCTGATCCTGGCAGATGCTCAGTGTGTGAGTGAAGAGAGAAGGTAAAAAAAAAATGCAAAATGCAAGGCTAGAAGAAAGCAGCCAACACCTACATTGACAGATACCTGACAGTTGTTTCCTGAACAGGGCAGGAAGACACAACCTTTTTTTTTTAATTATTGTTCTGAACTCAAGGTCTTCTCCTGCACTTGGAAATTCTAAAATAACAGCTATTCTAAAATAACACTTTTATCCCTGAGTGGATCTCTAGCTGGCTCTGTGGATAAACAAGGAACAAATTGGCTCTGCTCTCACATTTCAAGTGAAAGGAGGAGAGGAAATGGTTTTAAGTTTTGATATCTGTGATCTTGCAATCAGATCTGGATGTGAGGACAATGGATTTATTCCTCTGTTCAGGAGAAGGTTTTTCCCTGGCAGAGTGGTCAGGCCTTGGGATGAGCTGCCCAGGGAGGTTTGGAGTCACTGTCTGTGGAGTGTTCAGGGGTCTGGAGGTGGCCCTTGGGCTGACAAGGTGGCCCTGGATCTTCCTAAAGGGCTTTTCCAGCCCTGAGGATTCTGTGATTTTCTGATTGTCCAACCTTGGCCTTGAACACCTCCAGTGATGGGACATAATACTTCCACAACTCATGGCACAAACAGATTCACACCTTCCGTTGTAAGGCCAAATATTTTAAGGAATTCTTCATCTCAAGCTTCAGAAACCCCAATCTTGAGCTGCTGCATGTCCTGCCCTACACAGAGAGGGACAAATCTGCAGTGCTGCTCACCCAGCACCTCACCCTGCTCCTTTGTGTGCCTTTATCTCCTGCAGGAAGTCCAAACACTCGCCTGGGCACATCAAAAGAAAGAAAACAAGCTCCAAAGCAAGCTGTGAGCTCTGGAATTCACTTTCTCCGGGTTAGTTCAACAGCACTGTGCACTGCTGAGCCCCGAGGCTGCACAGAGCCTGGCTGTTTGTGTGACCTTCCCACAGGCAGGAACGTGCTCTGCTCCAAATCCTGTGCTGGATGCAGGATTTCAAACCCACTCAGCTCCACAATCAGCTTTTTTTTTTTTTTTTTGTTATTATTTTTGAGGTGAGAAAACTGGATCAAAGCCTCACCATGCAAGGGAACCTAAAGCAGAATCAGGCTCTGCTCCTGCCTGTGCTGGCACAGAATTAATGCAGAGCCCTAAAACTCCTGGAGGTTTTCTAGTTTCTTTTATAGTGTAACTTTGACCTAATCATCACAAGCTTTGACTGAGAAGTTCAGACTTCTAGACTGGGGAAAACATTCTGTTGTTGTTATTTTTATTATTAAACCAAGGCCTTGCATGCACCAGGGAATTTACTAAAGTAAGTTTTCTGAAATAAAATAATCACATCAATCAGCTCCTCTTCACAGGAGGGTGGAAGGAAGCCTTGGAACAAAGAGGGAGTGATATCAGCTCAAACCTCGCAGCTCTGCTGTGTAACCTTGCAGGAGCTGAGCTTCTCTTTTGGACTTTCAAGGAATATTTTAAGCCTGGCCTTGCTGTGCTTTGTCACCAGCTGGTTCCTCCTCCTTCTGCTCCTTAAAAGCTTTTCCCTGGATTTCTCTGGGAGGAGCTTTGCTTGCTGTCAGTGTCTGTGGGGTTCTTGGTTAATATCAGATATTATTCAAAATTAGAAATGCTGTAGTGGTGTCCAGCTTCCCCAAATATACCAATTTATGTTGAGTATATTCTTTATTCTTGCAAATGCACAATTGCCCTCATGAGAAAAGGGCATAAACCCCATTTGTCACAAAGATAAAAACCTCTTTTAATTAACACAAAATGATTAGCACAGGGCTCATCTTTCTGTAGAAGTTGAACCTGTCAAAGTTATTCCCAGGTAATGTCAGAGATCTGAACAATTCCCCTGACTTCTTGGAAAACTTTTCTGATTCTGTGTTCTTCACCAAATACCAAAATTAAGCTCCTCAGATTAAAATTAAGTGTACTGCCAAAAGGAACCTGACTTTAGTTAATGATTTCCACAAAAATGCCAATTAAAGTTGTATGGTTGGATTGATTAGTAGTAAAAGGTAATATTCACTTTTTTTCCTACATGTGACTAGATTTAATTACATTGCAGCCTCATCACCAAAGTTGTATTTTCAATGATTTTGCAATAAATTTGGTTTGCATCAAATTTAATCAATTACTAATAAATTTAAAATATACTATAATTAAATATTAAATATAATGAAACCAATCAATTTTGTTTGACTTGCAGGGCTTTGTAAAGAGATTTAACTGAGAATTAAATAATTAGATTTAATTGAGAGTAACTTTGCATCTTCTGGAGTGTTACATTTCAGCAGTTCAGGCTCTAGTCCTGCACTAATACCCATGTTGGCAGAGGAATAAATCGATTTTCCTCACATCCAGATCTGATTGCAAGATCACAGACATCAAATCTTCACTACAAACTTCCCTTTCAACTCTCAAGTTAAACCAGGACTAAAGAAAACTGAGCTGCTGAAATGAAATATGTGGAGGTCAGACTGTAATTTAGCAAGGCATTTAATTACACTTCAGGTCACTTAAGAAGTTTGCCATTTTTCCTTAGGACCTGTGTTGTTACTTAACAAATACTTTGGATTTTTAGTATTTTTCACCATGTTCTTTGTTCTATGAATTGCACTGATTATGGTACAGAAATGTTCAAAGGGATTGAGACTCTGCATGTAATTTTTATTTGTAACAGAGCACTATTTCTTTATTTACAACTTCACAGATACCACAAGGTATTTAAACATGGGAGGGAGTAGGTTTAGACTGAAGGTGCCCAATTCACACTAAATAATCTGGTCAGGAAATGAAATTATTTCTCCTTCTCTGGGAAGAAAGTTCCCATTTGAACTTAGACTTTTTTTTTAGGACAGGCTGTGGATGAGTTTTCCCAAAAGTGCATTTACACAGTGCATCTCATAAAGAGCAAACCCTGATCCTGCACTAACCCCATGTGGGAATTCTGCAAATTCACTTTCGGCGAAACAGCTCCAGAAAGAGAAATCGGATAAATATGTGTAAATTGTGTCAATACAAATACATCCCGTGGGATTTGCTAACCAAACTTAACCAAACCCCTCTGATTGCTGTCCCTGGAGCAGCCTCCGAGCTGAGACCTGTCCCACCTTTGACCTCCTCGGTGAACTCCTCCACCTTTGTGCTCTCTGTCCTCCAGGACATCTCCTGCTGTGCCCGTGTTTGTTTGCGGTGAGTCCCTTTGGCAGGAGGGGCTCAGAGCCTCTCCTGCCTTTTAGAGCATCCCAAACTCCATGGAGGGAAGAGCCGGGAGGCGCTGCCGGGATTCCCGGGATTCCCAGCAGCTCCCGGCCCGGCCGAGGCAGCACCTGGGCAGGTAAGGCAGCAACGGGGGAGACATTTCCAGCTTGGGAACCTCCAACTGGGAGTACGGAATTATTCCATCGACCAGAAACCCAAAAACGTTCTTCAACCTCGGGAGTAAAGGGCGAAATGCTGGAAGTGTTTTACTGAAAGTAAAATTGCCGAAAGTGTTCCCTCGTTATTTTATTTCTTGTGCTGAAAGTTCCTCCTTTTAAGTCGGGATTTCAGAACTGAAATGAAGGTTGTGATAACCTCCTCTTTCTCCTTCTCCTTCTCCTTCTCCTTCTCCTTCTTCTTTTTATGTTTATTTGAAAGCCCTTTTCCATTTCTCCAGCTGGATCACAGCACCAGAAATGGAAAATCCTGGTGGGAAGAGCATCCAGAGTTGTGGTGACCCCACAAAAAAAACCCAAAAAAGGCAGGCACAGCAGCCAGCACTCCCTCTGCTCCCTTGAGTTAATGGGATCAGATTGTTTTCCTTGGATTAATACAGGAGTTGCTGCCTCAAAAAATAACCAGGAACTCAGTAAAGCGCAGAGAATCTGTCAGAGAGGCAGGGAGAGGTGGTTTGGGGGTTTCTTGCAGAAATAAAAAAATATTTCAGGGTTGTTAAAACCATCTGAAGTTCACTTGGAGCTGTGAGATCCTAAAGGGAAAGGAGCCTCTGGTGAAAAATGGGTCAGAGGGTGGCTGGGCTGTGGGGAGAACCCAAATATTGCCATAAAAATCTGATTTATCAAATGAAAGCACTCTCAGGGATGCACAGGGTGGGATTTTGGGGGGACTGTGCGGGGCCAGGAGTTGGATTCCATGATCCTGGTGCTGCCTCTCAACTGAGGATATTCCATGATTCCATTTTATCCTGATTTTCCAGCAGCTTGGCTTTGTGGAGGCCCTGGATGCTCCCAGCAAGGGATGGGGAGGCCACAGAGAACCAACAAATGGTGAGAGCAAATCCTGGGGAAAAGAATCCTCGTGGAAAATCAGGGACTGAACTCAGGAAATTCCTGTGGAAAAGCAGGGATTGAACATGGGAAATTCCTGTGGAAAAGCAGGGATTGAACATGGGAAATTCCTATGGAAAAGCAGGGATTGAATTTGGGAAACCAGGCTTGGGCACTTCCTCCTTTGTTCTTTCAAGCATTTCTTTGGTGTTGGAAAACGTGGTTTAAATTAAGGTTCTGTGCCTGGTGATGATTGAGATTAACTCTGATTTTGTGTTAAATTTTTCTAAAATATCTACAAATTCTAGATATAAGAAAATTCTAAATGTAGAATTATCAGTTCTTCTTTATATCTTATGAATATATTTAAACTAGTAATTATAATGTAATAATAATGTAATAATGATTTATATTACTAACATAACATCAAGAGCTGCAGAAACAACTCCTTACCCCACACAACCCTCATTTCAAAAGCACTTTATATTTGCTTAATTATATATATTTAGAAAACAAGAATAACCTCAGTTTGAAATCTCCAGGCATAGTCTGGATGTGATATTTTGTATATAGGGGGAGTTTAAAGTGAAAATGACTTTTAAAAACATATTTTCATCTGCATGATTTTATTTATTGGGTTTTTTTGGGAGGGATGTTGCTCTAAGTAAACCACTGAGGAAAGCAACAGAAAATTGAATTTTAAAGTAACTCTTGCTGGCTTTGACATGCATTGTGATTTTTAGTTTTATTTCCTTGGGTGGGAAAGCTGAAAGAACAAAAATAGAGATTGAGGCACAATCAACAAAGGTCCTGAGGTTTTATTTTTGTGAGAGAACAGACCCACAGTGATGATGTCAAGAATTCCACTTAGAGGAAAAAGCAAAATAAAAAGCAGCATTACTGTGGAATTCTCCAGTTACCTAAAGAAAATAAGTGGAATCTTCATTTTTAATTCATTCTAATTAATAAATGTGTGTCTTTCCAGCCAGAATTGGATGGTCAAGTAATAAATTGGAGATCAAAAGGAGCCCTGGGATTCCAGCATCCAGTGAGGTGAGTTCAATCCTGTCACCTGAGAGAGGAAAAGGGACCAAAAAAATAAAAAATTAAACTCCTTCCTTCTCAGGAGAAGGAAAAATCCCAATTTTAATACCTTAATTACTCACCAAATTTTAGTAATTTAATTACTCACCAAACTGAACAGATTTTTATCCCTCAGCAAAGCTGCCCAGGCTGAGCAGAGCCTGAAAAAGATGAAAATCAGGAAAAAGTGATTTTAAAACCTCTTTTTTTTTTTGCTTCACCTAATTTATATTTACATTTATTGCTCACTAAGACAAAATAATTAATGGGAACAGCTGCAAATGGAGTGGGATTGGTACAAGTTTGAGGTTGCTTTAATTTGCTCTTGATTAAAAGTTGAACTCCAGGTAAAGCTTTCTAAACTTGGAGGACTGATAAGGGATTTCACCAACGTTTGGATTCTTTAATTAGGAAGCTCCTAATTGGGATTTTCCTTTAGGGGAGGAAAAATCAATGGAATATCCATCTTCTTCACAGGCATTTGTTATAAAAGCTGTGGCAGCTGAAATTCTGTGGGACCTTAATTGCTGCCAAAAGTGAAACCAAGAGGGGCCATGGATGACTTTAATATAAAACAATGTGGATTTTGAACTAAATAAATCAATCAATCAGTCCACACCTCCTCCTCCTCCAGCTGGAGACACAAAATCCACTAAAATCAACCTTTGTACCTCAAGCCACCAACCCCAATCTAACCCTGGTATCCTAATCCTAAAATTAACCAATTAAAAAATAAGTTTTAAGTGTTGCACTGTTGAACTTTTTCCTCTTAAAGTGTGTTTTCTTCTTCTTCTCAGGCTTTATTTGCCCAAATCCAAATCCCAGAAGTTTCTTGCTAACATTGGAGAGAAAGTTCTGGCCAGTTTTCCTGTACAAGCCACAATTCACTTCTACAATGATGATGCTGAGTCTGAGGAAGAGGAGGAAGAATGATCCCTGAGAGACTCAGAATGCACATTAAAGAGTGAAGAATTTAAAAAAAGAACTGTCAGGAATGGATGGACAAACACCTGACCAAACACAGAAATACAGCAGAGCTCAACAAGAAACTGTTGATAATTTTCTTTCCAAGGAGAACGAGTTAAAAGCACTGGAAAATGGCAGGAAATCCTTTTGTGCTTTTATTTAGAGACTTGCCAATAAAACCCTGAAGCTGACTCAAAGATTTAAATCAGGTTGGTTTCAGTAACACAGCTACAGAACATTGAGAGCATTGGCCTGGGTCATTATTTTAAACACTTGGCAGTCCTGAGGAAGAATTGCATTGAATATGAGGCTGAATAATGTAATGTGCAGCCCCAAAATAACCCAAAGGCTTGCAAACACATTGAAATTAGGCAAGGAATTATTGCAAGTGTTGCTTATTGGCTCCATGGGATATATTTATTATTTTGCTAAAAATGCTGAATGCCCAGCTGGCATTCTTCCATTTCCAGTCCAACCCACAGGTTCTAAAAAACATTTGTAATATTTTCTGGGGTTCTGCCATTCTCTTGTTATCAGATTCTTTTTCCCCCCTGTAATCTTTTGCCAGCCAGAAAAAAAAAAAAAAAAAAAAAAAAAAAAAAAAGTCAGCCTTGATTAAACACCAGAATTTAATTTAATGCCCCATTAAAATTTGCATCATGTGGCACCTGTTTGTCTTCCCCACAACCTTTTTTTATTCTCAGAGAGTTTCTCAGCCCTTACCTTGCTACCAGCACCTTTAAATACCTCAAGGATTAACTATTTGCCCCCACTACATTTAATTTTTCTTATCTTTCTTGTGCCTTAACTCCAACCCAAACTGCCACGGTTTCCCCAGAGACAAAGCAAATGCAGAAATGCAGATTTTTGACCTTTCCTGCACCTCTGGTGGGTGTGAGATAATGTCAGGAAGTTTTCAGAAGCCCTTCAGTTGTGTGGCAGCTCCTCCTCTCAGTCATCTACTGGCAAACAAAAGGAGTGGCACACACCTGAAGGCTGCAAAAATTCAGATTCCAAATGAATTAATCTATTAGAACGAAGGATTTTTTTTTAAATTAGTATTATCTCCACTTGCAAACTCTAAAGAGGATCATTAATTAAATTTCCTCCAGGAGGCATCATGTAAGGAACGACAAGAATGAGTTGTTAAATTGAAACCCCAGAGTGACAAAGGAAAATTTCAGCTTTTGGATTCATTTCCACACATTTCCCTCTTCCAAACACAGGGCACTAAAACGCAGCTAATTGAAGGTATTTCACAAGATACCCTAAAATAATTTATTGAGTCTGCAGCAAAAGCAAACAGAAAAGCATCCAGGATGATTTCACTGCTCTGTGATGACCCATTACACACACACACACAAAAAAAAAATGCACTGAGCTCGTTAATAATTAAGAGAAGCCCCAAAGTGAGCAGGAGCAACATCTCTGTGATTCAGCTGCAGGCAACTTTCAGTTCCCACTTCTGCTTTTTTACCTCAGAGTCAGAGTGACCTCGGGACCATCCATCATTTAGAGGAAAAAGATAACAAAGCCCTCCCCCAAAAAGGAGTTCCTGGTGAGTTGAGCACTTCAAAGGCAAGGCTGGGAGCACATGGGGAATTCTTGGCTCAGGTCTCTGTGCCACAAAAGCTTTTTCCCTTGGGGATTCAACAGCTGGAACACTGCCAGTAAATGCTGCTTTCGTTTTCCAGTCCCTAAAATGATGGCAAAAAGCAAAAAAGCAACTTCTTGTTGCCGGGGATAGGGATGGCCCCACAAAACCTCTGCAGATTCCTTCTGCATGAAAAATCATAATTTAAGTTCATTTTCATACAACAGCCTCGAATTCTGCTTCCAGGAGCTTTTAAGACAAGCTCTGAAGGATACAAATATCCAAGGGAAGCATATCCTTGCAGGTCACAGAAATGTGTTTTTTCTGAATATGATGCAGGATTAATCTGGATTAAGAGAAAAAGAACTACCCCAGGATTTTTTTCCCCCCCTAAATTTCATTTATACAGGGAGGACGACAACAGCAGCAGAACTGAGCAAAGGCAATATTCCCAACAGCAGCTTTTTGAGCTCCAGAGACAAAATCCACCGAATTCACTGAAACATTTCCTATTTAATGTTATTTATTCTACACTGGCTTCATTTATGAGCTGTTTTTCATCCAGAGCACAGCATCTCAACAAAACTGACTTTGGCAACTCCTCTGCAAGGGAACTGGCAGAACAAAACCGAATCCTTCCAAAACTTTCTCCTCAGAAAACAGTTCAGTTCCTGGACAGAGAGATACAAAACCCCCCATTCATCCCAGCTGGGTGAAAGCTGACTGGAAATTCAACAGCACTCAGCAAGCAGCACTCTGAATGAAACATTTCAGCAACTCAAGAGCCCACAAGAAAGGTGAACAAAATCTATTTGCACGAGATCAGTCAAATACTTTGTGATTTTTGTGGAATTTTATTATTTCCACCCACAAATGAAATTGAAGTTCACAGAGACTTGCTGCATTTTTAATGTTTATAGACCTCCTATACACATAGGTGTGTCCCAGGAGGAACATTTAATATTAACATTGCAGCTTTTTATTTTAGATCAGAGGGCCTTGGGCTGTCCTTGCTCCTGTTCTCCCCCTGCCTGAGCACGGTGAGGGTGGGAGATCCAGTGGAGCTGACAGAATTCCTTATTCTCCAGATAATTTGGGGATGGACAATGCTTTAGGGAACAGCAAGAGTTCATCTGCTTAACTCAAAGGAAATCATGGGATGGTTTGGGTTGGGAGGGACCTTAAGGATCATCCAGAGGGCAGGGACTGTCCCACTGTCCCAGGCTGCTCCAAGCCCAGTGTCCAACCTGGCCTTGGGCACTGCCAGGGATCCAGGGGCAGCCACAGCAAATCTGGGAATTGCATCCCAGCACATCCCCACCCTGCCAGGGAACAATTCCTGCGCAAGCTCCCATCAAATCCTACTTTGAAGCCATTCCCTGTGTCCTGTCCCTGCAGCCCTTGGGAATTGTCTCTCTCCAGGTTTCCTGGGGCTCCTTCAGGCCCTGCAAGGCCACCCTGAGCTCAGCCCAAAGCTTCTCCTGTCCAGGCTGAACAATCCCAGCTGTGGCAGCCTTTCCTCCCAGCATCCAACCAGTCCTTGATTTTCTCCTCCTCCCCTCTCCTGCCAAGATGGAAAGAAGAGAGAGACACAAATTTGGCTCCTTTGGCACAGCCCCATTCCATTGGGGCACCTCAGTGTTCTTTTATGGGGACACAATTCCCCCCACACTTTTCCTTTCCTGTCCCACCTAAGGGAATCCTGCCCCACCAGATGATCTTCACAGCAAAGACGTGTAAAATATCAAACCCCAACAGGATAAAAGCTGCAGGAGAAGCTAAAAAGCTGCAGTTAAACCCAAAACTGAAATTCCATCCCTGCCTTTATTCCAGCAGGGACAATGCAGAACTCTCCCAGTTTTGCCACCAGCAAGGCAGAAAGGTGACAGTGAGGGCAAATTTAAAGTTTTTTTGCCTTTTATTTACTCAGTTTCCCCTCAGTCTCTGAGAAGAATGGACACCTGATATCCAGGGATGTTTTGTAAAGAGAGGCACCACCGTTCAATCATGTGGGGGATTGTTTTTTTCCTCAATACCCAAGGCAAAATTTATATAAATCTACATTAAAACCCCTCCTCTCCTCTTTGTAGAATTGTGCATCTTCTCAACCACAATCACAGGCAACACCTGTTGGACCCCCAATTCCCCAAAAATCCGTATTTTAACTCCCAAACCCCACGTCACCTGCTTTTATTTTGCTCCCAGAGGCAATTTCTGAAGTGTCAAACATGCCCCAGTTGAAGAAAAGGTCACCACGGTGTCTTTAAAGCAGCAGTGACAGAAAAGCAAAGATTGGAGTTTCATCCCTGCAAATTTTCCTTGAACAAACAGCCCCCCCTTGGCCTCCTCTTGCTTCTCCCATCACTGTGGGGTCAGCAGAGAAATGAAATTAATCACTGGCTCCAGTCTTTGCCCAAGGTTTACATCCTTTAATTTGTGTTTTCTCAGGGCATTTTCCAGTGGCTTCCCGTGATCCTGAAGGGATTTGGGCATCCTTAAGGAGGCACTGAATTAATCCTCCCATCAAATGATCCCAAACGTGGCCTTCAACTCGTTGTCACATCAGGATTCCAAATTAAATTGCCAAAAAGGGGGTGAAAATACAATTATAGTCGATACTTCAATGTCTGGAATGTGATTAGAGGAGTGACAAGAGAGTAAACACATCTTTGTGTCTGCTGCTCATAAAATCGAGATTTAATGGAAGTTAAATCATTAATGAAAATTAAAATTGAATAAAAGGATGGGATCGTGAAACAACAGCAAACTAAACCCCAGAACTTCATTGATAACTTAAAATTACCACACAAATCACTGCTGTTCTCATTGAGACATAAATTCATGTTTATACCTTGCCCCCATATGCCAATACACCTAAAATCCAGTATTTCAAAGTGAAATGTTGAAAACAATTTTTCCTTCATTTAGGAGAAAAATTAAATTTTTGAATTGATTTTTTTTTTAAAAAATCCTACCTGGAATACTGAACGTGGAGATTTTTCCTTCAGGTTCAGGCAGAAAACCCAACCAACTACAGAGTTATAGTTATTAAAATAGAAAAAAATTAAAATATTTATTAAAATATATTTATTATAGCAATACTTATTAATATATATAATAATGTTAATTTTATGTAATATATTATCTATGTATAAATATTATATATATATATATTAACAACATGATTGTTACCAAGTCTTAAAACTTTCCAGAGCACCCAATGATAATTTTAACGTATTTCTAAAGAATTTGCATCAAATTTTTCACACAAACTCCCCAAATTTTTTTACCTTTTAATGAAATATTAACATTTTTAACTAAATTCTCTACTGAAGTTGGTTACAGGCTTCATAAATAATGAGGTTCTATTCATTGGGATTTATATTAGACCTAAATAACATCGAGTCCTGGAGGTTACTGAATTTGTGACACTTGGGAGAAAGGAAATACACACAAAAAAAAGTAAAATTCAGTGTTTAAAAAAGATCTGAACCATTTAATCTTGGGTTTTACCAGCATGGACCTGTCAGTTCCTGCATTTTCAGCTCTTTCCTTGAATTTTGTTTAAGTATTCTGAAAAATAAATTTAAAACAGTAATTTCAAGGCTCGTTTCAGCAAATCTTCACCTTTATTATTTTTGGTCATTCAGTAAATCTGATAATTTTGAGGGGTGGGGGATCAACAGATTTGGCTGAATAAAGACTTTTGTGAAGGAAAATGGAGCATTAAACACTTTAACCCAGGAGAAATCACCCAGAACCACAGGAAAACAGTGAACATGGAAAAATCAGCCACATTTTATTAATATTTACAAAGATAAATAATATATTTACAATGCTAACACTTCTAGTTGAGAATTAAAAAAGATCCTCAAGTGTTTGACTTGGCAAACCACATTTTCTCTCCCTAAATTCAAAGAGAAATAGAATTAAACTCTGTGTAAAAGCTGCTTTTTTTTTTTTTCCCCTCTCTCAGAGGGGAATTCCAAGCAGAAAGCTGCGAGTACACAGATCACTTTTAAATCCACCTTTTTTAATTTTTAAAAGAATAACCAGATAAATTATTGGGGCAAAAATTCCCAAGAACAATGCAGGTTATTAAGGTTAATAATAATAATAATAATAATAATAATAATAATAATAATAATAATAATAATTTCATATAAATTTAATTAGAAATTCAGGGAGGAAAGCAAGCTGAAGGAGTTTTTATTTTCAGTTTGGAGAGGTTTTAACTGTCCCTCTGCCAGTTTTATTAATCTTTTGTTCACAGAGATTTTAATACCAACTATCTGCTGTTGCAGAGCCCTTTTTCAGGGAGGAAGAACATCCTGTTGACTTCACTGATGGGAATATCCCTCAGTGCTGGGATTGCCTCCTCCTGGAATTTCTTCTGCTGCTGCTTTTTTGCAAAGTTATCTGCAAAAGATAAGGAGAACATTTCATGGCTTGCATGATCCTGCTTTTCCAAGGATATTGTCTAATTAGATAATTAAACACCACACAAATTCAGCTGCTTTAAAGGATGCTGAAAACCACATCAGGACTTCCAAGAAGTCAAATATTTAAAGGCTTAAAATGTGGGTTTTATTCCTGACAGATTTCCAGAATTCTCAGTGAAGGATGAGACTTTTAAAAGAGCACTTTTAAATTACCTGTGATGGTGTCAGTGGAGTTGAGTGGAGCTGTGCTCATCATGTTAATCCCAAAAAGCAAAATATAACCAATTCCCACAGTCACCAGGAGATAAACTGGCAGAGCAACTGCCCAGTACCTGAGAAAAAAAAAAAAGAGTTTAAAATGTTACATTTAGGAACAAATGCTTAATAATAAATCACTTTTAACATTGGTGTGTTGTATCCGTGATGAATTTCTGCCAGAGGAAAAGAAACAGGATTCTGGATCCTGACTCCACTGGAGCTACTGATAAACCATCAGATAAATTCCTTAAAAAAGGTGTTTATTTTTAATTATGATCTGAAGTTTACTGTGTTTCCACCAGCAAACTTCCTGAAGGCAAAAAAGCCAAATTTATCCCCAAACATCCCAATATTATTTATTTCATGGCACAAGGAAATATTTTCACCATAAAAAAAATGCTTCAGGAACATTTCAGCCCTTTCATCATCAGGGAAAAATGGGTTTAATGCAAGACCATCATTTAAAAGGGAAAAAAAAGTTTTTTTGTTTGAAAATAAATAAGATTTAAAGAGTTTAATTGGCTGAACTTACTTTTGAGGCCAGTATGTGAGTCCCAGGGAGAAGAGCCAAGCCTCAGGAATGTAAGCCCAGATAAGGTACAGAACTGCACAACGAAATTAAAAACTCACAATAAGGCTGATGGTTTAGCAGATTTACTAAATTTTGCTTTTATTTCAACCAAAATATCGCTCCCAAAAAAGAATTTGCCTCTCAGACACAAACCCTGCCCAGTACCTGCTAACAGAGGATCAGTTTTATATCTGCTTTCACATTTAATTTTTGATTTCTGACACACAAGGATTTATTCCAAGTTAAAGTGCAGAACAATAAAGAAGAAAAACAACAAAACCACCCCCAAACACCTCAATAAAAAGAAAGCAAAGGAACCTGAACAGAGATAAGATTAAAGCAGAAAAATGATCTCACAGTGGTCATTTAATGGGAAGGAAAAACAGGTAAAATTGCAGTGTTTGGATGGAACTGGAATGAAAAATGATTGAAAATCCTTCTTGAATCTTCCTGGGAGAGGAGCTGAACCCAACTCACCCAAAGGCCCACAAGAGGATCCTGTACTAAAACATATTTACCTTTTCTTGTGTTTTAAAAAGTGTTTCCTACCCTCTCAAACCTTGGTCCTGAGCTGGATCCTCGGTAAAATATAAAATTCCTCACACCAGCAGAGAAAAGCTGAGAGAACCCCAAATACTTTCCACCGCTGTCGACCAGATTGCCTTCATTTATTTTTTTCTTCAGTATTTTGGTGGGGAAGGTAACACCACAACCACCTCCGGTGCTTAGTGAACGCGAAAACGTGCGTGATTCGAGTTTTACACCTGATTAAAATATGAAGGCAGCCAAACACCGCTGGGGGCCCCGGCTTCAGCCTCGGAATACTCACTGAAGCCGAACCACGAGCCCAGGAAAAGCGCAAACCCGTAGATGGCCCTTTCCGGCAGCGGGGCCGGAGAGTTCTCCACCATGCCGGCCTTTTCCCTGGAGAAGGGGACGGGAGGAGATCACACAATTCCCGGGGAGCTCCTCAGGGGAGGACCCGCGGCTGAGGGGGCCGCATCCCTCTCTCTGTCCCCTCGCCAGAAACTTCCTCTCAACACCGTGCCGGGCTGTGTCCCTGCGCTCTGCAGAGCCGGGGGCCGCAGGAGGAGGAGGAGGAGGAGGAGGAGGAGGAGGAGGAGGAGGAAGGCCAAGGGGCCGAAGGCGCTCCCTCCCCCCGCTCCCTCACCCGCCTCCGCCCGCCCGCATCCGGCCGCGCTTCGCGCGTGCGCAGGCGCCCGGCCCGCGGATTGGCCACGGCCCGTGACGTCAGAGGGCGGCCGGCCAATGGGCGGCGTGTCCGGTGGGCGGGGCGCGCTTGGGGCGGCGGGAGCGGAGCGGCGGGAGCGGAGCGGTGAGAGCGCGGCGGTGAGAGCGCGGCGGGTGAGGGATGGAGGTTGGGATGGGTACAAGGAATGAGGGATGGAGGGCGGAAGGGAAAGAGCGGTGACTGCTCGGCCGCCTTCTCCCGCGTCTCTCCCAGCCCGCTCGCTGCAAGGTTTGTGTCCGGCAGCGTGACGCTCCGCCCCGGCCCGCCTGAGGCGGAGCTCGGTGCCCTGAACCCCTGCGGGCTCTGGGAGCAGCGGCACGGACACGACCGTGCCTTCGGCATCACACACGCGAGCGGCCGGCCCTCAGGTTTCCAGGGGCGGATGGCGCCGGGCGGGGGAGCCCGGGAGCTGCTGGGACGGGGCGGGGTGTCCGGCGTCCGGAGGCGTGCCCCCATCCCGGGGATATCCCGTGCTCCGTGACCCGGCCGGGAGGAAGCCCCTCAGGTGCCTGTCAGGGCTGAGGCATCGCCCCGGGCTCCTGTCGGGGTGGAGAAGGGAGTTTAGTCCCCTGTGGCAGGATTTTAGTCGGGGTTAGGACGGCTCTTCTCGGTTCTCTTTTGACAAAAGCGCAGCTTTCGCAGAACCCGGGCGCAGTGATGTTTAGCCGTGTGATCATTTGAGGTGTTGCACAACTCCTGTTATTTGCCTTTTTTTTATCTTGCCCCCTCAGTGCGTGTTTCTCATCTTCTCTCTTCTCTCAGGAGGAGGTGCCATGGCTGATTCTCTGTCCAAATCCAACTTTGTAACCCTGGCTCTTTGTGGAGCTGACTCATTCTACTTTGGGAAGGTGAGTGGGGCTTGGAACTAGAGGGGGAAACTTGCAGGATGTTCCAAGAGGTGTTTTTAACTGGATCTGGGAATAGGTTCCCAGAGAAGCCCCTGGATCCAAAGCCAGGTTGGACACTGGGGCTTGGAGCACCTGGGACAGTGGGAGGTGATATTTAAGGTGATGGGATGATATTTAAGGTCCCTTTCCAACCCAAATCATTCTGGGATTCTCTGATCACATCTCCAGAGTCATTCCCAACGCTGATTAACTCAAACTGCTGTCCAGGTACCTCACCCTGTCCTTGATTCCCTTGCAAAAAACCCAACCTGAGGCAGAGGTCAGAGCCTGTGTCCCCTGCCAGCAGCAGGGGGGACTGAGGAGGCAGCTCCTGTCAGCACAACTTGCCCAACCTGTTGGTCCTGTGACCATTCCTGGGCTGCTGCAGCTCGGCCTGACACCATCAGTCACTGCACAGCACTCAGCTCCTGGTCCATGGGATTTCAGCTCCTGGTCCATGGGATTTCAGCTCCTGGCTTGTGGGATTTTAGCTCTTAGTTCCTGGGATTTCAGCTCTTGGTTCCTGGGATTTCAGCTCCTGGTCCATGGGATTTCAGCTCCTGGCTCGTGGGATTTCAGCTGCTGGTTCTGTGGGATTTCAGCTCTTGGCTCGTGGGATTTCAGCTCTTGGTTCCGTGGGATTTCATCTCTTGCTTCCGTGGGATTTCATCTCTTGCTTCCGTGGGATTTCAGCTCTTGGCTCGTGGAATTTTAGCTCTTAGTTCCTGGGATTTCAGCTCTTGGTTCCATGGGATTTCAGCTCCTGGTTCCGTGGGATTTCAGCTCCTGGTTCCGTGGGATTTCAGCTCTTGCTTCCATGGGATTTCAGCTCCTGGTTCCCGAGATTTCAGCTCCTGGTTCTGTGGGATTTCAGCTCTTGGTTCCTGGGATTTCAGCTCCTGGCTCTTGGGATCTCAGCTCTTGGTTCCATGGGATTTCAGCTCCTGGCTCCTGAGATTTCAGCTCTTGCTCTCTGGCGTTTCAGCTCTGCACAGTGACTGCAGCATTGCTCCTTCTTTGTTCTTCTAATCCCTTCCAGTTTTATGCATTTCTTTGTGCCCAGTCTGGCTCTGCTTATTAAATCCCAGAATCGCAGACTGGTTTGGGTTGGGAGGGACCTTAAATCCCATCCAGTGCCACCCCAGCCATGGCAGGGACACCTCCCACTGTCCCAGGCTGCTCCAAGCCCCAGTGTCCAGCCTGCCCTTGGGCACTGCCAGGGATCCAGAGGCAGCCACAGCAAATCTGGGAATTCCAGCCCAGCCCCTGCCCACCCTCCCAGGGAACAATTCCTGCCCTATGTCCCATCCAGGAATGCTCTTCTTCATCCTAAAACCATTCCCTGGCTCCTGTCCTTCCAGTTCCTGATGAGTTTTCCCTCTCTGTTCCTGTTGTGCTTTTTCTGCCCAAACTGCAGCACTTTTCTGCTTCCACACTTCCAGGAATGCTTTGCTTGACTCTGTTATTTTCCCCCTTTCTTGCTGTGCCTGAGGAATCTCAGAAATCCCAGATTTCCAGCTTGGTGCTGCTGGCAGAGCTCATCAGGAGTTATTTATCAGTGCTGGTGTCAAATGCAAGGTGTGGCCTTTTATCCTCCCTGGGCAGGAATTCAAAACGTAAATAAATTGATAATAAATAAATAGCCTTGGTAAAGCTCAGCCTTTCCAAGGGACTGGTACCAGTAGAGCTGTGATTCCATTCAGGGTTTATTTATATCACTGAATTTAGAGGTTTTTTGGGTGTTTGCTGCTGCCAAAACAAAGCTCTTTAAAAGTTCTCGGTTGTCTTTCAAGATGAGCTGATATTTAAATCACAGTTTATTTATTTTTTTTCCTTCCTGTGTTATTGTGTGTCCTGGCCTGTTGAAGACATGAATTTTATCATTTCTGCATTTCTGTGAAATGGTAATGCAGCATAAATCACACATTGGTGATGTTTGTTAAAATAACAGACTTTGTAAGGATCTGTAGATCAAAAGAAATCATTTCTTCTTCAGCTTGAGGTGCTCAAATGGGGTTTAAACCCCTTAAAAGTACCAGGAAATACTAAATCAATTCCTCTTCCATTGCTATACATGGTTTTATTTAAATACACATTCACTGCTAAAAATGTAATTATTATTTTTAATTATTCTTTAAAAAAATCTGTGTTACCTTCTTTAAGTTTAGTCAAGTCCTCTTGAACACGATTTTGCTGCCTGATTTTTGAATTAATAATTCCTAGAATCCTCTTCTAGTGGGATTAAAAATACTCTTTAAATGAGTAAAGCTTTTCCTGTCCATTCATAACCATTAATCTCTGGACATTTTTTTTAATTAAAAATCACAGGTATGCAGGTAAATATTATTTTTTTTCCAGGAAACAAACTGCCTTTTTTTTTTTTTTTTTTTTTTTCCTCCTGGTTTAGGTTTCTTTGTTTGCTTTTTGGCTTTGCAATGCAATAATGTTGAATATATAAATATATGTAAATACTGTGTTTCTCTTTAGGGTAATGGAATGTTAAATAGATAAATATATGTAAATAATGTGTTTCTCTTTAGGGTAATGGAACCTACAGACAGCCAATGCAGACTAATCTTAAAAAAGGTATGGAAACCAAACCAATATTCTTCCATTTCTTGGCTATTTTTTCCTTATTTTGGCCTGAAAATGAGCTCATTATTATTTCTGAGCCAGAAGCATTGTTACATCCTGTTAGCCTGGAACAATTCTCCTCTGTTTCTCCTGATAAAACTTAAATATTCAGTAATATTTCCATAAATGGAGGCAATTCATGCTGTGAGGGTGGAGATTCAAGGCTGGTGATTTTAGCTGTGGAGCTCTAAAGAAAACTTCCAGTTGATTTTTAATTAATTTATTTTATTTTTTTTTTTTTTTTGTGCAGGGGAGGTTTTGCAGTAATAAATAAACAAAAGAAAAAAAAAATCCCAGTTGGACAAAAGCAGGTGGCTCAAATTCCAAATTGGATTTTCTCCACAACCCCCAAATTTGTGGGGATAAACAGATAAACAGCTATGGAAAGGGAATTTTTGTGGATTTTCAGTGGATTTTCAGTGGATTTTCAGACCCTCAGGTGATGCTGCCCTGCTCTGAGAGCACCTGAAACCACCCCAATAAACTGAATTTCCCTTTTCATTTCCTTCAGAGGATCTGAAGCCACTTCCACCCAATTTTTATTTTTAATTCCCTTCCATCCCTCCCTATCCCATCCATTCTGGGAAGTGCAGGATGCTTTTGGAGAGCCCTGAATCAAGGTGGATTTTGAGGATAAACCCTGATAGTTTTGTCAGGAAGGGAGACTGGAAATAATCCTTGATTTTAGTATTTATTGGAACTTTAGAGTGCCTTGAAATAATGATTAATTTTAATGTTTATTGGCACTTTGTAAATCCTCGATTTTAGTGTTTATTGGCACTTTGGAATACCTGAAATAATGTTTGATTTTAACATTTACTGACACTTTAATGCCTGGGAAAAAAATCCTTGATTTTAATGTTTATTGGCACCTTATAATGCCTGAAAAAATCCTTGATTTTAATGTTTATTGGCACTTTAAAATGCCTGAAAAAATCCTTGATTTCAATATTTACTAGCACTTTGGAAAGCCTGAAAAAAATCCTTGATTTTAGTTTTTATTTGCACTTTGGAATACCTGAAATAATGATTGATTTTAACATTTACTGGCACTTTAATGCCTGAAAAAAATCCTCGATTTCAGTGTTTATTGACAGTTTAGAATGCTTGAATTTTTCACTCTTAATTCCCATTTTTTTTCCCCCCTTGGAGGAGTTGATCCCTGTGATGCTTGGTGCAGTAAACCCTTGGAAATATTATGGGAATATTGCAACGTGATCAAAATCAAGATGTTTTGGTCTGTGCTCTTCTCCAGGGAAAGCACTTCCTTCGTGGAGGAATATCGGTGAGAATCCACATTTTTCCAAAGGGATTTCCCTCCAAAATCTTCTCATTTTTTTCCTTGTTCCCAGGGAAAATTCCTTGGCTGTTCCCAGCAGAGCTCAAAAAAACCTGGGGCAGGAATGTTGGGAGTTGGTTGAGGTCAGGAGGTTCTTGAAGCCACAGGGAGGGGGGAAAAAAAGAAAAACCAACCCCCCAAAAAATTAAGATTGAGTTTCTCAAGTTTTGGGATTTTGGGGATTCTCAGGTTTGGAATCTTTGATATTTTGGGACTCTGAAGTTTGGAAGTTTTTTGGGACTCTGGAGTTTGGAATCTTTAAGATTTTTGGGCGCTGAAGTTTGGAAACTTTGAGAGCCTGAAGTTTGGACTCTTGGGGAATTTAAAGTTTGGAATTTTTGGGATTCTAGGACCCTGAAGTTTGGAATGTTTTTTGGGACCCTGAAGTTTGGAATGTTTTTTGGGACTCTGAAGTTTGGAATCTTTGGGATTTTGGGACTCTGGAGTTTGAAATCTTTGGGATTTTGGGTTTCTGAAATTTGGGATCTTTGTGACTCTGAAGTTTGGAATTTTTGGGATTCTGGGACTCTGACATTTGGATTATTTGGGATTCTGGGAAGCTGAAGTTTGGGACTCTGAAGTTTGGAATCTTTGGGATTTTGGGACTCTGGAGTTTGAAATCTTTGGGATTTTGGGTTTCTGAAATTTGGAATCTTTGTGACTCTGAAGTTTGGAATCTTTGGGACTCTGGGAAGCTGAAGTTTGGGGGATAGTTCAGGATTTATGTAGATGCTGACATTTCAAAAGCAGCCACACCTTTACTTCTCTTCTTTTTTAAATTATTATTATTTTTCTCTTTCCTCCTCTGAAGGGCTGGATGTGAATTTTTTTATAAAATTCTCTTCCCTAGATCTAATCCCTCTAAATATCCATAATTAAGACCCTGTACCACCTTGGTATTTATCTAAATCATGATTTATTTTGTTTTCCACCAGTATGCTGTTCCTGGGCTGGAACATGAACACAATCCACGTGTGCAACATTTTGGAAGATCTTGCTGATTTAATTAAAAAAGTTGTTGTAAGTCCTGGATTTTAAATTTCTCTAATTTCTCAGATATATGTTAATTAAATCTGTCCCTTGAAGCATCTTGGGATTATTTCCTAAATTAGATTATTTCCTTTGGCTGGAGTGAGGACATGATTTGATAATTGAGTTAATTTTGAGGATTTCCAGACCAGGAATTGTGTGGCCCAGGCTTTATTCCAGTTGGGATAGTTCAGGAATTATTTGCAGTCAGAAATAAAGTTGGTGGATGAATGAATGACTTAAATAAATAATTTGGTTGTTTTTTTCTTTTTCCCTTATTCATTTTTCCCTTCATTCAACAAATGTTAATTTAAATTTGTTGCTGTTGCTGACTGAGAGCAGAGGAGAGGAGGGTGTGAGGAATATTCTCAGCAGCTGGAGGGATTTGTTGTGGGTTTTATTTTAAATTCAGGCAGTAAAACATTTCTTATTTCATTTCTTGAAAATTCCCTGCTCAACCCCAAGCTACGTATTTTGTTTTTTAAAATTCAGGTATAACACATTTCTTATTTAATTTTTTTTTTTTTTTTTTTTTTTTTTTTTTTTTTTTTTTTTTTTTTTTTTTTTTTTTTTTTTTTTTTTTTGGGGTTGTACATCCAGGAGTAAAATAGATTTGGAGGAGCAGCTTTTGGAGTGGTTTAACTGGATGTCTCAGGTGGTTTTTTTTTTGGTATTTAGAGAGTTCCAAAACTGCTCAGAGTGCGCTGAATTTCCTAAGCAGCAAATTTCCATCCAGGAATTCTCTCTTCCCATGCCAACATTAGATTCCTCCACCAAAACCTGGCATGCAGCAGCCCCAGGGATGGTGAATTCCAGCAGGACAGGAAATATTCCTGAGCTGAACCTGAGCAGGCAGAAATTCACATTGTCACATCTCAATAAATTGATTTCTTTTTAATTTCTTTGCAGAACATCCCCCATTTCATCAGTGGCGTCCTGAGGATTGGCAGTGGCGTAGAAAGTGTGAGTTTTTTTGGGGATTGTTTGGAACTCCTCAGCCTGGAGGCAGAGTGGGGATGGGAAATCTCCTGCTCCATCTTTTTATTTATAAAAAAATCCAATTCCTGCTAGAACTGAACTCGGTAATTGGAAATTTTGCGTTGTAAAGATCCTGAATTTTCCCTGAGTTTAATCCCTTTTTTTCCCCCCCTTTCTTTGATGCTAAAAGCCAAAGCTGAAATAAAAGAAATTAATTTAAGAATCAATGTTGCAGCAACAGGAAAAGCAGAATAAAAGCAGAATAAAAGCAGAATAAACACAGCTGGGGGTTCCACACTTGCTGTTATTTTTGGGGATATTCATCTTACTCACGTGATCTTTTTTTAAAGATTATATTTCAACAGCCATAAGAAGTTTGTAAATCAAATTTTAGAGGGTTGATATTATTTTTTTAATCATTTCAGTCATCACAAGGAAGTTTCTGAATCAAATTTAAAGAAGGTTTATATATATATGTATGTATTTAAATTATTTCAGTCATCAGAAGGAAGTTTCTGAATCAAATTTTAGAAAATTTAATGTTTTAATATTTTCAATCATCACAAGTGAGTTTCTAAGTCAAATTTGAGGGGGTTTATATATATATATTTTTTTTAATAATTTCAGTCATCACAAGGAAGTTTCCAAGTCAAATTTTAGAGGGTTTATATATTTTTTAAAAATAATTTCATCACAAGGAAGTTTCTAAATCAATTTTGAAGGGGTTAATATATTTTTTTAAAATAATTTAAGTCATCACAGGGAAGTTTCTGGATAAAATTTTAGAGTGTTTATATTATTCTTTGAATAGTTTGAGTCATCACAAGGAAGTTTCTCAAGGAATTTTCCCAAATTATTACTTATTAATTATTAATTATAATTTCAGTTATAAGGAAGTTTCTGAATCAAATGTGATGGAGATTATAGATATATATTTAATAATTTGAGTCATCAGAAGGAAGTTTCTGAATCAAATTTGAGGGGTTTTTTAAATATGTAGATATATTTAACATCAGTCATCAGAAGGACATTGCTGAATCAAATTTAAAGGGGGTTTATTAATATATATATATGTATGTATTTAAATTATTTCATATAATTTAAAGGAAATTTTAAGGATTTAAATCACAAGGAAGTTTCTGAATCAAATTTGAGATGGTTTTTATATAGATATTTTTAATAATTTCAGTCATCAGAAGGAAGTTTCTGAATCAAATTTTAGAGTGTTTATATTATTTTTTTAATAATCTGAGTCATCACAAGGAAGTTTATCAATCAAATTTCAGAATGATTAATTATTATTTCTAATTATAGTTTCTAATTATTATTTATAATTATTAATGATTTTAGTAATGTCAGTAATAAGAAAGTTTCTGAATCAAATTTGACGGGGATTATAGAGATATATTTAATAATTTCAGCCATTTGGAGGAAGTTTCTGAATCAAATATAATCATTTGTAATGATAATTGTTATTTATCCTTAATAATTCTTTTTAATCATTTCAGTCATCACAAGGAAGTTTCTGAATCAAATTTGAGGGGGTTTATAGAACTATTAATATTTATAGGTGATATATAAAATATGTATTATACATCTTAAAATAACATATGTATGATATATAAAATATGTATTATACATTTCACATATAATATGTGTGATATATTTTTCAATCATTTTCAAAAGCTTCTAAATCAAATGGTACCATTTGAACTCTTCCTGTTGCCAGCCTGGTTTAATTCTGTATGGCAATTTGATTAATTTTTAATTAATGCTGGCAATCTCCAGATACTTCCATTTATTCCTTGTCACCTGTTAAAAACCAAAAAAATCAACTCAACCCTGAATAAAAAAAGCAGAGGGGGAAAAAAGGGTTCCAACACTTTGCTTTGTACATCAATTTTTATTTTTTTTTTCTTGATTTTTCTATTGATTTCCATGAAACATTTCTTCCTTTTGGGATTGGAACAGGATGCCTTCAACTTCGCTGAGGCCCTGGATTGGGTCAAGTGCGTGGGAGATGCCAACATCCTGCAGAACCTGCAGCAGCTGGGGGACTGTGGCAGGGTCAACCTGGCCATTTTTTTTGCTGAGTGTGAGTATGGACACTCCAGGACGGGGCCAGAATGTAGGAGGATCCACAGGCAGCTGGGACAAGGAATTCTGCCCACCTGGATATTCCAGAACACGTGGGTTTATTGCAGGGGTAAAAGGGTCCTGCCTTCAGCCACCAGCCTGGGCTGGAGGGGATCCCAAAGAGAGAGGGAGAGAGAACAGCAGGGGGAGAGCTGAGAGAGAAGGGAGAGAGAGAGCAACGGGCAGGGGAGAGAGCAGGAGAGAGCAAGAGCAGGGGGAAGGGGAAGGGGGAGAGTTTAGAGGAGAGGTAAGAGTAAGAGTTAAGAGCTGAGAGAGCTAAGTGTAGCAGGAAGGAAAGGAGGAAGAGTTAAGAGCCTGAGGTCTTTGTTACAATCCATTCTATCTCCTTTTGTGATGAATACTCTAATTCACAGTGACCAACCAACGCAAGACACAAAATCCTATAGAATCTACATACAGCCTGTAAGAACTACTATATCACCATACTGTGTTATATTTTAAACTCTAAAAACAACTCTTTAAACTTATATTTTGCTCCATTGACCTTTGGATCCCTCAGCCAGCAGAAAGGGATTGTTCAATCCAAAGGGATTCTCCTTCAGCTAGACCATTGTTTTCAGGTTCTGTAGGAACTAAGACTCAGTATCCTACAACTCAAAGTCAGCTTTCATTTCTATCCTGATTACAGGTTTCATATTTTCAGAGTCTTTTGCTAAGCAATTATATTTATAAGCTTTCCCTGATTTATCTTCCCCAACACCAGAAATCAGGGGAAAAAACAAAATCCCTTTGTGTTGCTTTTATTTTTTTTTAATTTTTATTTGTTTTGCTAGAGTTGGGATTCAACGCTCCAGACGGAATTTCGTGTTCAGATTCAGATGTTTATTAATTCTTGTCTCTGTTAAAGTCTCACAAATTGGGAGTTCTTCAGCAGCACTTCAGGCTAAAAAAAAAACCCTAAAAATAGAGCCATATCTCCTTCTCTGGAAGGTCTTTTTAGGTTAAAATGGCCAATTAAGAAATGCAGGTGGCTCAAATTGAAAACTGGATTTTCTCCGCAACCTTCTGATTTGTGGGGATAAACACATAAACAGCTATGGAAAGAGGGTTTTTGTGGGGTTTTTTTGTGTGAATTTTTTTTTTTTGGTGGATTTTTTGGGGTGGATTTTTCAGACACTCAGGTGATGCTGCCCTGCTCTGAGAGTACCTGAAACCACCCCAGTAAACAGAATTTCCCTTTTCATTTCCTCTAGAGGTTCTGAAGCCACTTCCACCCAAATTTATTTTTAATTTCCTTCCATCCCTCCCTGCTCCATCCATTCTGGGAAGTGCAGGATGCTTTTGGAGAGCCCTGAATCAGGCTGGCTTTTGAGGACAAATCCTCATGGTTTTGTGCCTTGGTTTTCTTGTCCAGAATAATACATGGCTACAGGTGGAAGAGGTTGACATTTTTCCTGGAAAAGAGGGTTGCATTTATCACATTTTTCTCTGAATTTATCAATTCACAACACAGGAATGCAAAGCAGCAGCAGCTCCATAATTCCATAGAAAACCCCTCTCCCTTTTCCATTTAAATTATTTTGACTTTTAACCCAATAACCAACCACCCCTGGCCCTCAATGCAGATTTTTTTGTACCCAATTACAAAATACCACCCAAACCATAAAGAAGAAGGTTTAAAAGAAGGACTGGCCTAAAACCTAAAACCTCCATCTTGCTTTCTATATATATAACTATATTCTAAACCCTTCAGCTCTGAGTTTTGCACCCTGTGCTATCCCACACTTCTATTCCAACCCCACAGCCACAATCCCAGGGCTGTCACTCCATTTTGGAAGCTTTTTCAGGTCAAATGCAATGTTTTCTTGGGGGTCAGTGTCTGGCAGCACAGAAAGGCTGAAATTCTCAGTGCCCAGGGCTCCATCACCTTTGCTCTTAGAAATCCTGAAATAATTCATGTTCTTCTTTTCATTCCGGGCTTCTCCCATAGTAAAAAAAAAAAAAAAAAAAAAAGATTTTTGAGGGCTCTTGGTGCCAAATTTGTTACAATTATTATTTTAAAGGCTCCTCTTGCCAGCTTTGTTGCATTTATTTACTTGTGAGTCAGGGGTTTGCTGACAGAGCAGGGTTTTTAGTGAATTAAGAAGAATTAATTCCTCACCCTCTTGTGTTCTCCTGAATTTTGCCTCCAGGGAAACGTTTCATCATCAAAGTGACGCTGGAGGATCATGATTTAAAGGCAGAAATGGAAGCTGCAGTCTGTGAGAGCTCCAGGAAGGTGAGAGAAACTCTCAGGATGGGTTTGGGTCATTTTTTTGGGGGGGGAAGTTCTGGTTATCAAGGGTTGTAAGAATATCCAAATCGCGGAAGAGAAATATTGCAAAAAAGCTCGAGTGTTCAGTTCTGGCATAGATAATTCCATTTAATGCATGAAATAATTACTTTTATGCTGCTGGATTAAGTGAGTTGAGTGAATAAATAGTTTGTCCTTGGTCCCACAGAAAAGTGAAGCCATGAAACAGAGAGGAAATGCTGAATTTTCCCAAAGAGCCCTGGGCAGTGCCATCGTGTCATACACCAAAGCCATCGAGTTCTGGTAAGAACTGCTCCCAACTTCCTCTTTTTGTACAATTTATCCTCTTTTTGTACAATTTATCCTCTTTTTGTGCAATTTTGCATCAGCCACTTGAATTGGAGGCCAAATAATACCTCATTTTTTTAAAAAAATCCCCTTTACCCATTTTTTATTCTATTTTTTTCCCCATTGCTGCTGGGGTTTTTTTGTGGTTTTACTGCTCCACAAGTCCTGTTAGGGTTTCAAATGACCAAGAGGAAGAGGAGCAAACCTGCAAGAAAATGAATTATTTAAAGAAAAACCCCTTTGGGTGTTTGCCCTCGAAATACTCTTGCAAATATTGCCAATAATTCTCATTATTTATCTTTGTGCTGATGATGCAATAGGAATAAAGAGCAAATATTTCACTGGCTGCTCTTGGCAGCTCTCAGCCTTTTATTTCCTTTTGAAATCTTTGTTTAATTTCTTCCCTAAAAGCATTTCCTGAAGGGATCTGGGCACTTTCCTGGGCTCTGGAGAAGGGAGAAAGGGATGAAATGGGAATTTTTAGGGCATTTTTTCCCCTTCCTTTGGAGTGTCAGCAGGCTTGGTGTGTTCCCTGTTGAAAATGCTGATTTTACTCACCCTGGTGTCCATAAAATACAGGAAAATGGATCAAATCCCACTTTCCACAGAACCACCTTGTGCAAAGAATTGGGATTTTTCATTTTCCAAGTCTTTGGCTTTATAATTATGCCCTGAGAAGGATCAGGAGAAACAATTTGGTTTCTTTACCCTCCCTTTTATCCACACTGAGGTCTCATCACAAACAATTCATTTTAATCAATTTATTTCTAATATTTTGTGAATAAATCCATTTTAATCCCCATCAGTGCCCCGTGGCAGGAGAAGTTTTGGTCCCAAATTCCAACTGGTTTCAACCTTTTTGCCAAATAAAGTCCCTTGGATCAAGGCCAGGAAGGGAAAAGCAGAATTTGGTGGAAATTCAGGAAATCCTGAAAAGAGCAGAGGAGATCCTGGAATTTCCAGGAACTGCAGAGTTTTTTAAGAGTAGGCTGAGAATAATTGGAATTAGTTGATGAGCCCAAATCTTACAAATAATCCCACAATTAAAATGAACATTCCCAGTGACAATTTTAAATCCATGGAGGCTTTTTGTGTGTGGGGGAGGTTTTGAGGGCAAATGTGGTGAAAATTGAATTTTTTTTCCTTCTCTTCAGGCTTTTCAATAGGAATACCCATTATTAACCTTTATAATCTTATTTTTTTCCAAGCCCTACAAACCACCTGCTGTATGGGAACCGAGCCCTGTGCTTCATTCTCACCAGGCAGTATGAGTGAGTAACCCCTGAAATATTGGGCTGGGCTGCTTTCAAAATAAGGGAAAATTAAAGGAAATGTGAAATGGGGGAAATTTGGAATAGGAGGAAAATTTGGAATGGGAGGAAAATTTGAAATGGGAGAAAAATTTGAAATGGGGGAAATTTGGAATGGGAGAAATTTGGAATGGGGGAACAATTTGAAATGGGAGAAAAATTTGGAATGGAGGAAAAAATTTGAAATGGGGGAAAAATTTAAAATGAGAAAAATTTGAAATGGGGAGAAAAATTTGAAATGGGGGAGCAATTTGAAATGGGGAAAATTTGGAATGGGGGAAAAATTTGAAATGGAGGAAAAATTTGAAATGGAGGAAAAATTTGAAATGGGGGAAAAATTTGAAATGGAGGAGAAATTTGGAATGGGGGAACAATTTGAAATGGGGGAACAATTTGAAATGGGGAAAAATTTGAAATGGGGGAGAAATTTGAAATGGGAGAAAAATTTGAAATGGGGGAAAAAATTTGAAATGGGGGAGAAATTTGAAATGGGAGAAAATTTGGAATGGAAGAAATTTGAAATGGGGGAAAAAATTGAAATGGAGGAAATTTGAAATGGGGAAAATTTGGAATGGGAGGAAAATATGAAATGGGGAGAAAAATTTGAAATGGGAGAAAAATTTGGAATGGGAGAAAAATTTGAAATGGGGGAAAAATTTGAAATGGGAGAAAAATTTGGAATGGGAGAAAAATTTGAAATGGGGGAAAAATTTGAAATGGGAGAAAAATTTGGAATGGGGGGGAAATTTGGAATGGGGGGGAAATTTGGAATGGGAGAAAAATTTGGAATGGGAGAAAAATTTGGAATGGGAATTCAAAATAATGGGAATTCGAAATAATGGGAATTGAAACTTGGGGCCATTTAAAATAGGGGGTATTTTTAAGAAAATGGGAATCTTTAAAGCTAAAACACAAAGTGGTTTCTGATGATGTGCCTGTAGTTAATTGTGATTATGGATTTTTCCAGCCCTGGAAATGTCCAAGGTCAGCTTGGAGCAACCTGGGGTAGACAAAATTGTCCTTGCTCATTTTGGGGTGAAAAACGACATTTCAGGTCCTTTCCCACCCAAACCATTCCATAATTCCATGGGCTGCTGCTTTATTCAATTTTATATATATATTTTTTCACTTATTATATTTGGATTTATGCTTTTTATACCAGCCTGAAAACTTTGATTTTTTTTAAAGTATAAATAATAAATTCCTCTTCTTTCCCCTCCTTTCTCTCAGGAATGCTGTAATTGATGGAAAAAGAGCCACAATCCTCAAGCCTGATTGGCCAAAGGTTGGATTCTTATACATCCCAAAAATCACCTTTTTTTTGGGAGGGGGCATTTTAGAGCAACCTGAGAACCCAGAGCTGGTTTTTAATGAATGAACACAGAGATTTGTGGACTGAGAATTCTGCCAAATGCACTTTTGCTTGGGTTTTTAGGGTTAAAATGTTATTTTTAAGGTGCCTGTCAGTGTTGGGGAGAAGTGCTTGGCATGTGTAAAGAAAAGGAAATGTTTATGATGTTGGGAGTTATCAGAATGCTTAAAAAAATAGTAGAATATTAAAAAAATCCTGATTAATGGCCAACAGGTATTTCCTAATATTCCTGGCCTGAGGGAGAGTAAATAAGGAATACTTAGAAAAATGCAGAGTAGCTGAGATAAGGGGGAGAAAAAGCAAATTTGCTCTTTTCCAAAGCAGAGAAAGCAAAAAAAAAAACCCCAAAACCCAAAATAACCAACCCCAAATTTGCTTTTTTCCAAAAAAAACTCCAACTTTTTTCCCCTCTTCCCAATGATTTATCCCAATTTCACTAAGCTGAGCCCTTAAAAATCTGATTATTCCTCAGCTGAGAGCAGTCCACCTTCTGGATAATAACAAAACCCGAATTTTTCCTGCTGCTGCAGCAATTTGGGGTTGAAATCCTTCTTGTCCTGGGTGTGCTTAAAGCCTTAAAATGTGATTTTTATTTGTTTTTTTGCTTTGCCAGGGTCACTACCACTACTGCAAAGCTCTGGCCCTGCTGGGCAAGGCTGAGCTGGCCCTGGAGGCCAACGAGAAAGCCCAGAAATTGTGCCACAAAAACCCTGAGGGGCTCAAAGAACTCATCCAGCAGAATGAAAAACTCAGGAAGAGCCTGCAAGAAACCTCTGGTAATTGGGAAATGGGGAGATTGGCTTTGAAAGCAGCTCAGGGGTTGGTTTTTTTTTTTTTTTTTTTAATTTTTTAAATTAAATTAAATTTTAATTTATTTTTTTTTAATTTATTTTGAATTTTAAAATTTAAAATTTTTGGTTTACTCGATTTTTTAAATTTAATTTATTGAATTAAATTTATTAGTTCTTTTTAATTCAATAAATAATTTATTTTAATTTAATAAATAAATAATATAATGATTTTTTTAATTTAATAAATAAATTATTAACTTATTTATTAAATAAATAAATTTATTTAATTTTTTATTTAATTTAATTTTTTCCTTTAATTTTATGTTTACTTATTTTTTATTTAGTGTATTTAAATTTTAATTTAATTTATTTTTCCTCTAATTTTCCTTTTAATTAATTGATTTTTAATTTTAGTTCCGTTTTAAATTGAATTTAATCCTGTTTTTTTTTATTTGCTTTGTTTTGTAGGTATTAAACATAAACAGAAGGCAAAGAAGCCTCTGCTTGAGAGGAAGTAAGTGAGGAGTTGGCAAGTTGACTTTGTTTTTAATTGATTTTATTTTTAATTAGCAGTGTTTAGTGTAATGATGTGGATATGGCACAGATTTTTGTTGTCTATCAGTAAATAAAAATAGAATTGATAAATAAAATAAATAAAAATGAACTGATCAATAAATAAAAATGAACTGATCAGGAGTATTGAGGATTTCTAAGAACTAAATAAATTTATCTTGAGTATCCAAAGCAGTGTGGGCAGCAGGGCCAGTTAATTAAAAAATTACTTTTAATTAAATTAACAATTAATTGCCATTGTTCATTAATAAATTTTTAAACATATAAATTCAAGCATTCAATTCCAGTCCCTTTTGTAGAAAATATTGTGGAGTTTGGGTTTTTTTTTTTTTTTGGCTGTTCCTTCATCATGGCACAAGTTTGGACTGTGCAGTTTCAAGCTGTAAAAAAATGATGGAATCTTTTAAAATGGGATTACACACCTCCAAGAGGGGTGAGATTAATTAGTGTTAATCTGTTTTGTCATGTTATATATCTGTAAAATTAGGAGAATTCTCTCTTTAATTTGAATTAATCTGGTTTTTTGTGTTACATACACCTGTAAAATAAGGAGAATTCTCTCTTTAATTTGAATTAATTTTTCATGTTATATATTTGTAAAATATGGTGAATTCTCTCTTTAATTAGTATTACTCTGTTTTTTCATGTCATATACGTGTTAAATACTGAGAAAAGCACAGGGAATCTCTCTTTAATTAGTATTAATCTGTTTTTTCAGGTTTTATAAGTGTAAAATACACAGAATTCTCTCTGTAATTAATATTAACCTGTTTTTTCATGTTTTATAAGTGTAAAATATGGAGAATTCTTCCTGTAATTTTTATTAATCTGTTTTTTTCGTGTCATATACCAGTTAAATATGGAGAAAAGCACAGGGAATTATCTTTTTGATTTGTATTAATCTGTTTTTTCATGTCGTTAATCTGGTTTTTTGTGTCGTATACCTATTGAATAAGGGGAATTCTCTCTTTAATTGGAATTAATCTGGTTTTTCGTGTCACATACATGTAAAATATGGAGAATTCTCTCTTTAATTGGAATTAATGTAAAATATGGAGAATTCTCTCTTTAGTTGGAATTAATCTGGTTTTTCGTGTCACATACATGTAAAATATGGAGAATTCTCTCTTTAATTGGAATTAATGTAAAATATGGAGAATTCTCTCTTTAGTTGGAATTAATCCGTTTTTTGGTGTCACATAGATGTAAAATATGGAGAATTCTCTCTTTAGTTGGAATTAATCCGTTTTTTGGTGTCACATAGATGTAAAATATGGAGAATTCTCTCTTTAATTGGAATTAATCCGTTTTTTGGTGTCACATACATGTAAAATATGGAGAATGCTCTCTTTATTTGGAATTAATGTAAAATATGGAGAATTCTCTCTTTAATTGGAATTAATCTGTTTTTTTCATGTCACATAGATGTAAAATATGGAGAATTCTGTCTTTAATTGGAATTAATATAAAATATGGAGAATTCTCTCTTTAATTGGAATTAATCTGTTTTTTTCATGTCACATAGATGTAAAATATGGAGAATTCTGTCTTTAATTGGAATTAATATAAAATATGGAGAATTCTCTCTTTAATTGGAATTAATCCGTTTTTTGGTTTCACATGCATGTAAAATATGGAGAATTCTCTCTTTAATTGGAATTAATCCGTTTTTTGGTTTCACATACATGTAAAATATGGAGAATTCTCTCTTTAATTGGAATTAATCCGTTTTTTGGTGTCACATACATGTAAAATATGGAGAATTCTCTCTTTAATTGGAATTAATCCATTTTTTGGTGTCACATAGATGTAAAATATGGAGAATTCTCTCTTTAATTGGAATTAATGTAAAATATGGAGAATTCTCTCTTTAATTGGAATTAATCTGGTGTTTCGTGTCACATACCTGTAAAATATGGAGCAAAGCCGTATTTTGGATTCTTCTCTCTTTTCCCACATCAGAGGCTGCACTTCATCAAAATCCCCTTCCAGGATGTGCCCAGAGCAGAAAGGAGCAGAAAAGGAGAGGAGAAAAGCCCCGGCTGAGCCCAGACATCCCCATGGTGCCCCAAGGCACGAGGCCAAGGTACAGCTGGGGCTGCAGGGATCCCAGGGCCTGCAATCCTGAATTCCCAAATTGCACTGTCCTGGGAGATTTCCTTCTAAATTCTCCTTTTTCCTGGGATATTTCCTTCCAAACCCCAGGAATCCTGGAATGATTGCAGCTAAATTCTGTATTTTCCTGGGATATTTCCTTCCAAAGCCCAGGAATACTGGAATTGCTTCAGCTAAATTCTGTATTTTCCTGGGATATTTACTTCCAAACCTCAGGAATCCCAGTGCCTGGAATTCTGGAATTCCCAAATTCTGCATTGTCCTGGGAGATTTCCTTCTAAATTCTCGTTTTTCCTGGGAGATTTCCTTCCAAAGCCCAGGAATTCCAGTGCTTGGAATACTGGAATTCCTAAATTCTGTATTTTCCTGGGTTATTTCCTTCCAAACCTCATGAATTCCAATGCCTGCAATCATGAATTTTTTTCAGCTAAATTATTTATTTTCCTAGGATATTTCCTTCCAAACCTCAGGAATCCCAGTGTTTGGAATTCTGGACCTCCTTCAGCTAAATTCTGCATTTTCCTGGGATATTTCCTCCCAAACCCCAGGAATTCCAGTGCTTGGCATTCTGGAATTCCTTCAGCTAAATTCTGTATTTTCCGGGAATATTTGCTTCCAAAGCCCAGGACTTTCAGTGCCTGGAATTCTGGAATTCCCAAATTCTGCATTGTCCTGGGAGATTTCCTTCCAAACCCCAGGAATCCCAGGGCCTGCAATGCTGGAATTCCCAAATTCTGCATTGTCCTGGGAGATTTGCTTCTAAATTCTCCTTTTTCCTGGGAGATTTCCTTCCAAACCCCAGGAATTTCAGTGCTTGGAATACCGGAATTCCTAAATTCTACATTTTCCTGGGATATTTCCTTCTAAATTCTGTGTTTTCCTGGGATATTTCCTTCCAAACCCCAGGAATTCCAGTGGCTGGAATCCTGGAATTCCTTCAGCTAAATTCTGCATTTTCCTGGGGTATTTCCTTCCAAACCTCAAGAATTCCAATGCCTGTAATCATGAATTTTTTTCACCTAAATTATTTATTTTCCTAGGATATTTCCTTACAAACTCTAGGAATTCCAGTGCCTACAATCCTGGAATTCCTAAATTCTGCATTTTCCTGGTATATTTCCTGCTAAATTCTGTATTTTCCTGGGTTATTTCCTTCCAAACCTCAGGAATTCCAATGCCTGCAGTCCTGGATTTTTTTCAGCTAAATTCTGTATTTTCCTAGGATATTTCCTTCCAAACCTCAGGAATCCCAGTGTTTGGAATTCTGGAATTCCTTCAGTTAAATTCTGTATTTTCCTGGGATATTTACTTCCAAAGCCCAGGAATACTGGAATTGCTTCAGCTAAATTCTGTATTTTCCTGGGATATTTCCTTCCAAACCTCAGGAATTCCAGTGCTTGGAATTCTGGAATTCCTTAATTCTGCATTTTCCTGGGATATTTCCTTCTAAATTCTGTGTTTTCCTGGGATATTTCCTTCCAAACCCCAGGAATCCCAGTGCCTGCAATCCTGGAATTCCCAAATTCTGCACTGTCCTGGGAGATTTCCTTCCAAACCCCAGGAATTTCAGTGCTTGGAATACCAGAATTCCTTCAGCTAAATTCTGTATTTTCCTGGGATATTTCCTTTCAAAGCTCAGGAATTCCATTGCTTGGAATTGTGGAATTCCTAAATTCTTCATTTTCCTGGGGTATTTCCTTCCAAACCCCAGGAATCCTGGAATGATTGCAGCTAAATTCTGTATTTTCCTGGGGTATTTCCTTCCAAACCTCAGGAATTCCAGTGCCTGCAATCCTGGAATTCCCAAATTCTGCATTGTCCTGGGATATTTCCTTATAAATTCCCCTTTTTCCTGGGAGATTTCCTTCCAAAGCCCAGGAATTCCAGTGCCTGGAATCCTGGAATTCCTTCGGCTAAATTCTGTATTTTCCTGGGATATTTCCTTTCAAAGCTCAGGAATTCCAGTGCTTGGAATTGTGGAATTCCTAAATTCTACATTTTCCTGGGATATTTCCTTCCAATCCCCAGGAATCCTTTAATTCTTACAGCTAAATTCTGTATTTTCCTGGGATATTTCCTTCCAAACCTCAGGAATTCCAGTGCTTGGAATTCTGGAATTCCTTAATTCTGCATTTTCCTGGGAGATTTCCTTCTAAATTCTGTATTTTCCTGGGATATTTCCTTTCAAAGCCTAGAAATTCCATTGCTTGGAATTTCGGAATTCCTAAATTCTACATTTTCCTGGGATATTTACTTCCAAACCCCAGGAATCCTGGAATTCTTCAGCTAAATTCTGTATTTTCCTGGGGTATTTCCTTCCAAACCTCAGGAATTCCAGTGCCTGCAGTCCTGGAATTCCTAAATTCTGCATTGTCCTGGGAGATTTCCTTCTAAATTCTGTGTTTTCCTGGGATATTTCCTTCCAAATCCCAGGAGTTCCAGTGCCTGGAATCCTGGAATTCCTAAATTCTGCATTGTCCTGGGATATTTCCTTCTAAATTCTGCATTGTCCTGGGATATTTCCTTCTAAATTCTGCATTGTCCTGGGATATTTCCTTCTAAATTCTGTATTTTCCTGGGATATTTCCTTCCAAACCTCAGGAATTCCAGTGCCTGGAATCCTGGAATTCCTACTGCTAAATTCTGTATTTTCCTGGGATATTTCCTTCCAAACCCAGCTCAGAAATTGGGATTTTTAGGGAGGTGGCAGGTTGGAGGAGGAGATGGCCACTGTCATGTTTTTACTCATAATTTATTATTATTAGTAGTAGTGGTAGTAGTAGTAGTAGTAGCTTTTTCAATTTAAAATAAATCATAAGTAGTTATTTAAGGAAAGATTTGTGCCATCTTTATTGTCTTTGCTGCTGTTATTGTAAGATAACTTATTATATATTCAATATATATAATGCGTGTCATATAAAAACTATATTACATATATAATTTTAATATGCATAATATCTATTGTATATAATGTATAGTATATAATATGATACATATGATATGTAATGTGCATATTGAAATATATTCTGTTTATTTCTTTATGCAATATATATAAAGTATATAGTATATATGTATTATATAATCTATGGTGTATCTAATATATATAATTTAGAATATATTTTTATATATTACATAGAAAAATGATACTTTGTGTATAAAAATTTATATATATTATTTATGAAATGTGTTTTATTACAATGTCATAACATCTATTGCTATATTTTAATTCAGCCCACGACCTGCACTATAAAACAAGCTGCCAGATGCAGGAAATGCTGAAGAATAAATTGAATTTGCAGGGCAGAGCTGTCGGTGCTCCCAGGGCAGGGGCAGGGCCCTGGGCAGTGACGTGGCCCTGGGAAAACGAAACCACAGCAGCAGGGCAGGAAATGGAAATTTTGCAGTTTGTTGGCAGAGAAAAGCAGCCTGAGGAAAGGCCCAGCAATGCTCAGGGAGGATTTTGTGTTTTCTCCTGAAATCCTCTCTGCAGGTCTGTGAGGTTTTGGCTTCCCTCAGGGTGAATATTGCTGTGGGAAACGTTTCTCTGGTCAGATTGGGAGATAACCTAAATTGAGACAGGCTGGGGAGGGAAACCATGACTAAAGCACTCTGATTAATGAAATGACTCTTTGCCTCTTGATTAAGAACATAACACAGCACATTTTCATTGCTGAGGGGTTTGGTTTTGATTTTTTTGGTTTGTTTATTTTTATTTTTTTTTTTAACTTTGTTTGCCTCCAGTGAGGGTGATGAGTTTTTGTTTTGTAATCTGATATTTTTTGCCATCAGGTGACCGAGCCCCAGAGAACAGAAGGCAAAGTTTCCACGCTGGAGCAGCCTCCAAGTGAGTTTATTTTTTGCTTTTTATGAAGTCTGAGCCACTTCTTCCTCTGCTGCTGCCATAATTAATAACCAGAAGTGCATTTCCTGCCCTTTCCACATCCTTAGGCAATCATCTTTTACTTCCTTCTTAGACACTTCTGCATTTCTACCTTAATCCCTCAAGGCTTTTGTAATTTGATGCTCCTTGACTGAGTTCAGGATTGTAACGCTAATTAAAGAGTAAAATCTGAATCACAGGCTGGAAATGCTTTCCACTCCTGAGCCAGGATCTAAATCAAAGAGGAATCTGTGTTTTCAATATTTACAATAATTTGTGGTTCATAAAAGCTCCATCAGAAAACAATTCTGCAGGTAAAGAGGGAAGAGTGCATTTTTAGCTGCAGACTTCCAGAGGTGTGTGACTGATTCCTTCCTCATGGTTGATTATTTATTTAATGGATGAATCATTTTATAGAGAGAACTCCCAGCTCCCAAAACTCTCCCAGTGCCTGAGTTACTTTTATTGCACTGAAAGTGAAATTTAGGCAGTTCTGAGCTTCAGAGGGAAATCCTTTCCGAAATTTTCCTGGGGGATTTTAGGAAATCCTTTTCTAAATTTTCCTGGGGGATTTTGGGAAATCCTTTACCGAAATTTTCCTAAAGGATTTTAGGAGATCCTTTCCCTGTTTTCTTTTAGGAAATCCTTTCTTGGGGTTTTTTTAGGAAATTCTTTCTTGGGGTTTTTTTAGGAAATTCTTTCTTGGGGTTTTTTTAGGAAATCTTTTCCTGGCGGATTTTAGGAGATGCTTTCATGGGTTTTTTTTTTAGGAAATCCTTCCCTGGGTTTTTTAGAAAATCCTTTCCTGATTTTTTTTAGGAAATCCTTTCCTGGGGGATTTTAGGGAATCCTTTCCTGGTTTTTTTTTTTTGGGAAATCCTTTCCTAAATTTTCCTAGAGGTTTTTGGGAAATGCTTTACCTACATTTCCGTGGTGGATTTTAAGAGATCCTTTCCTGGAGGGTTTTAGGAAATCCTTTCCTGGGATTTTTTTAGGAAATCCTTTCCTGGGGTTTTTTTAGGAAATCCTTTCCTGGGGTTTTTTTAGGAAATCCTTTCCTGGGTTTTTTTCAGGAAATCCTTTCTTGGGTGTTTTTAGGAAATCTTTCCCTAAATTTTCCTGGGGGATTTTACCACCTGCTCTCACTGTGGTGCCTGTTCCTGAGGAATTGGCAAAGCACAGAGCCCTTGAAAATGGGATTTCAGGAGACCACTGAAGGTGTATCAGAAAATATCAATTATAAGTGAGCAGTAGGAGGGGTGATGCTGATCTTTGGGAGCTTTGTGAACCTCTGGAAGGGCTGAAGGATTTTTTTTAGGAAGTGGGAAATGTGTGGAAGGTCACAGGGGAAAGTTGTTTTTGTTGGGAAGATGTCAAGTGGTGACAGGAGAAAAGAAAGGAAGAGTTTCTTCTTCTGTGAGGACAGGCTGGGAGAGCTGGGATTGTTCAGCCTGGGAAAGGTTTTGGGGAGAGCTCAGAGCCTAAAGGGGCTCCAGGAGAGTTGGAGAGGGACTGGGGACAAGGGATGGAAGGACAAGACACAGGAATGGCTGCAGAGGAGGATTTGATGGGATATTGGGCAGGAATTGTTCCCTGGAGGGTGAGGAGCTCCTGCCTTTCTAAATCCCTTCTCCAGGAGGAGTCTGGGTGGACTTGGATCCAGGTTTAGTGACAGCCCTGGGCACTGCTTTATGCCCAAGGCTTTCTAGGGGTGGAATTGATCCTTTGAGTTTAAGTTTGGGTGAACTTAGCTATGGCCAACACAAGGTATTGATAGAAGTAAAATAAATCCTGGTGGAGGTAATGATGAGAGAAAAGGGATTTTAATCAGTCTGTTACACAGTATAAGTGGTTATAAGTCATAATTTAATGCATTGTTTGTTCAAGCAATACTTTAATATTAGATTCTTTTTTAGCCTGAAGAAGAGAAGGCTCCAGAGAGATCTTAAGTTCCCTTCCAGGGCCTAAAGAGGCTCCAGGAGATCTGGAGAGGGACTTGGAGCCAGGGATGGAGGGACAGGACACAGGAATGGCTGCAGAGGAGGATTTGATGGGATATTGGGCAGGAATTGTTCCCTAGAGGGTGAGGAGCTCCTGCCTTTCTAAATCCCTGCTCCAGGAGGAGTCTGTTTGGGACTTGGATCCAGGTTTAGTGACAGCCCTGGGCACTGCTTTATGCCCAAGGCTTTCTAGGGGTGGAATTGATCCTTTGAATTTGGGTGAGTTTGTCCCTCAGGATGAAGGATGGCAAACCAAGATACTAATAGAAGTAAAATAAATCCTAGTGGATGTCATGTTGAGAAAAAGGGATTTTAATCAGTCTGTTACACAGTATAAGTGGTTATAAGTCATAATTTAATGCATTGTTTGTTCAAGCAATAGTTTAATATTAGCTTATGTTTTAGCCTGGAGAAGAGAAGCCTCCAGAGAGACCTTAAATCCCCTTCCAGTGCCTTAAGGGGCTCCAGGAGATCTGGAGAGGGACTTGGAGCCAGGGCTGGAGGGACAGGACCCAGGAATGGCTGCAGAGGAGGATTTGATGGGATACTGGGCAGGAATTGTTCCCTGGAGGGTGAGGAGCTCCTGGCTTTCTAAATCCCTTCTCCAGGAGGAGTCTGGGGCTTGGATCCAGGTTTAGTGACAGCCCTGGGCACTGCTTTATGCCCAAGGCTTTATTGAGATGGAATTGATCCTTTTGAATTTGAGTTTGGGTGAATTTGTCCCTCAGGATGAAGGATGGCCAACCCAAGATATTGATAGAGGTAAAATGAATCCTGGTGGAGGTAATGATGAGAAAAAGGGATTTTAATCAATCATTACGCAATATAAGGTGTTATAACTCATACTTTAGTGCATTGTTTGTTAAAGCAATAGTTTAATCATGATTATTTTTTTAGCCTGGAGAAGAGAAGGCTCCAGGGAGACCTTAAATCCCCTTCCAGTGGCTGAATGGGCTCCGGGAGATCTGGGGAGGGACTTGGAGCGATGGATGGAGGGACAGGACCCAGGGAATGTGAGGGAGGTGATGCTGGAACCAACCAGAACCAAACTCTCTAAGCCAGGCTGAAGGATTCCGAAGCAGCCCATCCTCATCCTCAGTGCTGGACACACCCAGAGACCTCAACAGCACTTCTGGAATTCTTTTCCATGCCCCCCACCTCTTCCTGGAGGCCATTTCATGGCCCTGGAGGCTCAGCTGAAGGCTTCTCTGGGGTTGTACTCACTGAGAGCCCCCAAAGGTTTGGAGTTCCCTTTCCTTGAGCTCCTCTTTGGACGTGTGCTCTTGTCTCTGGTCATGTCATTTTACCCCAACCCCACTGCAATTCTCATTATCTGCTCCCTCCCAGTTCCCAGCTGTGCTCAGCATCTCCTGTGTCCCTCTGACATTCTTTTATCTCCTTGGCAAGTTGGGTTCTTGAGCTCTTATCCAGCAGCTTCAGGGTGAGTGACATTTTCCTTGTTGGTGCTTGACGTGGAACGACGAGAGGATAAAAATCGGGCTGAAATTAAAAACCCTTCCCTGGGAGGGGCGAGGAGGGGACGGAGAAAGGGCAGGATGGCTGATTTCTGGAGGAATTGAAGGAAAAAGGAAGGAAGGGGGATGATGATAATGCTGGGAGAGATCTGCCACTCCTTGCGCAAAGAGAGCGCGAAATTCATCGAGCGCGGGAATTTGTGTTGTGTTCATCCCATGTTCCTTTTGTCTTTCCACTGCTTTATTTTCACTTTCTGTTGTCCCTTCCTCCTCCCCCCTCCTTTTGTAGAGCAAAATATTTGATTTGAAGGGAGGAGGAGGCTCCCTGTGACTGGCTGGCCCCAGTTTGCTGTGGGTGGGGAGGAAGAGCCTTTTTCTTTTTTTCCCTTTGCCTTTTGTTCTCTGAACTTGCAGGAGTTTTAATGGAAAAGAACTTAATGCCACATTATATTCTTGTAAAGTTATTGGCCTTTTTGATTTATTTTTCCTGCTACTTCCTATTTTTGATCTTCATGTACTGCTTCTTTGAGCTCGTGTATATTTTGATTAAATACCTTTGGTCGCTCCTAATGGAAAGTTCTAAGAAAAGTGATTCTTCTACTTCTAATATTTTTAAGTGTTTGTGGGGTAAGTAAATGATGTTTTCTGTGGAATTAATGTATTTCCTTAAATGTTTTAATTGTCTATCAGCTGGATTTGCTTGTTGCCTTTACTTAGAAGCTTTTTTTTTTAAATTTCATTTGGAAGGAGCATTTTAAAGTTGGGTGTTGTGGGGGGGAGGAGTTGTTTCTGTGGGAATTGTTGCTGCAGTAATTTCTGTTGAATGCCTTTTGTAATGGGATCATTCAGTGAAAAAACAATGCTGCTTGACTCCTTCCTTCAAGGTGGTTTCTTTGCTCTTCAACTAAGATTTTCTTGTTAGATTGGTTCCTTAAGGGAGAGCAGCACATAAATTGAAGATTAAAAAAAATGAAATATCTCAGCCTTTGGATGGTTAAAAGATGATCTGCTGGAGGTGTTTTTTAGACTTCCAAAAGGATTCTTCTTCTCCATCTTCTCAATCTCTCTGTTGAGAGGAATTTGTGGTGATTTTTCCAGTGGCTTTGTGGAGCTCCCATGACTTCCCAGCAGCCATCCACCCAAGGAGTGGTGCATCAAATAACTTCTAACATGTTCAGTCTTAAGTGATTTTTTTGTGCTGACTCATTTAAATTTCAGCTCATTACAAAGGAGCTCTTGATGAGCAATTGCTCCTGGGACAAAGCCTGAAGTGCCCCTGGGTAGGATTTAGCTGAGGAATATTCCTGGGACACCTCCCCTGCCTGCAGGGGCAGCACCCAGGGCTGCATCTGGATTTTTCCACAGTCTTCCAGTATTCTGTGTTTCAAATACTCTTGAGTATCGTTTTTAAGCGCAGATGGTTGCTAAAATTTCATCTATAACACTTACATATATTCATATATATATTAATTTTAACATATATGTTAATATAACATTAATATATAACGTTAATAACTTCTCCTGTTTACGAATTCGATTTTCTGGTAGTTCAGCCTAACAATAACCCAAGTTACCTAAAAGTTTCAATCCAGGTGCTGGATTGTTTCTCCTATGGGTGTGTCCAAGAAGAAAAAAAAAAAAAAAAAGGAAAAAAAAACCACACAACAAAAACCCAGTGATTTTGCAGTTAATGGCAGGAATTCCTGGGTTTGCCCATCACAATAAAGCATTAAAAGCACATTTCCTCCTTCCTTGTTGCTCGGGGATTGTTCCCTCAGCCACTGGTGGGATCTCTGGAGTTTGGAAGTGCTTCAGTGAAATTTGCTGTGAAGTCTCTGCTGTGAAATTGGAGAGTTAAAAGTGAAATGGTCTCATGTGATCTAAATCCTCCCTTGTTTTGGTCATCCAGTGTTCCCTCAGTGATTTATTTTGCTGCCAGGGCCATCTCTCTCTGTTCACTTGCATTTGAGATTGACAGAGCTTGGAACTTAACTTCAACTCAACTTTAACTCAGGGGTTTTGAGGTGAAAAATTCATCCTCATTATTTTTTTTTTTCCAGAGAAACTTGGGCTTCCATAGGGATCTGTTATTCCCTTTGGATATTCTGGTTGCCCACCAGTAGTTATATAAAAAAAAAATCCCAATCAATTTTAATATAAAATATTGCATAATATTATTTTATAGTACATTACCTAATGTACAATGTGTGCATTCTAATATACAACATATAATTATATGATAATTAGGAAAAACGTTATCAAGTGTTTTCATCAAATTTTATTATCAATATTATCAAACTGCTTTTATAGGACAGATTGATTTCTTCAGCCTGGAGTCCACTCTAATAATCAGAATTTTGTGGAGACAGGTCATTCCTTGGAAGATTTTAAGATCCTTCTATTTGTTTGAAATCATTTCCCTTTTAGGATTTTATTAATCCTCTGTACTATTGAACAAAACTCAAATTCATGGTATTAACACTTTTTGGTCACTTTTGTCACTAACTGAGATTTCTAGAGGCAAGTGGGAGTTCCAAGTGTCTTTTTTTTCTGTTAGCTTGTTTTTAGGCAGTGATCATTTTGTTTAAAATCCTTTTCCCCATTACAGACCAAAGTCAGCACAACAAACAAAAGCCAAAAGCCAAAAGTTGTGACTGTGAAAAGATGAGGTAAGAAAGACTATTTCTTTTCAAATTTATCATTGTTTTGACTTGTTTTATAGGAGATTAACACAGCTTGGATTTGCTGCTTGCTGATGGCTTCGTGTAATTTTTTACATCCTGACTGTGCTTCAAGTCCCCAAAATTCCATTTTTTTCCACAGTTATTACTTGAAAACTGCCTATCTTCCATGCCCAGCTGGATTTTAGTAAATGAAGGCATAATTTGGAATATTTGCTGTTAAAGCAGAGGGGTGACAGGAGTTTTGTTGCAGTTGTTACATCCAAAGTTCCAGCAATAATTGTAACTCACTCTTATCTCCTTTCCAAGGCTGCCTTGCACCAAAACCAAGTTTTCAAACTCCTCTGACAGGAAAAAAAAAAAAAAAAAAAAGCTGAAATCTGGTTTTGTAAGTTTTATATTAGGAAAGAACTTTGCTTGGAGTCCTTTAGATGTTTGTTGGCTCCAATTTTCACTTAAAGCACAATCAAAAGGTGATTTTTCACTCAAAGCACAATCTGATTTTAAGGACAGGGCTACTCCTGTAGAACAGGAGTGTGAATGGTTGGGGCCAAAATTCAATTAATGGAGGTAGAACTATAAGGTTTATATTTATCTATTATAAATAAATATTTATAATGGTTATGCATATATTTATAATGAAATCATTCATTATTTCCTGAGCTGCTGGGGCTAACACACTGCAGAGATTTTTGGTTATGTTTTTGGGATGGCTCAAAACTGGAAGGGTGCAGCAAAATAGGATTTTTACATGGAAATAGGGAGGTTTTCATGTAAAAATGGAAAATCTACGTGTTTTGCATAGAAAATTTCCATGTAAAAATTACAGACTGTTTTTCCAAGGCAAATTCCTGGTGCAGAAGAGCCCAAGATTTTAGCAAACCTGATTATTCCCAATCCTAATCTAAGTGTGACCTACAATCTCAAATTTCTTTGAATCAGTATTTATTTCAGCACAAACCTGTTGTTTTCCCATATTATTTTTTTTTTGAGTACCAGTGTAGGTAGGAAAATGGAAATATTGCCACAGGAGAGGTCATTTAACTGAATTATCAGTGGCTTCCTCTTCCTTTCACTTCAAGAAGGGGAAATATTTTCATTTACTCTGGAATAAATTCTCTTTCAAGCAGCTGAACCAGCTCCAAAATTGCTTCTCTGCTGGGGGGGAGTTAATCAGACCTATGAAAATCAGAGTTTATTGAAAATAAATTGAGATTTAAAGTACTTTTACAAACCCTTGGTGCCCCTGTCCTGTTTTTTTGTAGGGATCATGTGGATTTGAAGAGAGAGTCTAAAACCATGGAAGATAAAAGTTTCTGTGCTGTGCCACAGGTAATGGGAATTCAGCCTGAAATTGGAAATGATTTGTCATTTTTTTTTAGGAGCTTTGCACAAAATCTTGGTTCATTCCAAAATTCCACTGCGTGGCTTTGATCAGAGGCAGAAATTCTGTGGTTTATTCTGATTTACACTGATTTATTCTGTCCTTTTCTTCTGGTTTCTCTTCTCCTGCTGTAAAACCTGGCTGGGATCATTCAAAAAGCCCTTCCCCAAATTTCTGCAGAAATGTTTTCCAGTGGATTTTGGTTATTGGTTATTTCCCAATTTGGAAACATTTGGAAATATCCCGATTTTGTGGAATGGCTGTTGGAAACACTATAAAATTCATATATTGAAGGGAAATTCTCCTCCTCTGGGATCAACACCAATGAATTCCTGAAGGAAATCATGGCAATGTGCATAATTAATTCTTCCATCCCTGTTAATTGGGGGATGTAGATACCAAAAAAAAAAAAAAAAATCTCTATTCTGATTAAATAACTTGCAGGACAAAACTGAATTTAGGAGAAGATGCAGGTTCTACCTGCACTAAGACCCTTGATTTCCTCTAAAATGCCTCTTTTAGTTTTGCTAATTAATTGCTGGTGTTGAAAGGAACATTTTCATTAATTTAATCTGCTTTATATGCCATGCAACTTCCCATTAAACTAATACCATTTATTCTGTTCTGTAACTGCATGGGACAGCATTAACCCAGGAGTTTTAGGAAATGAAAATAAATCTTCATTATTTACAGTCTCCCTGTTGGAAATCTCTGCAGATTCCAGGAAGTGTCAATAGTGAAAACAAAATAAAAATGTAGCATTACATAATAACAAGTGACAGAATAAAATAATGGACTCTGAAACTTTCCAGCTGAGGTGGACACAAAAGTGTTTGTTGCAGGAGGAAATAATTCTCAGCTGTTGCAAAAACATTTGGATACAAAAAGGGAGGAAAAGCAGAAGTCTGGGTTGTGCTTTTGGTTTTTTTTGTTTTGTTTTGTTTTGGTTTGGTTTTTTTGGGGGTTTTTTTGGGTTTTTTTGGTTGTGGGTTTTTTTTTTTTTTTTTACATGGAAGAGGAATTAAAATGGTGCTTGAAATAAAGTTACAGTTTTCTGGAGAGGAATTCAGAATAAAAACTGGGTTTTGAAGAGATTAGCAGCTCCGTGAAAATCTAATCCAAGAGTTTTATAAAAGGGGGCAAAAGTGAAATTGAAAAGTGAAATGGTGCTGGAACAATTCAGGAGGACTCAGAATTTCCACTTAGCAAATGTTTGAGGTTTTTTTTTGTTTGTTTTTTTTGGTTTTTTTTGTTTTTCTTTTTCCAAAGCAAATATTTTGCTTGCTTTTGAAAGAAGAAAAAAAGAAGAAAAAAAAAAGGAAAAAAAAATAAAATGAGAAAATGTTATTTTCTTGTGCATTTCCCATCTTTTAAACACTGCAGGGGGATTTCAGCCCAGATGTAAAATCCCTTGGCCTGGAGGGTGATGGGAGCTCACTGTTCAGGAAGGAATGTAAACGCATTGTCTCCACCCTGGTGAGAGCCTTGAGTACTCCAGAAGTAGTGGTGAGCTCTGAAAAACAACCTGGCCTTTAGGAGAAACTCAGATTTATGCATTCAGCACCCTCCTTCCTTTCCCCAATCCTGATGATTATTATTATTAATTATATTATATTATTACATTACATTACATTACATTACATTACATTGTTACATTATGTTATTACATTAGATCAGATTAGATTATTACATTATATTACAGATATAATATATATTTATAGATTATATATAAATAATAATTTTTATTAAAATAATAAAAAAATTATAAAAATAATTTTATTATATATATACTTAGATGTTATTTATATTGTATTGCATTGCATTTTATTGTATTATATTGTATTGAATTGTATTGTATTATATTTTTAGATAATATTTATATGTGCTACATATTTAAAATATATATTATAGCTATTTTATATTTTCTATGATGTTATACTGTATTATATTAATTAGATTATTATAATACAGTGACACTGGGCCAAGCATTTTCCTGCAAATTATGAGGAGAGGGTGGAAAAACAACCCAGCAACAGCCCAGGACGTGTTTTGGGTGCAGTGTAAAAAAATTTTTTTTCAATTTTTAAAAACGTTCAAATTCTTTTAAAAATATAATTATTAAAAAAAAAAAAAAAAAAAAAAAAAGGAGAAAATGTTATTTTCATTTGAATTTCCTGTCTTTTAAACACTGCAGGGGGATTTGAGTCCAGATGGCCTGGAGGGTGATGGATCCTCAGTGGACAAGGATCAACAGAAACCCATTTTATTGCCCCTGATGAGAGCCTTGAACACCCCAGAAGTCACGGTGAGCTCTGAGAAACAGCCTGGCCTTTAGGAGAAACTCAGATTTATGCACATTGCCACGATTTCCTGCAGGAATTCATTGGTGCTGAGCCCAGAGGAGGAGAATTTCCCTTCAATATATGAATTTTGTCATGTTTCCAACAGCCATTCCACAAAATCGGGGTATTTCCAAATGTTTCCAAACTGGGAAATAACCAGTTGGAATAAACTCAGATTTATGCATTCAGATTTATGCCCTCCTGCCTTTTCCCAGAGCAATCCTGATTATTATATTATATTACATTATATTACATTACATTACATCACATTATATTATATTATATTATTACATTACATTACATTACATTACATTACATTACATTGTAACATTATGTTATCACATTAGATTAGATTATTACATTATATTACAGATATACTATGTATTTGTAGATAATATTTATAAATAATGTTTTTATTAAAAATAATAAAATTTTTTTAAAAAGAATAATTTTATGATATATATTTAGACGTTATTTATATTGTATTGTATAATATTGTATTGTATTATATTTTTAGATAATATTTATATGTGCTACATATTTAAGATATATTATAGCTATTTTATATTATGTTATACTGTATTATATTATATTAATTAGATTATTATAATATATTGACACTGGGCCACTTGACCAAGTGTTTTCCTGTAAATTGTGAGGAGAGGGTGGAAAAACAACCCAGCAACGTGTTTTGGGTGCAGTGTAAAAAAAAATATTTTAAATCTTTAAAAATGTTAAAATTATTTTAAAAAATATAATTATTTAAAAAAGAAAAATAGAAGATTAAAAAAAAAAAAAAAAAAAAAAGAGAGAGAGAGAGAAAACTCAGTTTTTGCTTTTTTGGAGCACTTTTTTTTGCTTTTGGAGCTTTTTTTAACTTTTTGCTTGCCTAATTCCAGGTGGATTTCAACTCTCTGCCAGAGCAGGTGAAGTCCCTGGCTCGGGTGGGCTGCAGTGCCCTGCTGGAGCAGCAGTGCCACGAGGCTGAAAAAGCCTTTTCCCACCTCCTGAGCCTCCTCTACAACTCAGGATTTTCGGTAAAATCAGCAAAATTCCCTCCTTTGGAGGATTCTGCCTCCACCCCCCTGTGCCACTCTTCCCTTCTCACCAAAATAATCGTGATTTTATTGAGTTTGTTGGCTTCTGAGCCAGATATTTTGGGGGTGTTCCACACACTCACACATATTCCTAAATATTCCAAATTAAGGTTTTTGGAAGGGTGGTGCCAAATATTTGGGTCAAATGTTGTGGGTTTTTTTAATTAAAACAAAATTGTTGGTTGGGCTTGATGATCTTAAAGGACTTTTCTGGGATTCTCAGAGGGACCTTGATTCATGAAGGGTAAAAAGGATTTTGATGGCAAATTCTGGGAAGTTTGGTGCCTGTGCATCTGAACTCAATCAGCTGCTGACCCAAAAGTCATCCTGCATTTCTCTTCATTAATTTATAGTATTTTTACTGTGTTTTTGTTGTGCTGTGCCTATAATTTAACTGGATTTTTTGTGGTTTTTTGTTTATTTTTTTTTAGCATTATATGAATATTCTTAATATTAATTATGTTATATTCCTCTATGGACATGCCAGTGCCCTCCTGGGAATAGGACATCCTGCGGTAGGATATGAAGTTATTTTGTATTTTCATTTATATAATTTTATTTAACTTTTTTTTTTAATTATATATATATTATATTATAGAAATAAATATATTTTATATAAATTTAAATATGTATACATATATGTGTAAATATATAATTATATAAAATAGATACGAATTTATTTGTTTATTAATTTATTTTTATAGATTTGTTTTATATTTAAATACTGCCTTAATTTCAATTTCTAGCCCAGGCAGTTTCCCATCCAGTTTTTGTATTTTCATAACTGAGAGGATGAGGGGGGGGAAGGAAAGCTCAGGACACATTTTGGAATTGTGCAGTTAAATATTTGGGACTAAATCCATGATGGTTTGGGATGATTTAGGCTATCAAATAAAATTTCCTTGGTAAGCCTTCAAATGAGCATCACAAATATCAAGAAATTACACTCAATAATTTTTATTTCTGCTCTGCACTGGTGTTTTGAACGTAAATATTCTGCTCCTAAAACAAGAGCCAGGAATTGCTTTGGGCCCTGGAAAATGCAAAACCAGCACTGGGTGAAGGTTGACTTTTTTGGGATGTTTCTTCCTGCAGTGTTTGGGAATAATAATAATAATAATAATAATAATAATAATAATAATAATTATTATTATTATTATTATAATCAGTGTCTTACACTGAATTTAGAAACCTGAGCTCAGTCATTTAATTCCTTTACATTACCCCGAGTCTGTGCTCACAGAATAAACAGGTTTTTTTGGAAAAACAGAAAGGGAATTTCTGCCTGTGATCACAAGGGTGTGTAATTCCATTTACTGTTCCTGAGGCTGATCAAGGAGCAGCACACACTGACCCAAACTAAAGGAGGATAAAAGACCCAGGAAAAGTGGAAACATTCTGCCAAAACTCCCATGTATTTGTGTCTGATTTCTTTTGAAGGCATTGGCAAAGGCTGAAGATCAGTTTAAGAAAATAATAGATGAATATCCAGAAGAAAGTTGTTTTTGTTTGGCACACTATGGAATTGGAAGGGTTTACCTCAGGCAAAACAGGTTGGTCTGATGGAAAAGGTCAGGGTTTGTTGGGAAAAACCTTTTTATTTGAGGAACTTTGCTTTGGGTGAGGGGAGGGTGGGCTTTCATTTTTCTGTGTTATTCATTAAATCCATCCATCAGGTGGATTTAATGCAGTGGATTTAATAGAATGGATTTAATAGAATGGATTGAATACAAGGGGAGGTTTGTTGCTGATGGGAGCTGCTGAAGGGAGCAGATTCGAGAGAATATTTGGGATTTATTCCAAATAAAACCCAAATATTTGGGCGTGGGGGAGAGCTCAGAGGAGAAAAACAAACCCTTTTTGTTCTGGAGGAGGAAACCATCCTAAAGAAATCCGAATTTATCTCATCCCTGGGGAGCTGGAGAGTGACCTTGGGCTGAGATAAGGCTCCAGGGAGTCCCAGATTCCTTGGAGCAGATAACCAGGGATAATTCCCTGAGCTGGCACAGCCCAGAGGAGACAGGGAGAGCCTCAAATTTAGGGACAGGACAAGAAACAAAGTGAGAGCAAAAAAGCTGGAGCTGCTCCCACCCATCCAGGGATTCCTGGGGGAGTTTTGGGAAGTGTGGAGAGCCCAGGAATTTTGGCTGCCCTGGGGGCAGGAGCTGTGAGAAGCTTGTGGAGGGATTTTTGGGATACCCCTGGGTGCTCCTGGAGGGATTTTTGGGATATCCCTGATGCTCTGTGGGATCCAAATCCCCCCTAAAAGCTTGTAGTGGTTGGTGGGAGCTCCTTATCCAGCTGTGATCCTGCTCTTCTATGAGAGAGAGGAGAAATTCCATGGAAAAGCTCCAAAGTGGAGGTAAAAACAGGGAGGCCACTTCCTAATCCTTCCCAGGAAACGCTCAGTGTGAGGAAAAAGAACTTTCTTGTCCATGAAAATAGAATTGGAGAGTGGGAAAACAAGAGTAAAACAACTCAAATCCCCTCTCCCCTCCCCTCCTTTAGGCCAGGCTGGAATTTATTCCCTCATTCCCAACTCCTCTCCCTCTGAGCTGCCCACAGGGATGGGGAATTGGGGAGGTTTTTTCCCCCACTGCTCCTCACAGGGAAAAAAAAAAAAGAGGATATTTTGTGCAGGATGTTTTTCCTTTTATCCCTGCTTTCCTTGGAGGTGCCAGTGCCTTGTGCCTGGCTCCAGCTGGAATTGGGGCTCTGCCATTCCTCAGGGAATTGTCCCCACCTCCCTGGTCACCTTTGGCCAAAATCGTGCCAAACAAAAAAAGTTTTGATGCCAAATAAAGAAGTTTTGATGCCCAATAAAGAGGTTTTGATGCCAAACCTTCTCCCTTCCTCTTGTGGAATGGCTAAAAGCTCCTGCTCAGAGGGAATTCCTCCTTCCTGGATGCACTCTGGGATTCCTGTGGGATTTTCTTGGTAGTCTTGACCCTCCCCAAAAAAGTCCCTGCAGAGGTGACAACACCTTTGGGCAGCCTCATCCAGACAAAGCCATTCCCAGTCTCTGAACTCAGGGAAAACCCAAATCCAGGCAGCAGAGTGCTGTGTCCCACCTGTCCCTGGGGGCACAGGCACAAAGAGAAAGCAGAAGAAAAGGACAGAATAAATCAGTGTAAATCAAAATAAACCACAGAATTTCTGCCTCTGATCAAAGCCACGCAGTTAAATTTTGGAATGAACCAAGATTTTGTGCAAAGCTCCTAAAAAAAAAAAAAAAAGACAAATCATTTCCAATTTCAGGCTGAATTCCCATTACCTGTGGCACAGCACAGAAACTTTTATCTTCCATGGTTTTAGACTCTCTCTTCAAATCCACATGATTCCTACAAAAAAAACCCAAAAACCAGGACAGGGGCACCAAGGGTTTGTAAAAGTGCCTGTTTTGACATCTCTGGACAGGTTTTGACATCTCTGGAGAGTTTTTTTTTTACCTCAAAGACAAACAGAATGTTAGGAGCCAGCTGTTCTCTCCTCATCCCTCATCCTCTCAGTCACCACTCCTTGCTCCTGGGAGGAGAAAATGAATAAAATTTGAGGAAGTTCCTCCTAGGAGATCTGAGTTTTGGTGTTTTTTTTCTTTTTTTGGGACCTGTTCCAAATTCCAGGTTTCTTCATGCCCTTGACCAATTCCTGAGGTCAAAGCTGATGGCTGATTTTATGATTGTCCCTGGAGTTTTAACGTGGCCAGGAACAACCCAAGTCATCGAGGAGACACGAATAGAGAATTTACAGGTAGGATTAAAAATAAAAATAACCAGAAAATTTCTGCAGCTGCCTGGGAGGATCCAAGGGAGGGTGGGAATTTGGGAGCTCTGAGACTTTAGAGGGATTTCAGAGCACACTGAGGCTGAAATTGCAGTTGGGTAAATTTGCAGTTTTATTTTTTTCCACAATGGGAACGGTGCAGGGGATTGGAGGAGGAGCAGTCTGTGAGCTCACCACGTGTGGAATTTGTCATTTAGCATTTATTGTTTGTCACTGAGCGTTTTTGGCATTGATCAGTTGTTATTTATTGTTTTCAAGTGAATTAATTTATCGTTTTATTCAGTCAGTTTGTCATTTTATCCATCAATTTTTCATTTTTTAATTGATCGGCTTTCATTTATCATATTCAATTCATTAGCATTTCTTCAATTTATTTATCTTTTTAATTTATAAGTTTTTCCATTTATCATTTTAATCATATTTATATTTTTCATTTATCGTTTTTAATTTATAATTTTTCAATTATCATTTTCAGTTATAATTTTGATTACATTTTACTTATTTTTAATTTATAATTTTCATCTTTATTTACATTTATATTTTTATTTATGTTCTAATTTTTCATTTTTATAATTTTAATTATAATTTTTCATGTATATTTTTCATTTATAATTTTTATAATTTTCAATTCTCAATTTTCATCTATCTTTTTTAATTTATCATTTTTGTCATTTTCATTTACTTTTTTCTTCCTTTTTTTAATTTCTGATTTTTTTCATTTCTCTTTTTTTTTTTCATTTCTTCAACTCTCATTTTTTCATTCATCATATATCAGAAGTGTCCAGACAGTGACCCTGAGTGTCACTGTGGCACTCAGTGACAAGGTGGGGATGTGTCACAGGTTGGATTTTGAGGCTCTTTTCCAGCCCAAATAATTTCGGGATAACATTTGCTTCCCTTCCTTGCACATTCCCAAACTTTTAGGTGTGAACACAACAATTCTGGGGAGAACCAGTTAAAACTCTGAGTTTTGAACTTGAAAATTTAAAACTAAAATAACTTCTCTTTTTCCCCGTGAGATAAAACACTCACACCAAACAAATTTAATAATTTAAAAAGGAGAGGAGGTAAAAAAGTTACCAAATTAATCAAAATTTATAATGTACAAATAAAAATGAGGGGTGGCAATGTGTAATTTTAAGTTCAGCAGTTCTTTTTGATTTTAAGTAACTCTTTTCAAACATCCTTAGGAGCAGAGAAGAGATAAACCAGAGTGACAAACCCAAATTTTTAAGAAAAATAAGAATATATATGGGGAAAAAGAGAACTTTCACCAAGTAATTCCTGGATAAAACATTGGGATTTACGTGGTAAAATTCCCAGTTTGACTGGAAAAATCTGGCCCCAGGAGCTGCTCTGCACAGAGGGAATTTTGGATCTTGGAAAGTTTTTCTGTGGATGGATTTGGCCAAAATCCCCAGAGCTGCAGAATTTGTGGTAGAAACAGCATTTTTGGGGCTTTTTCCTACCAAAAAACACCAACCTCAGGATTTCTCCCAGTCAATCTGGACACAGCAATCCATCATCTGGGATCTCTGGATAATGCAGATTTCTGCCAGGGTTTTTCAGGGTTCTGCTCTTGGTGATGGTTTATTAATTTGGGCTCAATTCCAGCCCTGCCCTGATTTCACTCTGGTGGGTTTTTCCTCTCAGAAATTATCCTGGGAAACTTCCCTGGTTCCCTCCCAAGGTCTGAGCTTCATCCTTAGCCCAGATTTCCAGGTGGGACAGTCTGGGAATCTTCAGAAACGCCCAAAAAAAACCCTTCATTTTTTTTTTTTCCCATAATCACTTTTATCATTTGGCCAATGAAAAAAAAAAAACCCTTTGGAATGGGTGAGGATGTGTGGGACACTGGCTCAGGATAAACCTGCATTTTTCTGTGTGTGTGAAGCTGCCAACACTTTGAGAAATCCCTGGAATATTTTGGCCATAAAAGGCCAATCTTCCCTGGCTTTCCCTACAAAAAAAGTTGGGGTTTTTTTGGGAATTAGTCACTGCTTTTCCAAAAGGGATGTGTTTCGCTGCAGTCCCCAGGAATTTTGTGAGTAGAAGTTGAATTTATTTTTTTCTCCCTCTCCCTGGTTTCTGTGCAGTTTGTCTCTCAATAATTCTGTGTTTTCCAGATGGCTTTAAGGAATTATATTGAGGAATGTAAATTCCCTCCAAAGCCAGATGCTGTCTGTCGATACCAGCAGTGCCATGGCTACTCCAAAATCCAAATATATTTTACAGACCCAGACTTTAAGGTAAACTTTCACTTGGGGAAAGGTTTGAGAGGTAAAACTTGGGGTATTTTCTGCCTCTTTTTATATGATCTGCTCAGCTGAGCACTGCTTTTTCTCGTGGTTTGATTTAAAGCTGTTCAATTTCTCATTTTTAGGGTTTTATACGTATTATTTGCTGCCAGCAATGCAGAGTGGAATTCCACATCAGCTGCTGGAAAAAGCTGAAAACAGCAAGCTACAGTGATAAAAATGATAAGGTGAGGCTTTTTCCAGACTGGAATTTTTAATTTTAATCATAGCATTGAGAGTTGTAAAAGAATTCCACAAAATTCAGCAGCCAGAATAAAACAGGGAAATCAGGATTCTGGAAGTTGACTCTTGGGTGGGAAGTTGGAGAAGGGAGTAAAAGAATAAAAGATGCCACAGATTTTTTCCATGATTTTTGATTTTCAGCCCTTCCCAAGTAAGCTCTCAGGAAGAATTTATGATTGTGATTCCTTTAATTTCTTTGGTCACCTCAAATTAAGGAATGAATTTGTGTCAGGGCATAAATGGTGTGTGGATTTCAATGCCTTTGTTGAGTTGAATTTGTCCTTTTTCTCCTGCAGGATTTCCTTAAGGAAATGTGTTTTACTCCTGATTGTAAAGGCCTTATTTCAAAAATAGTTATTTTTGATTCTTCTGGGGAGATAAAATGTGAAGTAAGTATTTTAAATTACTGGTCATCTTTTAGATGAAGTTATTTATAATATTAAGGGGGATAAAGCGAAGGTGAGAATGTAACTGCAAAATACAAAAAAGGAATTGGGCTGCCTTAACTCCAAAGTGTGAAGATAATTTAGGAATATTAATTTCCTGTTCTAGTGGAGCAGGAATTGCCTTCTGGTGTTGGTCAGATTGTCATGGATGGGGACTGAAATGAATTCAATAAAGTCAATAATCCTTCAGGAATAACTCCCCAGAGCCACAGGAAGATGGAGGATTTTCCCCAGGGCAATATTGACCTGAGAGGAGCAGAAATGGTTGTGGGGTTTGTTGTGTCATAACCCAAATTTTAATTCCTGTCCTATCCCTTACATTGGTAGTGTGAACAAAAAATTCCCAAACCCAAGGAACCACCAAAGGCTTGTGTAAAACAGAAAACTTCAAGGTAAGGTTTTGTCCTGTTTAAATCAATCTGGGAGCAAAGCAGGAGGGATTTTTATGCCTTTTTACAAACATTTTGGGAAGTTCTCCTTGCCCTTTGCCTGATAAACCAGGTAAAACCCATTATAATCCAGTGGTAAAAGCATTTAAATTGCTCCACAAGATTTTTTTTGTGTGGATGTTTAGAAAGTGTAAATAAAAATGTATTTCATGCTGCTGCTGTAGTGATTGATAACCCAGACCTTTGACATAACTGAGTTTGCAATATTTTGGTCAAGTGGCCTTTAAATAATGAGGACTGAAGCTGAGAGGACAAACAAACCAGATTTTAAAAAAGCAAAGGAATAAAATGTTAATATTTGGTTGAAAATGCTGAGTTATAAATTAAGACTCAGACTATTGAAGCCAATCCTAATTTTGACATCTTTAATGGGAGTAAAAGCTGTCACATCTTGATATTTTTATGAAGTTTTGGCTTCTAAATGAAGGCCACATTTATTCTATTTGTACTTTTCAGTGTGATATTTCACCTCAACTTCTGCCTCGCTGCTGAATTTTGGTGGGCTTTTTTTTTTTTTGCAGTCTTAGGAAGATAAAAATGAAGCAAGAAAAAAAACAGCAGCGAAAACGAACGCGAGAAGCGAAGAGGAATTCTGCCAGGAAAAATGCTGAGGAAAACCAGGAGGAAAATGAGCAATCCCAAAACAGTCAGCACAGGGGTAGGTGGAAATTTAGGGAATTTTTTTGGGGCTGATTTCTCCATGGGAAAATGGAATGGGAGGTTTGGAGGTGTCTAGGGAAGGAGGTGGCATTCAGAGCTCTGGGCTGGGGACAAGGTGAAGATACAAAGTTTGGAGAAGGTGAGGATCAAAGTTTGGGTTTGATGATCCTGGAGGCTTTTTCCCACCTCAGTAATCCTGGGATTGTGTGATTCTGAGTTAGCACAAAGCAATGGGATCAACATCCTGAATATCCCAAGTTCAGTTACAGCACAGTCCTCATACTGAACATCACCCCTCTGTGAAAAATCTGCGTTTTTTACTTGAGACAAATTTTATTTCAATTCTGTTTTTATTGTCCAGACAGCTGGGGGATGTTACTGTGTGGTTTAATTACTGTGTGGTTTAATTCCTTGTAGAAAACTTGGATTTTTTTTTTTTTTTTTTTCTGGAGAGGGGAAAAGCTCCAATTCTAAGTGAGCCCATTGAAAAGGAATTTCAGGAAAAGCACCTTGGGAAACTGTTAGAGAAAAAAAACCAACCTGAAATTAAACCAGATTGATCTTCTACCTGCAAGCGACTTGAAAAGTACATTTCAGATGATTGGGGAAAATCAAAATATTTCAGTCTGTGACTTTGTAGGCATTTAAAGCTTCATTTTTTGTCTTGCTGGATGTTGGCTCCTCCACATTCCAGAGCTGGGAACTTTTCCTGCAGCTTCTCAGGGCCAAGGAAAAGGGGAGATGTTGGAAAATTTATTTTTTTGTTTGTATTATCAACTTGGGATACAATCAGTTTATAATGTTCTGGGTGTATGTTTCTTTAATCCCATGCTTGGGCTTCTCTGGGTGCTCAATGGCATATCCTGAAAATTTGGGAGATTTTGGCTTCCCTGTGGGTTTGTAAAATCACATTTATTTATTTGTTTTGTTTTAAATCTTTGCTGTCTCCTTTTCTCTGGCTCACTTTTAGTTGTGACCCTTGGAGCCAGGGCAGGGCACTGTTGACACTGTGACTTCAGCCTAAAATCTGAGCAAGTTGTTTGTTTCTTTAAACAAAAACTAAAGTTAAATAAAAAATTTAAAAAAAATTTAAAAAAATTAAAGCAATGTTGGATCAAAATCACAATGCTCAGGACAAATGGCAAAACCAATTATTTAAATCCTGATTTTTTTCAGTGTAAAGCAAATAATTAGAAACACCACTTCATCCAAATTACCTGTGCTTTTAGGTTGATCTGAATTGTGGTCAGGACATGAAATCTTGCTGGTTTTGTGCCTTTTTTTTTTTTAATTCCATCATTTTAATTTTCTAGGTGGTGGCCAAGATTTATATGCTGGGGACCAGGTCCTGCAGCACCTCTGGCGGAATTCCCAGCAGATCAAAGCTGCTGTCCCTGACTCTGCCAAATTATTAAAGGAATTCCTGGCCTGGGGAGTGATCAGAGAGGAGGATTTCAACTCTTATTCCCAAATTAACACTTCTCAGGAGGTGCTGGAGCGGCTCCTCAGCTCCTTAATGCAGGAAAAATCCCGAGTGAGGACCAGGGGCTTCCTGCACGTGCTGAGCCAGCTGGGAGAGGTGGATCCCAAAGTGCACAAGTGGCTGCAGCACCTGGATAACCTGGGTGGGTTCTGGGCAGCAGGAGCCCCTCTATTTTCTCTTTTATTTTCTCTAAAATTCTCTGATTTCCTACTTTTCTGCCTTTAAAACAGCGAAAGAAAACTCCTCCTCTTCGTCCTTTTCCCTGATTTCCAGAGGGAAAAGACAAACCTGGGTGAGCCAGGAGCTCTGCCAAGGGTTTGGCCATGCAGGAAAGAGAAAATACAACAGTTTTAAAATCATCTTAAAATTCCAGAATGGGCAGAAATGCTGATGTTTGTAACAATAATCTGGTTTTGGAGAGTAAATAATGGTGGTCCATTATCTTGACTCTCATGTGTTACTATGCATTAAACTCCCAAAATCTAAATTTCCAAAATTCCAACAGTGGGGTTTTGCCATTAGACTTGGAAATAATTTTCTGCTGGTGCTCTGCAGTTTGCTGTTGGATTAATAATAATAATAATAATAATAATAATAATAATAATAATAATAAAGTGGAATTTTGGGGTTTGAGGTTCTTCCATTTTGCTCTGTCACATCTCTGTCCTTCCAAGAATTTATAAATCCAAATCTTGTTGTTACTGTGCAAATAATAATTGGTGAGAGTAGAGTTTATATCAACCCTTATTCTTCATTTTTTAAAATTTGCATTTCCAAGACACAAAAGCTCTCACATCATCTGTACATTTAATTTCTAGACCGAAGCCTTCCCCTTTGAAGAGTTTCGTGTTTATAAAATGAATATAGCATTAAAATGAGATATTCCTCTTCAATAAAATGAAGAGGAATATCACATTTTAGGCGCTAAAAATTCAAAGCTGGAATGAAATATTGGGATATTTTTTTTCCATCTTTTTCAGGTCAGACAGCTACAAAAAACTTTCTCCTTCAATATGGCCAAGTTCTAAAAGAGCTTGATTTTTCTATTTTAACCCCACTGTGGAACCAGAAATATGGCAGTAAATTTGATTATGTGGCAGCTGATGGTGAAAAGCAAGAAATTTGTGATTATTTCCTCACCCCTCCCCTAGAGAAATCCCGTTGTTTTATATGGCTTTTAGAAGAAAACAGAGAACATTTTCCAAGCCTCCATCAAGCTTTAGATGAATTCTTTGATAAAATGGGTGAGTGGCAAAAAGGGGATCAGACAATTCCAATAAAAATTCAAATTTTCCAATAAAAATTCATTTTTTTATTGCCCAGTTTTTAAGGTTCAGGTTCTGCAGCTGCAGTTTTGGAGCTGCTTTGGTGGCGTTGGGTAAAGGATTAGAACAAATAATTTCTGTGATTTCACAGTCAGATTGTAAATTAAATAAATGGTTATTATTTCCATCAATCACCATGACTTTTATCCTTTCAACAGATGACCCAGCCATTATATTAAAGAAGCAGGGAAATGAAAATTTATCAGTAAGTGAACTTCATTTCTGTTTGGCCTCAGCTCAAAAAGAACTTTATTTGCTATTTCAGAAAAGGAAATGTTTTGCACCCTCATCCTTCAGACTTATTGGAGATTCAATCTCTTGCTTTAGCTCCCTTTTCTTAAATTATTTGATATTTGAATTATTTAATAATAATTTCTCAAGTGAGCCTCCTTCTGAGTCACTTTTGGATTGGTGTCAGCATTAAAATCCATCCCAATTGGCCGAAATAGATTTTGTATTTCAGTTAATTCTGTGTTTGAGGCACCCTCATTTGAAGTTCTTGCCTGCAGTTAAATTTACCTTTAGAAATCCAAGATTAACTTTTGATTCAGAATAATGCTTTAGAGTTAATTAATTTAGCTAATAATAAATGCTGTTTTAATGTACATATTAATAAAATTTAGAACTTTTAATATACCCATAAATAAAATTCACATTTTTAAATGTACACAGAAATAAAATGCAGATTTTTTTTTTTGGTTTTTTTTCTAATTTTTCATTTCATGAATTGGGAAAATCCAAGAATGAAATGAAAACCAGCACAATGAAACTGCTTTGATTTCAGTGTTACAGCCTAAAAAACCTGTATTTATTCTGTTCCTGTGATACTCCAATCCTGTTAAAGAATTCAAATTCCAGTTCCTTCATCTTTTGTTTTTCTTGGAAAACTGAAGCAACATTTGCCAACCCTGTGCCTTCATTTTATTTTCTCTTCCAGAATAATGAAATCAAAGTTAAAAACAAAAACAGGAAGAAGAATTGTAAAGATTCAAAGGTCAGTCACTTTGGAAGCTGCTAAAGCAGATATTACCAAGCAGATACCACTTATTTTCTGTTAAAAACTCACCTAAAAATTGGGATTTTTTTACAATTTCTGGCTTTCAGATGGATAGGAGCAGTTTCTGTAAATACCTTGAGGAGACTCCTTACTGAAGTAGCTTTTCCTGCAGTAAAATTAAGCTGTGAAGACTCAAAATGATACAGTTTTATTAAAACTTATCACTATAAAAGCTGTTATTAAATTTATTTATGACTAACCTTGGCTCTGATTAGAGGCACGTTTCACTGGCTTAATTCTGAATTATTGTTGTCATTTTAATGTGGGAAGATGAGAATTCAGTGCAAAAATTCCATTTCATGCTCAGAAATATTAGTAATCATTCATTATTTTATAGATTTTATTGGAATATTATTCTACCTGAATTTTCTGCTGCCTTTTGGAGTATTTTAATTTATTGAAAACCTCAGATCCAGCCTCATGCCCTCACCTTTTTATCACTTTCCTAAAATTTCAGGAGTAAACTTCAGATTTTTCCTCAGGATTTTTTTTTTTTTTTTACTTAGGTGCATTTATTTGTGCATTTCTAAATTATTAGGTAATAAAAAGGAAGACAACTGAAATGTCTGTAATCGTGTGGACAATAATAACCAGAGTCACATGTGGAATTAGGGATAACTCCTGCTTGTGCTAAATTTGTTATAGCCTCAAATTTTAAAGAAAGTTCTATTAAATTTTGATGAAACTGGTAAAAAAAGAGGGATTTGGGGCTGAATATCCCAATTTCTTTCCCCCAAATAAGTTCTGAAGAAGAAATTAATAACTTTAAATTAGGAATTTTGTTGCTGTGGCTTAGCACTGATAATTTTACAGTGGAAATTTTGATCAATGAATTTAAAGAACAAATTTCAGTGTAAATAGGCTCCTCCTGGTCTTTGCAGCGGATTATTTTACACGAGCTTTTGTGAGGTAAAAACTAAAAGAAATCTGTTTTTAATTAGTCTATTTTAGTATTATCCAGTGGAGTTAGTACAGCACCACGAGAAGAAGAGAAGATATTTATAGAAGAAAATAATTTGTGAGTATTTGATTCTCCTTCTGTTGCCTAAATTCCAGATTGCTGGAGAAGAATCCCTTAAAAACACCAAGGCTGTGTTAATTTTATTTTTTTTTCTTTCTGATTTTTAAGGTACAGAGATTTACAAAATGAACCCTTTGCAATCCCAGAATGTCTCCAGGAACAACTGGAGGAATTCGAAGCTCTCTATAATGTTTCAAATAGTAATAATTATCAAATAAATAATAATAATAATCCAGATCCAATCTGTGAGAGTTTATATGAGTGAGTATAAATTTCTGTACTCAGCAGCTTCGGGGAGGGGGGGTGATTTTACTTCATAAATTTAATAATTTTTTGCATTAATTGGAATCCTCGTGGTCTGATGTGTGTAGTGTGTCCGCGAAAGAATGGACTAGTGTTTGTTTTAAAAGTACATTAAAATTTTTTAATTATAACAATTCTTTTTTTTTTTTTTTTTTTTTAAGTTATTTCTCTCAAATCTTGGATCAGCATGGCCCTTTGGAAATTAATAATAAATTACTGGTTGGGGAATATGAAAATTTCCCCGAGGAAACTCGGAAGGTGGTGGAAGACCAAGGCGGCTTGGAGCCCTTCCTGCTGAAATCCCTTCGGTTCATCATGGTGGATAATCTCATTGGTTTAAGGAAGCACTCGGTCCTTTTTGAAGGAAATCCAAGCAGGAGTGACCCCACGAATAAAGAGGAAGATGATAAAGCTGGGGAATTCCAAGGGAATTCCTCCCACAGCAAGCTGCCCTTGAACCCCTACGCGCAGGAATTCAAGCCTCAGTCGTACCCTTTGGAAGCCCCTTTATCAGCATGTCCTGATTTAACAGATTATGAGACTCTGCCATATTTACCCTCCTCCTTCCCTGCTTCCTGCCCTCCTGGGGATCCTCTGGAGAATGAGGATTCCTTGGGGAGCCAGGAGCCGTTTCCTGCTGTGTTATTGAACGGCTTTGATCCCGCTGACCCGGCCGTGTTCCTGCCCCAGAGCTCCTGGGGTTATCAGTATGGAATTATGCCCCTGGCACAGCCTGCAGTGATCTATGCTGCTCCTGCAGCTCCTCAGGAGCGTCTGGGATCAGCCATTCCACCTGGAAAATACAGCCCTGAGGGGTTTGTGCTGGCTGGAGTCCAGGATTCCCCCGTTTGGGGCTGGACAGGGAACTCTGATAAGGAGGATTCTGCTTTTCCAAAAGGGGCAGATAAAGCTGAGAGTGGTAAAATGGCTGAAAATAAGGAAGGAAAGAGAAATAAAGCTGGGATGAAGAGCAATCCTCACACCAGGATGGTGGCTGTTCAGGTAAGGGGTAAGAAGGGAACAATGCTGGGGAGATTTTTGAGGCCACTGGGATGAGCAGAGGGCTGGAGCAGCTCTGCTGGGAGGAAAGGCTGCCACAGCTGGGATTGTTCAGCCTGGACAGGAGAAGCTTTGGGCTGAGCTCAGGGTGGCCTTGCAGAGCCTGAAGGAGCCCCAGGAAACCTGGAGAGAGACAATTCCCAAGGGCTGCAGGGACAGGACACAGGGAATGGCTTCACACTGAGAAATGACAAGTTTCAGTGGGATGTTGGGGAAAAATCCTTCCCTGGGAGGGTGAGGAGAGGCTGGGCTGGAATTCCCAGATTTGCTGTGGCTGCCCCTGGATCCCTGGCAGTGCCCAAGGCCAGGTTGGACATTGGGGTTGGAGCAGCCTGGGACAGTGGGAGGTGTCCCTGCCATGGCAGGGGTGACACTGGCTGATGTTTAACTCCCCTTCCAACCCAAAGCATTCCAGGATTCCTGAGAACTTTCAGTTTCAGTTGCTGCCACTTTCTGGGATTACTCACTGTTCATCTGTAACTCTTCAGAGCCGCTCACTGAATTTTCTTGTGCCCAAAGTTTTTGCAGCTCTTTTCCCTGTGTACTCACAGAGGGAATTGCTGCACGTAGGATTCAGCTTCTCTTTAGAGATGAAGTCTCTAGAAGAGACACAAACTCCTCCTGTGTCATTATTTTTCCTTTTGTGATGAGTTCAGGGATTTATTTTCACTTCCACAACATCTGAGGATTTGGATTTGTGGAGGAGGCTCAGGGGGGACCTTCTCACTCTCTACCAGTCCCTGACAGGAGGGTGAGACACTGCAGGTCTTTATTTTTTAGACTTTCAGAGTATGGCTTTGTTTAAAGACTCACAGAACTCCCTGAAATTGCTCGTGGACAATGAAATCAGGGAAAGAATAAAAAAAAATCCTTTTCAGAATCACCTCCACAATGTTTCCCTACATCATTTATAGGCTTGGATTAGAGTTTGGATTTGTAAAACCCCTTGGTAAGGTACAAAAGTTGCAACCAGAGCAGCTCATCTGTGACCTGAGAAGATTTTTAATCAAATTTTAATTATCTTAATTTTTATTTTGTGTTGTAGGTAAATCAGGAAGTCACTGATAGGGAAACCAATACTTCACCTTTCCATCCATTTGAAAATCAACAAGTAAGTTCCCTGTCTCCTGGTTTACATTTCTCATGAAGGATCTCAAAGGAATGCCCAAAAACTGAACAGAGAAGAAATGAAAGTTCTCTGAAAACAACAAGGTTTTAACAGATATTTTGGGTTGTTTGGCTGCTTTTTGTGTTCTCTGATGTTTTTGGAAACATCACCCAGCCCCACAAGGAGATGATTTTTCAGCTTTGCTCTGCTGTTTGATTTTTGTTCTGAGAGCTTTGTTCTAAGCTGTTCAGACGTTGAATGTTTATGAAATATTTCCTCTCTCAAAAACCTGGATCTAAATACTGTGTTTGGGCACAGAGCCAGCTCAGAGTGGTGTTAATGGCAGGTTTATGCCTGTACCAGGAGATAAAAGTGAGAAAAGGTGGCCTTTGAACTGGTGACAGGTACAAATCCAACTGGTTTTTTGTAACTGATTAATTTTCAGGGCGATATTCTCCGCATGGAAAAGGAGCACCAGGTGTTGAAAGAGCAGCTCAGAGAAGCAGAGGAGAAATTTGAGCAGCTACAGAGCAGGAGCTCGGAGGAAATTAGTGCTTTGGAAGAACTCCTGAAAAAAAATATTGAGGAGACTAAGGTAAAGCTTTTCCACGTGGATCAGAGGTTGTGGAATCCCCTGGAAGTGTCCAAAGGCAGGCTGGACAGGGCTTGGAGCAGCCTGGGATGGTGGGAGGTGTCTGTTGGTTTGGAAAGACAGGTTTGTGCTGAGGAATGAAGGCAGGAGCCTCCCTTGGAATGGAGAATGTAAATCCCCTCCCTCTGGATTATTACAAATTTGAAATTAAGGGGCTCTCGGGCAAAGATATGGGAATAGGAATAACAGTTTTTTACTAGGAATATTAAAAAAATACAGTAAGACAAAAAAACCCTGCCAGAGTCAGAGCACAGCCTGAGCCCTGTTGCTGTTCAGGGTGTTGGTGCCAGCCCAGCCCAGTCCTCCTGCAGTGACAGATGTGGTTCTGTTGGAGCAGAGATGATCCTGTCCCAGGGTGGAGTTTCCCTCTGAAGCTCCAGTGGTGCTGAGCTGGGGCTGGTCTCCTCTGGGAATCCAGTGCACACAGGCTGTGCTGGGTTCTGAACCCCAGGGCTGATCCAGGGGGGAATGCTGGGCTTCTCCCCCTGGGTGGAGCCTCTCCCCGTGGGATGATGGGATTGTCTGAGCCCTGCAGTGAGCCTGGATGGCCCATGGACAGCAGATACCCCTGGGGGAGGATGGGTCCTGGCAGGGATAAAGAAACACTTTTAAAACTGGTTTAACAGCTGGTGATAGGATACAAACTGCTGGTTACATCCTGCATTGCAACCCAAACATCCTTCCCACCCAAACCATTCCAGGATTCCCTGATTGAACACAAATATCTTCAGTCTGCTCCAACTTTTATTTGAATAAGCCACAATTTTCAGGATTTTTTTTTTTCTTCTTTTCTGCCCTCAGGTGTCCCAGAACGAGCTGGATTGGTTCCACCAAGACTCAGAAACACAAAAGAAGAAATGGCAGCAGGAGAAGAAAGAAAATAGAGAGAATTTAAAAGCACTGAAGGGCACAGCTAAAAAACACTCAGACACCAATGACAGGTACAGCTGTAAATAGATTTACATCCCCTCATTCTGACAGTCTAAAAGACTTCAGAGCTCTTTAAGGAGATTTAATCCTTGGCTGTGAAAGCAGCCAGACATTTTCTCCCAGTGTTAGGCTGAAGTATGAACATGGCCACTCCCTTATTTTGAATTTTTTGTCAAATTGCAGGTAAACATTTAAAAAATATCTGTTAGATAAGTGATAAAACTGATTCAGCAATAATTCTCTTAATCAGATTGGACAATTCCTACTGTATTTTAATGTCCTCTCTCAGTTTTCAGAGCCCAGACCTTGCTCCTTGAATGCCTTTGTTTCATCTTCAGTCTTAATTAACTTGGGCCAAATCTCTCCTGAGAAATCATCAGCTTGTTTTTACATTAATTACTGCTTTATTGGCAAGAAACTAAAATTTATTGACAAGAAATCAAAATTAAAAATAAAATAAATAAAATTAATTTTATTAGCAAGAAATTTAAATGTATTTAGAACAGAATCCATGAAGAGTTTGGGTTGGGATGGATCTTAAAGACCATTTAATTCCACCTGACACTTCCAGGGCTGGGAATTCCATAATTCCTCTGGGATTAAACAGGATCTAACCCTACAGATTGTCCTGATGCTTACAGAGGAGCACATCCCATATTTGCCAAGAAACCTTTTCCACAAGCAGCTCAAGAAATGTTTCATTCCTGCAGGTATTTGAAGACCATTGATGACAAGGAAAAACAATATAATGCTTGTTTAAATACATTTCTGGAGACCAGGTAAAACTCACGTCCCTTTCAGCAATATTTACATTTTTTCTGCTTCACTTGGGGGAAAATAAAACCACTTTAACCATATTTCTTACTCTAAGTTTGCTTTTACTTGCCACGAGTAAATATTAATATTTTTAACAAAGAAACCATTCCCTCATCCATTTCCTCTGATTGCATGACACTGAGTAGCTGTAAAAAACCCCTCTAAAATGGCATAAATTTTAAATACTGCTCTGCTGTCAGTGGCACTCAAATATTTTATTTCTTTTTCTTTCACAGTAATAAATTTGCTAATGAGAAAAGCAAATTGGAAGAGCTGATAAGAAAGAGTCAAGGTGACAGCCAGGAGTGTGAGAAAAGAGCTGTTAAAGCAGAGGTACAACCCCCCAAAAAAAATCCCTTCAAAACCTTTTGTGGAGTTGTGCTGATTGGAGATGGGAAAAATGATACCAAAAATATTGATTAAATATTGGAAATACCAGGATGGAAATTCCACTTGAAAATTCCTCACTGTCAGAGCTGTTTGTGCACTTTGTATCCTCAAACTCTTCTTTAAATTCTTACTAAAATCTGGTTGAAGGTTTTCTCCCTTTTTTTTTTTTTCTTGGATTTTAAACTTTCTTGTTGGTTTCTTTTGGGGTTTTTTTTTGTGGGTGTTTTGGTTTTTCTTGTTTGGGTTTTTTTTTTTTTCTTTCCCCACAGATCTCAGTGCTCCAGACCTGGAAGGAAACTGAAACCTGGAAACTCAAAAGCAACATTGCCAAGGCAGAAGGAACTCTGAGGATACTGAAGGCACAGAGCAGGTACTGGGAGTTCCCACCAGGAATTCCTCTATTCCTGCTTGTCAATTAATAATAATTATTAATCATTGTTAAATAGGTAATATTTATTTTGTATTTTATAATGACACCAAATACAGTTTTTATTTTATCTTCTCTAGCTAATTGAATTTTAAATTAAATATTTATATAATTTATAAATTAAAATTGTATTTTAATATAGAAATTATATTTTAAATTAAAATTTAAATTTTTAAAATTAGAATTTTATGTAAAATATTACAATATTATTATTAAAGTACACAGAGTGGGGGGTAAAGAATTTTGCCCCAAACAAAATGTAGCTGGAAATTGAGTCTCATCCTTCTCCTTGTGTCTTTCTGAGCTGGGAAAATCAGATTATCTGGGTAATAATAATAATAATAAATTATTGTTGTTGTTATTATTATTATTATTATTATTATTATTATTATTATTATTATTATTATTCCAGTGATTCCTGCCCAGTATCCCTGGAAAAGGGCTGCAGTGGAACTGATTTCCACCTGAAATCCCTTGAAAACTTGAACTGGGATTAATTGTTGTGGGAGGAATTGTTGGGACACCAGCACTGGTGTTAAAAATATTGGGAATGTTGGAGTTTAACTGTAAACCCTCAATATCCCAGCAGCTCACCCTCAGCAGCTCCTGTGTTGAAGTCCCAAGTTGATGCCTGGGAAATATTTATTTCAAATGTCAAGAAACAACTGGAAAAAGTCGAGGTAAAGTTTCATTTCTCTCCACGAGCTTCTCAGTTAAACTGGGAAAAGGAAAACCTTAAGGAAAACCTTGTATTTGTTTCTTAAAACAACAAAAAATCTTTTTTTTTTTAATTACAAAAGAAAGAAATGTTGGTCATTTATATAAACGGATAAATTCAATTTTTTTAAAGGTAGAAATCTGCCCTTGCTTCAAAATTGGGTCCCGCTTCCACAGCCCTGGAAGTGTCCAAGGCCAGGAGGAACTAAATGGTCTTTAAGATCCATCCCAACTCAAACTCTTCAGGGATTCTATTCTAAATACATTTAAATTCACTGCTAATAAATTTAATTTTTTTTTTATTTTTAATTTTAATTTATTGCTAGTAAATTTAACAACTCGATTTTTTTTTTTTTGGTGGTGGTGACCTTTAGAAATCCACAGAACTTGTCAAAAACAAAACCAACAGGAAACTGTCTGAGAAGTTCAGCTGTCCAGTGTGATTTTTAAGGAAGAGGGAGCTCAGGCTGATGCTGGTGTGGAGGATGTTGATGGTTTGGTTTTCCCCTTTTGCAGGCTGAGTATGAAGAAAAAATCGAGCTGGTGAGAAACGGTGCCCGGAACTGCCTGAGTAAAGTGGAAACTGTGGATTTCCTTTTTCCTCAGGGATTTGTGGTGAGTATCCCACCTCCCAGAGCAGCCCCCAGGCCTTGGAATGTCCCTCAGCAGTGCTGGAGGTGGCCAGGGACAACTGGAATGTGCAGCCTTGGACACTGCCTGCAGCCAGGGGATGCTGCAGAGGAGAAGGGGCTGGGGAAGGGCAGGGAGCAGCTCCTTCCCACCTCCTGAGAGGGGCTCCAGGTCTGTAAATGACACACTGATGGTTTTGGCCATTGTGGGGTTCCTGTAGCACCAAAATCCTGGAATTTCAGGATGGTTTGGGTTGGAAAGGACCTTAAAGATCACCCAGTTCCAACCCTCACACCTCCCAATGTCCCAGGCTGCTCCAGCCCCAGTGTCCAGCCTGGCCTTGGGCACTGCCAGGGATCCAGGGGCAGCCACAGCAAATCTGGGAATTCCAGCCCAGCCCCTCCTCACCCTCCCAGGGAACAATTCCTGCCCAAGATCCCATCCAGCCTTGTCCTGCTTCAGCTCAAAGCCATTCCCTGGCTCCTGTCCCTCCATTTGTTGTCCCAAGTCCATCTCCAGCTCTCCTGGAGCTTTTTTAGGTACTGGAAGGAGCTCTGGATTTTTCTTGAGATTCTCCAGGTTGAACAGCCCCAAATCAATTGGGAGAAGCTCCATGATGCAGAATCCCAGGATCCCTGAGGCTGGAAAAGCCCTGCCAGCCCAGGCTGTCCCCCCTGTGCCCACCTTGTCCCCAGAGCTCTGAGTGCCACCTCCAGGGGACACCCGCAGGGATGGGCACTCCAAAGCTCCCTGGGCAGTGCCAAGGCCTGGGCACCCTTTCCATGGGGAAACTTTCCTGAAGGAATTCCTGCCCCACCGTGTGGCACTGACTGCAAACACCACCCTGAGCTCCCAGTTCTGGGAATAAGAACAGCCCCAAAAATCCTGGTCACAGATATTTTCTCATGGCCCAACAGCTCCACCCATTCAAAGTTCAAATCCACTCAAATCACCCCTCTGATTGTTCCTTTAAATTTTTTTTTTCCTCTGAAAATCCTGGTTGATGGGTAGGGTTTTTTGTTTGTTTGGGTTTTTTTCTGGGTGTTAGTTAAATTCAGGGCTCTGGTCTGTTTTTTTATTATTACTATTAATAATAATTAATTATTATTTAAGATTTTTAAATTATTATTTTAATATATTTTTTATTTATTTATTATTTACAATACACTTTTCCTAGGCTTCTGCAAGTCTCCTGTGTAATTCCCCACTTATTTTTAGGCCTGTCCCTTTCTATTTGTTATTAACACAGAATATGGAGACAACTTAATCACCACCAATTTAGTGGGAGAGAGCAACTTCTGTGCCTCTTGTTTTGCATTTAGAATCTCTTTTTTCCTGCAGTGAAACCTTTTAGGAGAGAAATAACCGTGAGGTCAAAGCCCTGATGTGTATGTAAGGGAGTTTTTAAGATAAACTGATGTCACCTTTGAGATCCTGGGCACAGCCAAAGCTGTCACAATTTCCACTGTCCCAGAGTCGATCAGGATTTGTTTTTCATCATTTCCCTGTGAACTGTGTTTGTTTCTAGGCAGTCCCAGGCAGACCCCCCATGTGTGACCCTGCCATTGTCACCTACGCCTCGGCTCCTGCACGCCCCAGTGCCCTTCCTGCCTTCTCCAGTGCTGATGGAAAAGCTCCAGCCCAGCCTCCTCTGCAAGCCCAGACTGCAGCTAAACCAGCACCTGCCACCTCGGAGGCTGCTTCTGCCGCTGGGAAAACGCTTCCCAAAGCTGCAGAGGGCTCACATTGCAGTCAGCTCCCACCATCCCAGCCCTCAGGGAGAGCTGGGAGTGACTCCCAGCGTGTCCAGCACAGCCAAGGTCCCTCAGCCCTGCCACCGAGGCCACCTGGAGCTCCAAACAGCAGCAAGCTCCCTCCAGAAGTTGGAAATATTTTAGCCCAGCTCCAGAGTATATTCCCAAACTGCAGCAGGTACTGGATTGGAGGAGGTCTGGGATGAAGTGGGAAAAGGATCGATTTTGTTCTGATAAGGGATGATAAAGGATGGTAATCTGCTGATAAGGGGTGGAGGGACAGGACCCAGGGAATGGGTTTAAACTACCAGAGGGCAGGGCTGGATGGGATTTTGGGAATTAGGAATTGTTGGCAGGGTGGGGAGAGCCTGGAATAGAATTCCCAGATTTGCTGTGGCTGTCCCTGGATCCCTGGCAGTGCCCAGGGTTGGGCACTGGTGCTTGGAGCAGCCTGGGACAGTGGGAAGTGTCCCTGCACTGAGGGTTGGAATGAGCTGAGCTTTCAGGCCTCTCCCAACCCAAACCATTCCATGATTCTGGGGATTGTTCAGTTTTGTCCTGTTCAGCTGAGACTCATTGAGAGCAGCCAAAGTTCCTGGGAAAAGCTGGTGTGTTTTATCCTGCTGGGATCAAGCAGGGAGCCTGCAGTGCTCTCCAGGGACCACCCCTGATCCTTTCCTGTCCCTCCAGCTCCGACCTCGTCACCTTCATCAGGAAAGTGCAGAGCAGGAGTGGGAGCAGCCTGAGCCCCGAGGAGACCCTCAGCCGCACCACGGAGCTCATCCTGGACCACCAGGTACTGGGGCTGCAGCTGCTGCTGCTCTGCCCGTGGGCAAGGCAGCAGCTCAGCCCCAAGGCTCACAATTCCTCTGCTCCCTGTGCAGGCAGCAGCTCCAGCAGGCAGAGCTGCCCCTTCCCTGGGCTCTGCTGCCCCAGCCAGGAGCCGGGAATTGCCCGCGGCAGGAACCGCTCCCGGCTCTCCCCGGGCAGCACCAGCCCCTAAAAATTCCTCCAATAAAAACCCTTCTCAGCCCAACCTGCAGCCCTGGGGAAACGCTGGAGCTACACCGAAAACCAAATGGAAAAAGCAGGACAATGTAAGTTTTTCTGCTGTTTGGGTGGAATTGTTGCCACGAGCTTTGTACGAGACGTGAAATAATCTCAGGGGGAAAAAATTGTTTATTTTGTGTACAAAAGCTTGGTTAAAGTCGGTGAGCTCGTTAGTTGAGTGGAATGTGCAGGTTAATTGCTGATGGCTGTTAAATAACTGAGCATTCCTTTGCTGGCCAGGCCTCCAGTGAGGATCCCTGCACCATCTGTCACGATGAGATGGGCAGAGACTGCTGTGAGCTCGAGTGTGGCCACCACTTCCACAGAGAGGTGAGCTCGTGTTCCTCATCTCCACCTCCTAAAAACAGCCCCTCGACCCTCCCCTGACCCTTCAGTGCCTAAACAACAGGGCACAGTTTCCTTTTCCAGCCTCTGGCCCCCAACCTTCACCCCCAGCCTGACTGTCAGAAAACTTCAGGTATTTTTAAAGTGAAGTGATTCTTCAGAGATTTGAATTTGGTTGGGATTGCTGTCAGCACACTCAGGCATTGGGTTCTCCCTGAAAACTCTGTGTTTGCCTTCTGATGCTGGAAATTCATGAAGTAGAAACACCAGGATTATGTTGGAGTAACTCCACTTTGCTGTGACTTTTCTCCTTTACCTTTTTTTGGTTTTAATGCTGATCCGTTCTCGCGGAATTAAATTTGATTAGAGCAGGAGAATTGTTCTCCACCCCCAAATTTCAGTGCTGTACAACTTGCTGAAGAGCTTCCCCATCAGCACCAACAATTTCTCAGCCTCCAGCTGGATTCCTCTTCCCAAATTCCCCCTCTGAAGTTTTCCCTGTGCCCGCAGTGCATCCGAACGTGGCTCAAGCAGCATTCCACCTGCCCCATGTGCCGTGTCCACGCTCTGCTGCCCGAGGACTTCCCGGAGCTTCCTGCCTGGAACAAGTACAGCTGAACCTGCTTCTCCTCCTCCACTTTAGAATTCAAGATGTAAAAAGGGGCTGCAGCACAACCTCAGTGCTGGGGGCACAGGACAGAGCCCTGGGTTTACTGGCCGTGGGGACAGCCTTGGGGTTTGACTCCCACATCCAGGATTTCTCCTGGTTCCTGCCTAAAGCTGTGGAGTTCAGGGCTGGCAGCACACAAAATGGGTGCATTTTTGGCTAAGGGCCATTAAAAGTACCAAATTCTGTTACCTGAAAGGCCAGTTCATCATTCCTGTGAAGATCCCCTCAGATTTATCCCAACAGCAAACAAACAGAAGGATGCTCCAAAGGATGGAGCAATAGAATTGGAAACCAAGACATTCCCTTCCTCTGGCATAAACAATTCAGGATTCAGGCCCTGTGTGGTGTTTGCAGTTCTTCTCTCTGCAGAAATCCACAGCTGAAAATTCAAATTGTTTAAATGATGACTTTTAGTCACATTTTAAAGTGAGAATTTTAAATTTTTCACATGGATCTTTCATCTCGAAATAGGGTTGAAATTTGAATTTCCCCCCCTTGATCTGTTTAAATAGGAAGGATTTTTTTTTTAAAAGGATTTTTTAAGTGACACTTCCTCTGTGTTTTGTGTAGGAATGGTCTTAATTAAAGGAATTGTCCTAATCCAGGGAGCATCACGTGGATTACGAGCTCTTGGCTAATTCCAGGGATCACCTGTTCCCCACACTATTACATCTCCTCCAGCTGAAGTTTTAAACTCTTCTCTCATTAATCAGTGTATTAATTACTGTTTGATTAAAAAAATAAAATTCCTGCTGCAGTCAAACACGTTGTTTTTGTGTTGTATTTCTGCTCTGAGTTAGGAGCGAGTAACTACTCTGTGCTGTAGAATTAAGGCCTAAAAATTCCAGTACTGGAATCCTTTTTCAGCTTCTAGTCTTTTTGGGGGGCTGCAGCTCTTCCCCAAATCCCCTGTATTGTCCCTGGTCTCAGAGGAAAGTGCCAAGTTCCAGTAAATCACATTTTCCTCCCCCTTTCCAGACACTGAAATGAAAATTTCAGTTTTTTCTTCCCAAAACACCAAGGCCCAAACTGGAATTACATTTTCCTGCTCGGTGATGCTGCTGGATAAACCAAAGGAAATAACTTTTCTTCATTTTCTTAATTAATTCTGCCTTTTTAGGTGCTTATCTACATTTCCAGTTTCTACAATACAGACTGAGCTTGCCTCTATCCCACATGGAAAACTAACTGAAAAATCCACAAGTTGTGGCTGTTCCCTTAAAACAGCATCAAAATCCACAACCTGATTTTCTGTGTTGGGAAGGTGATTTCTTACTGAATTACTTCTCCTTAATTCACAAACACATTAATTTATTCCTCCGGCACCAAAACTGTCCTTGGTGTGATTTGAAATCGCTCATTTCCCACCCACCTTTGGGCCAGATCCCACAGCAGCACCTGCCAGAGCTGGAGCATCGTTTTTTAGACCTTCAAAAAGCTTATTTCCCATTCTGGCACAATTCCCATCCCCTCCCAGAATGGCTCTAATGGGATTTTTGAGTTTTAATGGGTCCTCAAAAGGGACTTTGGAACAAGTATTCCAAAATGAAATCAAGAGAGAAACTTTCTACATCCTTGTACAAACTGTAGAAAGCTACAGAACGATTCCTTCAGGATTTACCTGAGGAAAATTGGGGGAAAACCAGAGTTTTTGAAGGCAGCAGGATTGGGAAATGCAGAGAGGCAAAGTCTTGGCCACGTTTCCAGAGCAGTGGAAGCACAAGTGCCCACAGGAAGGAAGAAGTGAGGAGGCTCCAGCTGAAGTCAGGCATGGATAAAGTTCCACTTCCTCTCCCAGGAATTCCCAGGAAATCCTTCCCTGCTGCTCCTGTGGCTGTTCACATCCTGCAGAGCTTCAGGGGGAAGTTCTCTGTGATGAGATGGTCGTCGTGCAGCAGCACCACGATGTTCACTTCAAACTCTGGGGGAGAAAACAGAATTCCATGGGAAGCTGCATCCCAGCAGCAATCCTACTCCAATTCCTGAGGAAAACTGAATCCCAGCAGCAAACCTACTGCAATTCCTCAGGAAAACTGAATTCTAGAAGCAATTCTACTTCAATTCTGCAGGAAAATTGAATCCCAGCAGCAACAAAAAAATTGAATTCTAGCAGCAATCGTACTCCAATTCCATAGGAAAGTTGAATTCTAGGAGCAATTCTACCTCAATTCCACAGGAAAACTGAATTCTAGGGGCAATCCTACTCCAATTCCTCAGGAAGGTTGAATTCTAGGAGCAATTCTACTTCAGTTCCTCAGAGAAGTTGAATCCTAGGAGCAATAAAGAACTGAATTCTAGCAGCAATTCTACTCCAATTCCACAGGAAAACTGAATCCAGCGGCAATAAAAAATTGAATCCCAGCAATAAAAATTGAATCCTGGCAATCCTACTCCAATTCCACAGGAAAGTTGAATTCTATCAGCAATTCTACTCCAATTCCTCAGGAAAACTGAATTCTAGAAGCAATTCTACTTCAATTCTGCAGGAAAATTGAATCCCAGCAGCAGCAAAAAAATTGAATTCTAGCAGCAATCCTACTCCAATTCCATAGGAAAGTTGAATTCTAGGAGTTCTACTTCAATTCCACAGGAAAGCTGAATTGTAGGAGCAATTCTACCTCAATTCCACAGGAAAGATGAATCCAGCAGCAATAAAAAATTGAATCCTAGCAATAAAAAAATTGATTCCTAGTAATTCTACTCCAATTCCACAGGAAAGCTGAATTGTAGAAGTAATTCTACTTCAATTCTACAGGAAAATTGAATCCTAGCAGCAATAAAAAATTGAATTCTAGCAGCAATCCTACTCCAATTCCATAGGAAAGTTGAATCCTAGGAGCAATTCTACCTTAATTCCACAAGAAAACTGAATCCCAGCAGCAATCCAATTCCACAGGAAAACTGAATTCTAGGGGCAATTCTACTTCAGTTCCTCAGGAAAGTTGAATCCCAGCAGCAATTCTACTCCAATTCCACGGGAAAACTGAATCCAGCAGCAATGAAAAATTGAATCCTAGCAATAAAAATTGAATCCTAGAAATCCTACTCCAATTCCACAGGAAGTGTGAATTCTAGAAGCAATAAAAAATTGAATTCTAGCAGCAATCCTACTCCAATTCCACAGGAAAGTTGAATCCTAGGAGCAATTCTACCTCAATTCCACAGGAAAACTGAATCCAGCAGCAATAAAAAACTGAATCCTAGCAATAAAAAATTGAATCCTAGCAATAAATAATTGAATCCTAGAAATCCTACTCCAATTCCACAGGAAAGCTGAATTCTGGAAGCAATTCTACTTCAATTCTACAGGAAAACTGAATCCCAGCAGTAACAAAAAAATTGAATTCTAGCAGCAATCCTACTCCAATTCCACAGGAAAGTTGAATTTTAGGAGTTCTACTTCAATTCCACAGGAAAGTTGAATTGTAGGAGCAATTCTACTCCAATTCCACAGGAAAGATGAATCCAGCAGTAATAAAAAATTGAATCCTAGCACTAAAAAATTGAATCCTAGCAATAAAAAAATTGAATCCTAGTAATTCTACTCCAATTCCACAGGAAAGCTGATTTCTAGAAGCAATTCTACTCCAATTCCACAGGAAAACTGAATTCTAGGAGCAATCCTACTGCAATTCCTCAGGAAAGTTGAATCCTAGCAGCAATAAAAAACTGAATTCTAGGAGCAATCCTACTTCAGTTCCACAGGAAGGTTGAATCCCAGCTGCAGGATGATGCAGGAGCTCCTGAAATATTCCTGGCAGAACCTCACCCAGCCCTTGGAGCATTCCTAGAAAATCCTGCTTTATTCTAATCCTTGGGATTCCTCTGGATTGTTTTCTCACTGATAAATTATAACAAGGAAAAGAAGATTCAGACATCAAAGAACAACATGTTTTGGGAAAGACACTTCCACCAGGATGGTGTTTAAAGCTTGGAGTGGGAGAATTCCAGGACAGATCCATTCCCTGGTTCCAGCAGGTAACAGCCTCAGGAAATGAAACACTGGAATACAACAGGCCTGAAACTGGGAAACAAAAATTCCAGAGGATAATCTGCTCTTAGATACCACATTGTGTCCTTCAAAATCAGTATCAGATCATTAATCCTGGATACAGAAGAAAAAGCCAGGCAGAGTTAATAAATGAAGGGAAGCAGAAATCAAAATAAATTCAAATTCTCGCTGCAAATTGCTAGTGAAGAGCTTAAAATGGCAAAAAATTAAAGAATATTATTATTTTGGGGAAAACCACTGCAGACAGATTTTGTGCCAAGAGATTCCAGCAGGATGAAAGGAAAAATACAAACCGGCCAAGTGGATTCTTGCAGTACTTATTTGAAAAAATGAGAAAAATATTTGGTTTATTAATAAAAATCAATAAAAACACTGGATTTTGACACTGATCAGCTGGGAGGAGCACGTGGTATAGATAAAAGAAGTCACACCCTGACCAACCCTGCTGCTTTCAGCAGGAGAGTGGGGAACAAAAAGGAGAAGAAATGGAAAGTGGGGTTCTCAGTGGTGAGGAAAAGGAGGAATTTTATCCTTGGACTATTCCTCAGGTGTTTAACCCCGTGACCTGCACTCCACTGCTCCTCCTGTCCCCTCATGATGGAATTTTACTGTGTTCAAGTGTTGGGGCTGTGTTTTCTCAGTGGGAAAGGAGCAGGATTTGGATCCAGGGCAGCACAGGGATGCCCTGAGCTCCTCCTGCAGCACCACGGGATTTATCCCCTCACCTGCCCCGTGTCAAGGGAATGAAACGTGGCCACTCCTCCCAGGAAAACGCCTCCCCAGCACTCACCCACTTTGAAGTTGGTGGTCTCCAGGGTGGGGCAGGTGAAGAGCCTGGGGAACACCATGTGGATGGGGATGGGGAGGCCCCTGCAGACGTCACCATCCGCGATTTGGATGTTCTGGATCTCGGTGGCGTCCCTGGCGTAGCCCTCGGCACAGCCTGGGCAAAGAGGGACAGAGAGGAGCTGCTGGAATGTCACCTGAGCCCCTGGAAAAGGCTCCCAAAATCGAGTGGCAGCACTGGGGTTGGAATAGAGGTGGGGGATATCACACTGTCGCTAGAGGACGTGAAAAGAAGGACATTCGCACGATCAGAGTGAAAAAGAAAGGAAGTTTATTTGGGATTTTGATTTATGTAATAATCTTTGGAGTTTGGTCAGGGATTGGAGGATGAGGCTGCCACCTCTCCAGCCCCACTGGCCAAACTAAATGTCTATCAATTTGTCCTTCCTCCAGGAAAGGAAGACAAAAAGGTTTTCGAAACATCTTTTTTTTTTTTTGTTTATGTTACGATGCACGAAAACTCTGGTGCAAAGATGTAAACGTCAGAAGGCTGGAAAATTAAGAGTGACATCACATGGAGCAAAATTTTAATTAAAAGGCTTTGGATTATAGTAATATCTATAATGCAAGATGGAGGGTTTAGGGTGTAGGCTGAGTCCTTCTTTTTCACCTTCTTCTTCATGGGTTTGGATGGTGTATTATCATTTTATTTATAATAAAAAATCGGCCTTGCTGACCACGGGTGATTGGTTATTGGGTTAAAAGTAAAAATAATTTAGGTGTCATCTTGTAATTGGACAATTTATGCTTAAAAGACTTTGGACACAGAGACCCTTGTTAGCTAGAACTGACAACTTGTGAGTTGTACTATGGATAAGAATTAATAAACATCTGAGTCCAAACACGAAAACTGCATCTCCTGGGCCTTTAATCCCAGCTCTAACAGAAGAAAAGAGGATAAAAAACCCACAAGGAGGGAAATGGAGGGAGATGAGAGAAAGCAGCAGCCAAAACTGACCATGGAGATAGACCAGGATTAAGGGGGAAAACTGAAGTTTTCCCAGAAAACTGGACTGAAGGTCCAAGTTCTCCCAGAGTTAAAGATCAGAGTGATAATTTAAATTAACATTGGGGCTGCTCCTCCAAAGTACAAACCCTGCAAGGCCTCAACGCTCTGGCCTTTCTTTCATGCTGTTCCCTGTTTCAGTTTAAGTACTGCTCAGTTTAAATTATGTTGGTTTAAGTTCTGTTAAGTTTAGGCCCTATTAAGTTTATGTTAAATTTAAGTTTTAAGTGTTGTTAAATTTAGGTGAGGTTACTTTTAAGATCTGTAAAGTTTAAGTGATATTTAGATTAATGTTCTGGCAATTGAAAATCCTGTTACATAATATGTAAGTTTTATTAAGTTAATGTAGTTTAGCATTTCCTTTTGCCAAAATTTATCCATATTGAGGTTACGTATTTTTTAATTTAAAAATTAAATGGGTTCAGGCTCCAAAGTGGAGTGATGTCATTTAATGCATTTTTAAAACAAAATGCATTCAATCAATTTTTAAAACATTCTTAACAACAGCAGTTAAGAGATGCTTAAGCAGCTAGAAAATAAAAGGAAGGATCTTGAAATGACACATGTCTTTTGGATAATTAGAAAAGAGATGTTAAAGCATGTAAGAAGTCAACTATAAATATAAAAAATTAACAATTTCACATCATGTAATCAATATATCAGCACTAATCATCATAGGAAGTTGAGATAACACCTTTCTAAACTATCATGTGGTTATGACTTTGAGATAATAACACAAAAACCCACTAAAACAGTTCACAACCAATAACAGCCATGATGTAGAGTTGTAACTGACTCTTCTGTGTTATCTATGGAAGATAAAACAGCAGAGATTGTAACGAATGACAGAACTTTCCATGAAATCCAGGGCACAATAAACTGTATTTTCTTGTATCTATAAACTGCCCATGCCCAGTGAAGGGATGCAGGAATTCCTGTGGGCTGTTCCCTGCCCTTGCCAGTGTCTTGGGTTACACTCAAAACGTAACAAAAAGTGTGTTCTGTTATCATCTGCTGAAACCCCTTGGGGAGGAGTTTTCCTTTATCCCTTCCATGAGCCATTCCTCATAAATCCAGGGTGGTATCCTCTGTCAATGGGCAGCTGTTAAACCAGCTGGGGCCGTGTTCTTTACCCCTCCCAGGCCCCATCCTCCCCCAGGGGTATCTGCTGTCCATGGGCCATCCAGGCTCACTGCCGGGCTCAGACAATCCCATCATCCCACGGGGAGAGGCTCCACCCAGGGGGAGGAGCCCAGCATTCCCCCCTGGATCAGCCCTGGGGTTCAGAGCCCAGCACAGCCTGTGTGCACTGGATTCCCAGAGGAGACCAGCCCCAGCTCAGCACCACTGGAGCTTCAGAGGGAAACTCCACCCTGGGACAGGATCATCTCTGCTCCAACAGAACCACATCTGTCACTGCAGGAGGACTGGGCTGGGCTGGCACCAACACCCTGAACAGCAACAGGGCTCAGGCTGTGCTCTGACTCTGTCAGGAATTTTTTTGTCTTACTGTATTTTTATATTAATATTCCTAGTAAAGAACTGTTTTTCCTATTCCCATATCTTTGCCCGAGAGCCCCCTTAATTTCAAAATTATAACAATTCAGCGGGAAGGGGTTGACATCCTCCATTCCAGGGGAAGCTCTGGCTTTTCCCTGGCAGACACCTGTCCCTCCAAACCCAGAGAGACCCCCAGGGCTGGGCTCACCACAGGTCTCCACACGCACGAGCTGCAGCTCGATGCTCTTGACGGCCGCCTCGGCGCTCTCCACCACCAGCTCCCCCGTCAGCGGCTGCGTGATCACACAGTTGGTGGAGTTCAGGTGCCCCCTGATCAGGAATTTGGGAAGGGAGGCTCTCTGGAAAAGGTTGGAGGGAGGAGAAAAAAGATGCCACTGTGAAAGATGCCTTATGGGAAGTTATTGAAACAAGTGGGAAGTTCCCCGCAAGTTCTGAAGTTGAACTCAAGTGTTGAGAAATTTTTCGTGCAGCTTAAATTTATTTCTTTCACTCTGTATCAGGATTTCTCCTACAGTCTTCCCCCTTGACATGCATCCTTTCTGCTCTTCCATCCACCCCATGGATGGACTTTTCCTGGGAAGAACTGGCAGAATTTGGCTGCTGGAATTCATCCAGGAGCTGGAGCTGTGTAGGGAAGGAGGTGGGGACACCTTCCACTGCTCCAGGCCTCAATGTCCAACCTTGGACACTTCAGGGGCAGCCACAGCTTCTCTGAGAATGAACAATTCCTTCCCAATATCCCATCTCAGCCTGCCCTCCTTGAGGCTTCCCAAAGCCACAGAGGGCTGTAAAAAAAGGCACAACCAAGGTTCAAAATGCACATTTTTCAAGGCTCTTGCCTGTCCATGCTAGGGAATGTTTTCCCTTGCTCCACTCCCATCTTTCACTCAGAAAAGAGATAAAAATATTTAACCACTCCTGAGCAAAGTTCCACCTTCAATTGGTACCCACAGTGCAAGAGATGAGGCAGAATCACTGGATTGCTTATAAAAGTGAAAAAGGAAGTGGAAAAATAAAATAAAAGAGCTAATTATCTATGAGGCAGAATTCAATCACTCCTCTGCTCTCACTCAGAAACACACAGACTTTACATTTGAAATAAAATAGTAAGAAAATCCTTTTACCTCTTTAACATTTTGCAGAGTTTCTGGAGTAATGGTGAAGTCCACAGGGCTTGGCAGCAGCTTCCCTTTCTGTGACTGCAGGGAATGGAAGGGTTAAACTGAAATGTGATCCCCAAAACACAGAGAAAATATTAAAAACCGCAACAGCTGCCTGCTCTAAACCCCCTGGAAAAGCAGGAATACCCTCCCCATCTGAAGCAGAGAGAAAATAAAAAGTTCCATTTCCCATTAATGTAAAAATAAATTAATTTTACATGTCCCTTGGAACGTTTCCTTTCCTTATTCCATTTGGGGAGGGGAGATCCTAAATGAACTTGTGTCCATTGCTTCAAATCTGCTTTATAAAATTCTTGTTCTCCACCAGCAAGGGGCTGATCTGGAACTCTGAGTGAGGATCTGCCCTCACTGCTCAAGAATTCAAACCAGCTGCTGCTGCCCAGCTGCAAGATGGGAGAGATTAGCAAAAGATTGGCTGCATTTTCCCAAAATGACAAATTCTGGCACGGAATAAGCTGAAGGGAAATGGTACATTGAGCACTGACAGTGAGAATTATATGTTCAGTAAAACCTCATTAATTCACCCTGACTGAGGGATTCATGATTTACTGAGTGGTGAGCTCGGAAGTGCTGCAGTGGGAACAAGAAACAAACCCAGGAAAACTGCAGGAGATGTGATTTGTCACTCCTCTGACAAGTGTGGCTCACTTACAAATGTAATAATGGACCAATAAAATGTAGCATCAGATATTGCAGAAAACATTGAAACCTTACCAATTGTTTCTAACTCGTTTCTAACACCAAACTAAATCTTTAAAAAAGGTACTTTAGAACTAAAATAACACAAGTCCTGAGTAACAGAAAGGATTTTGATATTTACTGTCCCATTAAGAGTTCAAAGGAATGATAGAAGCAGGATGTTCCAGCAAGTTACAGATGGAAAAAGGGACATTTCCTCAGCTCTGTCCTGTGCTCAGCTCAGTCTAAACCAACCCCAAATCCAACACAGGAATTTCTCTAACAACCAGCAAAGCATTTTCTGGGAGTCCAACCTCCTTCCACAAGGATTAGGATTAGAAACAAGTTTTCCCTGCAGGAGTGTTCAGGCAATGGAATGAGTTGCTCAGGGAGCAGCTGGAGGTGTTCAGGAGTCTGGAAGTGGGACGTGGTTTGGGCTGAGGATGGGACTGGATCATCCTGAAGATTCCATCATTTCCACCTTGATGCAGACCCAGCTGTGATGCTTTTGAGTCTCTAAATCGGAACTCCTCATCTGAAGAGCAGAAATCAGATATTTTCACCCCCCAAGTCCCATTTCCAGGGCTGTGGGAGCCTGGAATCTTTGGCTGAGAACTCCTGGGATAATTCAAAACAGTGTTTGGAAAAATGACTTCATATTAATGTGACCACCCCATTGTCTCAGAACTCAAAGGATGAATAAGAGAATAAACTCAGGGTACTGTAAAAACATCTGAAAATCCAACTCCTCTTTGTCCTTTAAAATTAATGGGTTTTTCTCATCAGAAGCAACAGCTCTTTGGGGTGGTTTTGTTGTGGGAGAGATTTCCTTTACTTCTACATTTTGGACAAAGGTCTCAGGCACAGGGTGGGATTTTGGGGTGGCCTATGCAGGGCCAGGAGTTGGGTTTGATGATTTTTGGGGCCTCTTCCAACTCAGCATATTCTGATTCTACACATCTCTAATTCCTCATGTCACTATCACAATTTCCACAGGTTTTATTTTGTTGGGTTTTTTCCCTCTTGAAGTGGAGAAAAAAAAATCAATCAAAAACCAAATTAATTAGTTGCAAAATGAACAGAACCCACAACTCACCAGGGAATGGACAATGAATTCACAAGTCTTGCTCAGGTCCTTGGCCAGCAGGGAGCGTCTCATGTCACAGCGCAGGGTGTACTGGGGGAAGGGGTGACAAAGGGGGGAAAAAAAAGAGCTTTAATTCAGATTTCCTCCCTCCTTCCCAACTTTTCACCTCCCTTCTGCCCCTGTGCAGAGTGGTGCTGCTGCTCTATTGCAGTTAAGGGTGATTTTTCACCCTGTTTTGGTTTAAGGGATTATCAGTGTGGTGTATGCTCAGCCCTCCCTTGAATTTTGATTTTCTGGTGGGTTGAATTCACAGTGGGAAGAGTTCTTGGGATATTTCACGGGGAATTTCAGCCACAGAGCTGGGCTAAGAGCAGCACTAAAATCAAACAAGGAGGGGAATTTGCTCCCAATTTGCTCCCCTAAAATTGAGCCATAAACCAGTGGATGAAAAATAGTAAGAATTTGGTTATCCCAGAAATCCTACACTTCCAACAAACTTCATCTCAGTGTCCTTACAGGACAGGGAATTGGTTGGGATGGGAGGTTTTTTTTTTGTACTGTTTGATTTTTAATTCCTCCCTGAGAGCAGGGATTTGGGTTCCTCACTTCTGGTTCATGGCCACAACCCTCCAGCAGTGTCTGATTCAAGGTTTGTGCATCAGAACAGAGACTTGGACCCACAATGAATGCCTAAATCAAGAAAGAGAGGCTCAATGAAACTTCCCAGAGGTTTAGGAAGTGTCTCTTAATCAGCACCTCAGTGTTACAATTCCCTCTTCAGGAGAGCAGGATTCCCTAAATTTGGCTGAAATTTAAAGGATTAAATATTAATGGTATTTAATCCAAGAAAAGCTACACAGAGGAGAGATGGAATGACAAAATAAAACAAATTATAAAAACTCCTGATTAGAGTGCACCTCAAACTGACTGATTGATCACAGCAAGTTATTTGGGGTATGGGAAGCAACTCAACCAGTGCTGCACCATTTTTGACATCCTACCACAAACAGCAGCTGTTACACGAGGGAAGAAGCCAAAAGGGAGCAAATAAATGGCAAGGGTTTAAAAATCATCCAGAGACAAAAAAAAAAAAAACCAAAAACCAAAAAACCAAAACCAAACCAAAACAAAACAAAACAAAAAAAAAACCCAAAAGATTCTTTTCTTTTCTTTTAGTTCCTTTTGATAGGCTTCTGGGGATGGTGATTTGGTTTATTAGGTTGTTTTCCTCATTCCAGTGACATAAAACTTCTCTAAGACAGAATTTACCTTCAGGAGATGGCTGAAGAAAGACTTTCCCCTGAAAAAAAACCCACCAAAAATCACCCAAACCAACCAACCCACCTATGCTAAGGAAATTTTTAACCAAAAGGGATCAAAATTCAAAACTGTATTTCCACAAGATTGTGTCCAAGCAGGAATTCCACAGAGATCTGAGCAGGGAATGTTACTGCTCCTCACCCCAGCAAAGCAAACAATTTGTGCTGCTCTCAACACTTGGGAGTTTTCCTTATGAAATTCCACAAATTTATCTGGAATAAAACCACACCGTGGTGCTGGGTTGTTTTTTTGGGGGGATTTTTTTTTTTTCCAGGAAAGGAATGGAAACAGTTGCCTACAACACCAGGATGGATCAAATTTAAGTTAGAACTGCTCTGCTGAGGTATTGCAGGTAAAACATCTTCGTTTGTGTCATCATTCCTTAAAGATTGACTGGAGAAAGGGTGGAAAGGTGAAAAGAAACCACTTCATCCTCCATTTCCATGGATTAAGAGCCGCTTTAGAAGAGATTGTGGAGATGAAATTCCCTATTTTCTCTCCAGACAGGACCTCCTCACCTGGATATTGACAAAGACCCCGTGATATGTCTCATACAGAACTTTGTTGCCCTTCATTTGCAGTGGGAATTCAAAGGGAATTTCTGTCTTGCCACTGGGGAGCTTCCCTGGTTTCACCATTTCGATGGTGCTGCTGATGATCTGAATGGGCTGCAAGGATAAATATTAAAAGAGTTTTAGGTTGAGACAGAGAACTAACAACATCTAAACTCCACCAGAATTCCTGGATTTTCCAGAATTTCAGGGACTTCTTCAGGACACACAATGCTGGGAGATTTTTTTTTTTTTTTTGTTACAATGAAAAGAAACAGGAATATATTGCTAAAATTTCTATTTTATAGCTGCATCACATTAATGACTAAAGACATTCAAGGAGCTCAGCAGGAGCAGCTCCAGCTTTGGGAAGTGGAGCTTCATTTCCTAAATTATGACCCTGAAGAGCAGCAGGAATGACCAAGGCTGTGCAGGTGAGCATTGAGCCATCCCCTCTGACCTCAGAAGTTTAGTACCGTTTAAGGGAAAAATTTATTATTGTTTAGGCAAAAGTTTATTATTATTTAGGGGGAAATTTATTATTATTTAGGGGGAAATTTATTATTATTTAGGAGGTCTCTCACTGGAGTGAGGGTTGACTGTGGTTTGACTGGGGAGTGGCTTGGACATGACATTTCTTTTCTCTCTGCAGTTTTACCATTATTGTCCCCAACTCTTGGGCTAATGGATGCCAGGGCTGGAGCAGCTCTGCTGGGAGGAAAGGCTGCCACAGCTGGGATTGTTCAGCCTGGACAGGAGAAGCTTTGGGCTGAGCTCAGGGTGGCCTTGCAGGGCCTGAAGGAGCCCCAGGAAACCTGGAGAGAGACAATTCCCAAGGGCTGCAGGGACAGGACACAGGGAATGGCTTCAAACTGGCATAAATAGATTTATTTTGGATGCTGGGAAGAAATTTATCCCTGGCAGGGTGGGCAGGAGCTGGGCTGGAATTCCCAGGTTTGCTGTGGCTCCCCCTGGATCCCTGGCAGTGCCCAAGGCCAGGCTGGACACTGGGGCTGGAGCAGCCTGGGACAGTGGGAGGTGTCCCTGCACATCCAGGAGTGGAATGGGATCATCATTAAGGTCCCTTCCATCCCAAACTTTCTGTGATTCCCTGATTCCAGGCCATCATCATTTAACCAAACCATTTTCCAAGTGGAGCTGCCTCCAAACAGAGCCAGCCCTGTCCCTGTGGAGCCTGGGAGAAGTTTCCCTGCTGGGATCCAGACCTGGGGAGCAGCACAGAGCCCTTCCACGAGCTCCACAGATCCCTTTTTCTCCAGAGGAATCTGGCAATTTTTGTCCCATGAACCCCTCCAAGGCCTCCACAGACAGTGACTGATCTGGCACAAAAGTCCAGTTAAACCCTGTCACTTCAACAATAAATAAAATAACATCCCACAATTCCTTCTTTTTCTTTAAATCACAGCCCTTCAATGCATCATGTGAAACCTTTTTTGAACTATTTCTGGCAGAGCATTTTAGCCTGAAAGAAAATTCTCCCATCAGTGGGAGTTACTTGCCCAAAATATCCTGATATATCCTTCCCTGGGGATATTCCAGAGTTGTGTGGACACAACCCTGTGCCCTGGGATGGAGCAGGGAGGTGACAAAAGTGACCCTTTGTGGTCCCTTTCCAGCCTGACCCATCCTGGGCCTCTGAGATCTCCACAAAAAGCTGAGCATTTCCCTGCTTCCCATCACTTCCAACACCATGAGCAGCTCTGATCACCTCAGAGCCTTTAAGGAAAGGTTTAATTGGAGAAAAAAAAAGGGGTTTTTGTGTTAAAAATAATTCACCTGTGCAGCTCTTACCTTGGCAGTGTTGCAGAAGGCCTCAAACACACCCACATTTTTGGCACTGAGCTGCAGATTTACTGAGCCCTCCATGGTGAGGGAGATCCCCTGGTGCTGCACCGTGTCCTTACTGGTGATGACCACCACTCCAGAAAGAATTTCCTACGAGGAAAAGGGGGAAAACATTTGTTTAAATTCATTTTTTTTCTCAGACTGTGGAATTCTTGAGATCTCCAAACTGAAAAAAAAAATATTATAATAATAATCCTGTTCCCAAAGAATGGTGTAACTTTGTCAGGATAGACAAACACCAATGAAGGAGTTTTAGGATCAGAGCTCTGCAAATTTTGATTTTTGCCTTAAAAATATCATCCTCCTCTTGGCTGAAGTGTTAACCTGAGCTTCTAGATCTAAGTAGCAAGGTTCTAGTCATAGCTGTAGAGTGATGCAACTGTAATCCAAGAGAGAATTTTGAACAGAAGAAAATAAAGATTAAAAAAACCACCCTCTGCTCCCAAGGAAAATGAGACCTCTGCTCCTTAAGATAAAGGTAATTTTAGAAATAGAAGAAAAAACCACTTTGTTTTAGACTAAAAAAGCATCCTTAAACATTACCCTAAAGAAGCTAATGAGCCCATGAGCACAGCTGAGAGAAAATCTGTCAAATGGAAAGAATTTCACAGTTTACAGAGTTTTTTTCCAAGCAGCTACAAATTTATGAGAGCCACCAAAAAACTGTTTTCTTATAGCAATGTCTCCATAAAAGTTCCAAGAGAAACTTCTCTCTCTAAAATCTGATAAAAGACTATTTTAAGTAGTGAAACTAACTACAAATCACAACTTTTGTCTCTTTATGCTGTCAGTGAGACAGCAAAGAGTTTGTAAAGAGAAAAAAAAGTATTTTTAGCAGTTTCATTTTGATTCTCAATCTTTTCTGTTAGTGTTTATTAATAAATCAATCTTTACACCTTTTAAGATTGAAACTTACTTTACTTTTCTCCTAATCCTCAGAAATTGAAACCTCCTTTACTTTTCTCCTAATCCTCAGAAGAAGAAACACTCAAATCACTAAACAAATAACACAATAACCGAGAAATAAAGATTTAAAGAAATAAAGATTAAAAAAAAAATTAAAGATTTTCCTGTCCAGGAAGATGGAAAAACCCTCTCATTGGGTCAGGCAAGTTCTGTTTGATGTGTTGGAATAAACTGCCAGGAGGAATTGCTGCATGAAAATTGGGATGATCAGCCAAGGGAAGAGAAGGCACAACTGGAAAAGGTGAAATTCACCTCCAGAATGGAGCAGAAAAAGATTTAGAAGAGAAACTGAATATGAAGAAAGAGTTTCAAAGTGAATCTGAATGAAAGGCAGGAGCTGTGTGACTCCAGGGATGTTGTCACTCATCATCCCATGAAAGATGTGCTGTCCATAAAATATCCTTTGCACAAAAATGCTGCATCCTCAAGGTTTTTAATGCTGAAAAACTGATCAGCTGCAGGAGAGCAACACACAGCTCCCCTCACACACCCCATGGTTCATCCTGCTCTTCTCCCACACTGGGAAATCTGCTTCAATCCTGAAATATTCCAGGCTGGAAAGGGCAGCAGGTGACTGAGAAGTGCAGAGTTCCCTCCCTGGGGATAAATCTCCTCTCCTGCTCCATCCCAGGGCAAACAGCTCCCAAGGCACAGCTCTCTCCAACCAGAGGAAATCCCAATCCTCACTCTGCACCAACCACTCCAAACCAGCATCTCTCCAGCAGTCTGGGAATTTTGGCAGATTTTTTGTCTTTCCTGGTGGGACAGGATGGCAAAAATGGGGTCAGGGGGGTTGAGGTAGCAGGAAAACATCCTGGAAAATGTGCTTCAATCCTGAAATATTCCAGGCTGCAAAGGTCAGCAGGTGACTGAGAAGTGCAGAGTTCCCTCCCTGGGGATAAATTTTCCCTCCTGCTCCTTCCCCAGGCAAACAGCTCCCAAGGGACATTGTCCAACCAGAGGAAATCCCAATCCTCACTCTGCACCAACCAGTCCAAACCAGCATCTCTCCAGCAGAGAGGGAATTTTGGCAGATTTATTTGTCATCTCTTGTGGGACAGGATGGCAAAAATGGGGTCAGGGGGGTTGAGGTAGCAGGAAAGCATCCTGAGAGCCTGGGAAGAGGATCTGCAGCGAGTGGGAAATGCCGGAACAGGAGGCACGAGCACAAAGGGACAGCAAAGAAAAGCTGACCTAAATTCTGCACTGCTCTGCTAAAGGGCCTTAATTAGCACAAGCAATTAGGTTATTGCTTAAAAAAAAAAAAATGAGTCCAGCTCAATTCTGAGAAGCAAGGACAGCTCTGACCATGTGAACTGCTCTGACAAAGGAGAAGTTTCCTGTCACACAGCAGCACACATTCCAGAGCTGCTCCCTGCACGTGGGAAGGGTGAACGGGCTGGGAGCAGGAAAACAAAGGATGAGCTGAAGTTAAATATCAATTTTTTTTTCAGTATTTCTTTAGGAAAAAAAAAAAACAAAAACCAAAAAAAACAGTTTAAAATTCTGTCCTTCTGCTCAGGTGAGAGCCCAGCCCTGGAATTCCCAGCGCAGGGAGGACGTGGAGCTGCTGCAGAGAGCCCAGAGGAGGCTCCAGGATGAGCAGAGGGCTGGAGCAGCTCTGCTGGGAGGAAAGGCTGCCACAGCTGGGATTGTTCAGCCTGGACAGGAGAAGCTTTGGGCTGAGCTCAGGGTGGCCTTGCAGGGCCTGAAGGAGCCCCAGGAAACCTGGAGAGAGACAATTCCCAAGGGCTGCAGGGACAGGACACAGGGAATGGATTCAGCCTGAGAAATGACAAGTTCAGGTGGGATGTTGGGAAAAAATCCTTCCCTGGGAGGGTGAGGAGAGGCTGGGCTGGAATTCCCAGATTTGCTGTGGCTGCCCCTGGATCCCTGGCAGTGCCCAAGGCCAGGCTGGACATTGGGGCTTGGAGCAGCCTGGGACAGTGGGAGGTGTCCCTGCCATGGCAGGGGTGGCACTGGATGGGATTTAAGGTCCCTTCAATTCCTTTCTGTCCCTACAAGATCCCCATCAAAACCCCATGTTGTATCCCTGCTCTTCCATCCTGTTTTCATCCCAGCCTTACAGATTTCAGGCCTCGTTAATGAACATAAATTTCAAACCTTTCCACATGGAGTTAAAGCAGAAGGTAAAAATAAAACTGATACATTGACTGACCAAAAAATATCCTAATTTCAGCTTAAAACAGAAGGAACATTCCTTTCCATACAAAAAAAAAATCAATTTGAAAGTGATATAAAGCAAGTCAAGTTCAGTCAAACTGAAAATGGATACAGCACTGAGAAACTGAAACAGATGAATAAATTAAAGCCTAATAATTTATAAATTCATAATGCTCAAAACGATACGAAAGTGAGACAGAGACAGTGTTTCCCACTCTGGAGCCATTCCTAAAGGGAATAACTCAGCTTTGCCAAAGCCATTCTCTAGATAATCTGACAATTGGAGGACAGATGCTGCATGCCCTTCCTTTCAAATCCAGTTTTCCAGGATTAAAATCATTCAATAAACGGAATTTCAGTGGATGGAAAGGATTTTTATGATACAATCGCAAGGGGGAAAAAAAAAAAGAGACTTGAACACTCCTGCTGAGCAACTCAGGATTTCTAAGTAAACAGTGATAAAATAAAAATATTCCTTCCTTTTTAAGCCACATCGGGCTCTGCAGAGCTGGGTCAGGATCTTCCCGCGGCACCCAGGAAAAGAGGAAAGACAAAAAGCACCGCTGAATCCCAAAGGCAATGCCCAAAATCCCGGAGCTGAGCACTGCTGGCCGCGGGAAGGCGGCTGGGATCGGGAAAGCCCCGGGCAGGGATGGGGAAGGGTTCGGGGCAGGGGAAACACTCCAGGAAAGGGACACAAGGACAGGGACACGGGGAAAACTCCGCGACACAAAGGGAACACGCCGACACCGCGACAGCAGCGACAGGAGAGGGAAAGGAGTCCGCTTCCCGAGGGATCCCCGCGGCCAAGGACACGGCCCCAGGGTCCCCGACAGACACAGGGCATCCCGGAACGGCTGCGCTTGGAAGGGACCTCTGGAGATGGGTCACCTGGAGCAGGTGACACGGGAAAGTGTCCAGGTGGGACTGGAATGTCTCCAGAGCAGGAGATGTCACATTGTCCCTGAGCAGCTGTTCCAGGGCTCTGCCACCTTTTCTGTGTGGAGAAAAGCTGTGCTCCTGTGCAGGGGAATTGCTGGGCTCAGTCCCTGCCCGGGGCTCTGGGGACATCGCTGGGCCTGGAGCAGAGCCTGGGGCTGCTCTGCCCTCCCTGCACACAGGGACAGACATGGGGACACAGGGACAGACATGGGGACAGACATGGGGACACAGGGACAGACATGGGGACACACAGGGACAGATATGCGGACACACAGGGACAGACATGGGGACACAGGGACAGACAGGGACAGACATGGGGACACACAGGGACAGACATGGGGACACACAGACACAGACAGGGACAGACATGGGGACACTCAGTGACACCCAGGGGACACCCAGGGACACCGAGGCCCCTCTCCCTGGGGCTCCTCTCCAGGCTGAGCAGCCCCAGCTCCCTCAGCCTCTCCTGGGCACGGAGATGCTCCAGGCCCTTCCTCAGCTCCAGGAGCTCCTGTCCCTGCTGGGCTGAGGAGCCAGGGCTGGGCACAGCACCCAGAGGTGCCTCCAGGGCTGGGCACAGGGGCAGGGTCAGCCCTGACCTGCTGGGAATGCCCATCCCCATGTCCTCCAGGACAGCACTGGCCTTCCTGCCCGCTCGGCCCCCGCGGTACCCCGCGATCCCGGCAGGCGCTATCGCGACAGACGCACCCCATCGCGATAAACCTTCCCGGCGCGCTTCACCCGCACGTCCAGCGAGGTGCCCATGGCTCCGTCACGTGACCACACCCTCACGTGACCCAGGGGCGGGATGCGCTGTAGCCCCGCCCCCTCCACATCCGGGTCCTCGCCGCCGTCACTTCCCAGCCGCTGACGCCGCTTCCCGCGCGGCCCCGCCCACTGCCCCGGTTGTCATAGCAACGCGCGGGCGGGGTGAGTGACGCAAGGCCGTCAATACCGGAAACTGCAGAGCCCGGCGTGCTTTGCGCGCCGCCAGCGCCCGCTGCGAGCTGGGGCGCCGCGTGGGCTGATGGGAGTTGTAGGCGGGCCCCACCACGGCCTGACACGGCCCGCGAGTGTCGCTTGTCGCGACTGTGGGGCCGCGCAAAGAACAGGGCGGCGACAATGAGAGCCCGGGAAAGGCCTCGCGGCCCTGAAATTTATCCCTCTGACTACATCGTACAGCCACAAGCACCGATGTAGAGGAGGAGCGAGCTTATCTCTGTTCTGATTCCAGGCGGGATTCATCGCTTTGAATTTCCAAACACGGCCCGGCCTCGGTGCCCAGAGTTCCCCGCAACTTGTCCGATAAGTGCAGGAAGGAAATGCCTTGCAGTGGTACGCAGTGAGGATTTTTTCCTTCAAACCCCGGAGCACGGAAATGTCCGAGTGCTGAGGGAAATGCCTCCATCTCTTCCAGGTGTGGCCTCCGACGGAATTCCCGTGATTTCAGCGGAACCAGGAATTGTCCTTCGGGGGAATTGCAAGTCCTGAAGGAAGTCTCGAAAGCAGGAATCGAGTTGTGAATTTTATTGCTTGCCAAAGTCATTCTTTTCACCTCATTCTTCACACGTTATTCATTAAAAGTAGTTTTGCTTCAGGTTTACATGGTTAAAATAAACGCAGCCCTGTCAGTGGTTCTGTCCTCTTCCTCCTCACCCCTTCAGTACTGAAACCCAGCCACGGCCCTTCCTCCTGCAGTACGTATGGAAAACTCGGCAAACCCCACTGCACGCTCCTGGTTTGGGGAAAAAAGTGAGATATCAAAGCTGTTCCACATTTCAGGGAAGAGAGGGAAAGTGGTCATTGTAAAAAGAAAGCAGCATTTAGCTGGGATCACTGAATATTACTGGCAGGACTCAGGTAGTTAATTACTGTCATTAATTAGTGTGGGACAGATAAAGAGGGTTTTTTGGGTTTGATTTTTTTACCCCATCCAAGGAGAACTCAAAAGAGGAAAATAAAAGCCTGGACAGCACAGCTGCTTCTGAGCAACTAAATTTTGTTTTTCCATCACTTTCACAATCAGCTGTTTTTCTTGGGAAACTTTTTCCAAGGTACTTCAGTTACTCATTTCTAGGAACTGGAGCCTCGTGTCCAGAAAAAGCTCCTGTTGGTGCAGGCAGGAGCTGCCCCTGTGCCTGGCAACACAGAGCCCACAAACAAACCCAGGGAACACCCAACTTCCCGAGGAATCTGTGTCCAAATCTGGTCTCTGCAGTGAGAGCTCAGCACCCTCAGGGTGGTTCTTCTGTAGGAAGAATCCCAGGATGGTTTGGGTGGGAAGGGACCTGGAAGCTCAGCCAGTGTCACCCCATCCATGGGCAGAGACACCTCCCACTGTCCCAGGCTGCTCCAAGCCCCAGTGTCCAACCTGGCCTTGGGCACTGCCAGGGATCCAGGGGCAGCCACAGCAAATCTGGGAATTCTATTCCAGCTCCTCCCCACCCTCCCAGGGAAGGATTTTTTCCCAACATCCCACCTGAACTTGTCATTTCTCAGGCTGAAGCCATTCCCTGTGTCCTGTCCCTGCAGCCCTTGGGAATTGTCTCTCTCCAGGTTTCCTGGGGCTCCTTCAGGCCCTGCAAGGCCACCCTGAGCTCAGCCCAAAGCTTCTCCTGTCCAGGCTGAACAATCCCAGCTGTGGCAGCCTTTCCTCCCAGCAGAGCTGCTCCAGCCCTCTGCTCATCCTGGAGCCTCCTCTGGGCTCTCTGCAGCAGCTCCACGTCCTCCCTGGGCTGGGAATTCCAGGGCTGGGGCAGCTCTGCAGGTGGAGTAAATAAAATTATTTAAAAACAAAACAGAAAACCCACAAAAACAAGCAAACAAAAAACCACACCGAAGAAACCCCGCAAAGAAACCCCCAACTAACCAAAAAAAGCCCCAACAAACCAAAACCAAACCCAAAAATGCAAAACAAACCCCTCCCATACAAACAACTCACCCCCAAAAAACCCTTAACCCAGAAAGCAGGAGGAATAAAACAATTACTTCAAGGAGAGAAATATCCCCTTGTGGCACTGTTGGCCCAGCTGTGCTGACAGGTGAATTCCCTGCCCACCTCCAGGCATCAATATTCCATTGAGAAGCCCCTTTCTCCTTCAGTTATGATTTTCTGAAGGAATTCCCATTCCCAAAATGAAGCCTAACATTGTCAGTCTCACCATTTGCCCAAATTTGGGGAGGATTTTCCAAGTGGATGAAGGCAGCAGGCTCCTGACAATGAGAGGGCTCAGTGCCAAAAATTCCAGCCTTGCTGTGACGCTTCAACTCTTTCACTGAATTTGCTGAAATCTTCCAAAATAATTCAGTGGGAGGTGGATACAAATTTATGATTGGGATCAACCAAAAGAAATCCTGTTACTGGAGAGGGAATTTTCATAAGGACAAGAGGGATGGTTTTAAATTGACAGAGGGCAGGGTTAGGTGGGATCTTGGGCAGGAATTGTTCCCTGGGAAGGTGAGGAGGGGCTGGAATAGAATTCCCAGATTTGCTGTGGCTGCCCCTGGATCCCTGGCAGTGCCCAAGGCCAGGTTGGACACTGGGGTTGGAGCATCCTGGGACAGTGGGAGGTGTCCCTGCCATAGCAGGGGTGGCACTGGATGGGATTTAAAGTCCTTCCCACCCAAAACTCTTCTGGGATTCTGTGATTGAGGAGCTCTGAATTCATGCAGACATATTGTAGCTACTGTGGTTGGACAGCTCTTAATCACCTAATTTCTGTAATTGTTACTTCTGTTGGTTCATGCACTGCTGTGTTCAGCTGCACAAACAGCATTAAATAAATATGTTCTGATTCTTCTTGAGAATCACAAAGAGCTAACTGGGAGGGTAAAGCTTTTGCTCAAATCCATTTTGGATGTAATTCCATTTGTAGAGTCAACCAGATCCAAACTTGACTTGGATCTTCATTTGTTGTCCTCGAGTTTTGCTGAGCCAGAACTGAATAAAAGAACTCCAGTAACAAATGAACCTAAACTGAAAGCAAAGGGAAGAACTGTATGAACTTAGAATGCTCCATACATTTGTTTTTGTTCCTGGTTGTCAGAGAATCCTTCTGGAATGTTTTGGGTTGGAAGAGACTTTAAAGATCATCCAGTTCCAAACCCCTTCCCCTTTTCTACCTGATTATTTCTTGGACCTCATTTAACAAACAGATTTTTAATTGTTCAGAATAATTCCATTTCTATATTTACCTCATCCCATAGCCTGAGTGTATGGATTAATAGAATGACAACATTCCTCATTTGGAATAACCACAGGGAAGCTGGGGTTACCCAAACTTTTTTTTAGGATACTCAGAACCTGTTTTTCTGGTCTTTTGTGGTTTTTTTTTTTAATTAATTTTGAAATCTTTGCTTGGTGGACAGTGATGCAGAATCACAGAATGGTTTGGATTGGAAGGGATTTGACTTAAGGAATTCAGTGAGAGAAGTTTTACAGTTTATCCAAAGTCATGAAAACTACAAAAAAACCCTCCACTTTAAAGGAGCTCAGAGATGATTATGTCTAATAAAAAAGTAATTTTAAATTTGTTCCTGTGTTGGACAATCTTGAGGTCGTTCCATGGTTTCTGGAAACACATTTGACAAATTGTTTTTCAGAGCCCCTGGGTGGAAAAGCTGTTCTCTAACACCCAGGAGGGAGGAGAAGAAAGAAGTGATGCCCTGAGCAACAGGAAGGAAACTGGAATCCATTCTTTTTGGTGCAGAAATCAGCAAACCCCAGCTCTGTGCCACACCAGTGATGGTGTTCCTGAAAGGAGGAAGGTAATCAAAAAGAAATTAAAATCTCTGCACCACGTAGAGGGGCTGCAGACACGTTAAATCTCACCAGTGTTTTCTAAGATGTTTCCTCACTGCACAGAAATTCCCTTTTTGTTCAAAATTATGCTTTAAAGTAGATCAGGCTTCAGAAAACTAATGAGAAAACACTACAGAAGGCAACAAAATAAACTTATTTACCCACACAGCAAGGTGAGAAAAGCTGATTGAGATGAAACAAAGCTGGGGGAACATTCAGGAAAAAAAAATCTAAAGGAAGTGTTTTAATTGAGAGAGGTACAGTAAAAGTAAATAACCCCATAAAATATAATATTGGTCAAGGATTTTTAAAGGTATTTAAGAATGAATTAATTTTCCAGCCAAGATACATAATTTTGAAGGGAATGCCCTCAGAGGAACTGCCATTAGATACTTTTAAAAGGGCTTGAACTGAGTGAAAATTGCACTGAGCATCACTTGCCACTGAAGAGAATTAGCAAATAAGGAAAATGATGTTATAAAACGTGTAGGGGTGACAAAAAACAGTGGGTAAAACAAAACAAGTGGTTTAGACATTAAATATATATGTATTTATTGCAAGAGTTTGGCAGGGAAAGAAAATATTGACCGAAAATCCTGAATAAAAAGTACTTAGGAATCAAAAAATAATTAAAGAAATAAATAATTAGGTATTAATTAGGTAATTTTTCCTAGTAAAAAGTTGCTACTGGGTGTTGAGAGATTCTGAAGGATGATGGGCAAGTTGATATATTTTAAAATGTGGAAAAAACCCCTCCTCTTAACAAAATAGTGAATTTTGCAGTCCTGTGTGTGAGAACTGATGGATGTGGAGGAGCTGTTTGGGAATTTGGCAGGTAACCTACGGTAGGATACATATGGAGAATATGTATAATATGGAGAATAAAACCACAAAAAAATACAAAATAAATGCACATTGCAACTAAAACTTGTATATTCTGCCAGCAGCAATGAATTGTAGTAGTCAGTGTTAAAATAAAAGGTGTTTTGTTAGAAGTATTTTCAAATAATATTAAAATAAGCAAGAAAAATTAATGTGTAAAATTGACTGATTCTTTAAGTGCTGATAGCCCTTGAAGAACAATTTGGGGTTTATCCAGATATTGAAAATATTGATAGTTGTATTAAACAAAAATTGTGGTGCCCAACATTTGTGTGGAAGCAAAGTTTTGTGGTGACCTCAAAGGGGTCTGGAATGGAACAGAACTTTTTTAATTTAATTTTTTTTCAATATTGATTTGGGACCAGTGGGAAAAAAAATTGTACCAGTGAGTGATGTCCACACCCTCAGCTGTTTACATTTTCCTGTAACATAAATAGCTTTTGAAACTCCAAGTGTAAGATTACAATTCATGGCTCAGGTTTTGTTTTTCCTCCTGGTTGTAAGGAGTGTGTAACTGGGGCTGCAGTGGGAGGTGTGTTAATGGCAGGATATTTCCATCCTGACTGCTCAGGTGGTTGGACCTTCCTGAGGCAGGGAACAGAGATTTTTTTAGTTTTTTTTTTTTTTTTTTCTTGTCAAATAGGAGGAAATCTGTGTAACTCAGCCCCTTAAACAGATTTTTCCATTGGTACATTATAGCTAAGAGACACCAACCAATAATGTTTTGATATAACGTTTTTAATGATATCTTTTTGGTATTTTAAATTGGAGTAAGGGACAGTATGGAAATTATTTTTATCTTTTATAGAAGGTTGGGCATTGGGGCTTGGAGCAGCCTGGGACAGTGGGAGGTGTCCCTGCCCATGGCAGGAGTGGCACTGGGTGGGATTTAAAGTAATTTCCAAACCAAACCATTCCATGGTTGTGTGATTTCTGAGCTGAGCTTGAGGAACGACTCACAAACCCAAATCCTTTCTGTCAGGATCAGGAACAGAGTGGGCAGGACTCGAAGCCCATCAAGGTGTTAAAGGAACACTCAGGGAAAGCAAAGTCACAGGGAAGATTCCTATTCTTGCCTCCGAGTTCACAGTGCAACACTTCCACAGAATCCCAGGATCCCTGAGGCTGGAAAAGCCCTCCCAGCCCATGGAATCCAAGTTGTGACTAATTCCCACCTTGTCCCCAGCTCAGAGGTCTGAGTGCCACCTCCAGGTGACACCTCCAGGGATGGGCACTCCAAAGCTCCCTGGGCAGCTCTTCCCAAGGCCTGAATTTCAGCAGTAAAGGGATTAGGAAGAGATGACTCTTAGGGATGGCACCTTCCTTTGGGGAAACCCATCCAGGGCTCTCTGGTCAGATCAGGGAACCAGAGAATCATGGAATCATTTAGGCTGGAAAAGAACTTTCAGATCATCGAGCCCAACCATCAACCAGCACCACCCCCATTGTCCCCAGGTGCCACATCCACAGAGCTTTTGGGAATTTCCAGGTGTGGTGATTGCAGCACCTCCCTGGGCAGTGCCAAGGCCTGAGCACCCTTTCCATGGGGAAATTCCTGCTGCTGGCCGAGCTGAGCCTCCCCTGGGCCAGCCTGAGGCCGTTCCCTCTGCTCCTGTCCCTGTGCCCTGGGAGCAGAGCCCGACCCCCCGGCTGTCCCCTCCTGGCAGGGACTTGTGCAGAGCCACAAGGTCCCCCCTGAGCCTCCTTTTCTCCAGGCTCAGCCCCTTCCCAGCTCCCTCAGCCCCTCCTGGGGCTCCAGCCCCTTCCCCAGCTCCTGCCCTGGACACGCTCCAGCCCCTCCAGGGCTCTCCTGCAGGAGCCACAACTGACACAGACTTGAGGTGAAATCCGTGTTGTCCCAAATCCGTGTTGTCCAAGAGCTGAAGAACTGCCTGCAGTGTGTTCCCCATTAGCCAGGTGAGGAAGACAAACCTGAAGATCCATGTTTAAGTGCTCCCAGGATTTTCTGGGACAATGAACTTCCCAGACAAAGCATCACGTGGAAAATAATAATTTAAATAAAAGCCTTTATGCAAAAGAAGCAAGAGAAGAATGGATCAAAACCTGGCAGGATGAGAGGAAATAGAAAGGAAAGAGGACTCAAAGGTCAGTTTTCAGAGAAGGGGAGATCACAGGAGGAGTCTGCAGGGAGCTGTGCTGTGGCTGCTTCATGAATTCCTCAATGATCTGGAGAGGGAGACACCACTGCTGAAGGTGTTGAGGTATTCAGGTAAAGGAAAGGTAGAGGACAAACTGAGGGATAGTTAAAGGGCTGGAGAACTGCATAAAGACCTTACAAGGCTGAGTGACTGGATAGTAAAATGGCAAATAAAATCTGATTTAGTAAAGTAGTGCCCACGGGGGGAAATTCTGTGTACATAAGGATGGGCTGGAAGTTGTTTTCCCACTCACAAATGAGATCTTTGGGTTCTGATTAATATTTCCATCAAAATATCAGCACAATGTTCCCTTTTACTGAGAGAAACAAATCAAATATTTGGAATTATCAAGAGGACAAAATAAAGAACAAACCAGAGAACATTGTAGCACACCTACCCTGGTATAAATCCATAGTTCTCTGTTTGCTGAGCAGTGTGTGCAGTTCTTTTCCAGACATCTCAAAAAGGCTTCCAGGACCCGAAGGAGTGGACAAAAAAGATGGAGAGAGACAATTCCCAAGGGCTGCAGGGACAGGACACAGGGAATGGCTTCAACCTGAGAAATGACAAGTTCAGGTGGGATGTTGGGAAAAAATCCTTCCCTGGGAGGGTGAAGAGAGGCTGGGCTGGAATTCCCAGATTTGCTGTGGCTGCCCCTGGATCCCTGGCAGTGCCCAAGGCCAGGTTGGACACTGGGGCTTGGAGCAGCCTGGGACAGTGGGAGGTGACACTGCCATGGCAGGGGTGGGATGGATGATCTTTAATGTCCCTTCCCACCCAAACCATTGTAATATTCTATAATTACAGGGAAAGGAGGAGAGACTGTTCTGGGACAATCTTATGTTACTTAGATCCTACTAAGAATATAATTTTTGTATCTATATATGAACACACACACACACACACACACATATATATATATATATAAATCCTCCAAATACTTATTCCCTCAAAAGCAAAATAAAGAACAAGAATGTCTTACCTTTACCTGGGACAGTGGAAGGTGTCCCTGCAATGGCAGGGGTGGCTCTGGATGGGTTTTAAGGTCCTTTCCAACCCAACTCATTCTGGGATTTCTGTGTTTCTGTAATTCTGTGGTTCTGTGAGCTCCATGTGCCAATCCTGAAAAACCAGAATTTTGGAGAAAGCTTCTCTGATCCCAGCATTCCCTTCCAGGGACAAGGACAGCTGGAAGCTGCTGCAGAGAGCCTTGGCTTTGGAGTTTAGGACACTTTGGAAAAGGAACAGCAAATGCTTAGAAACGTTCCCCACTTCAGAAGTAACTTCTAAGGAAATTTTCCCCCGTGGAAGAGATCCATGTTGCCTGTAAAAACTTGGTGTTGTCACCCCTTTGGCTAAGAAGGTGATGCTCAAAATCTGGAATTTAGGTAAAAATTAATACCACAGCGTATTTATTATAATTTATTACATATCAATTTCACTGCCTTGAAAAGCAACATTAAAAAGACAACAAAAAGTTCTTTCTTGCGACAATCTAAGCAAGAAATATTTTTTCATGCTGTTTTCAGCCTTTGAAACTTGAAGTTGCTTATAAATTTCCCTGACCAAAATATTACCCTTCCAAAAAAAAAAAAAAAAAACAAACCAAATTCTCCTTGTTTCTTCCACTTAAAACAGAAAAAAAATTAAAAAATAAAAAAGACAGGGGAGGTTTAAAGAATAAAAAATCAGCCTGAAGCAACACCCAGGACAGAAAACTTCTTCCAAGCAGTTAAAGCTTGGCAAACCTGCAAACAATGGAAAACAAACAAGGATCAGCTGAATGTTTGTCTCAGCCTGAATGGTCTGGACACACACAAAACCTCCCCAACGATCCTAAAATCCCCAAAATAAGGTCAGGAAGTGTTGTGTTCCTGATGCTCCATGTTTGAAAACCCCCTGTGTGCTCTGTCCATCCCAGATATAAAGTTCCTCTGTAAATTTGAGCATTTTTTACATGTATATAAATGGTAATAACTAGTATTCAATTAATTGAATTCTTCAATAGTGTATTAATTCAGACTTTTATGTGTCAAAGATGAGATTTACATTTGATACTCCTACACCTAGAATGGACTAGAGTTTATTCTAGCAGAATAAATAAAATTAATATCCAGAGTAGGTTACATACACCTAGAATGGTCTAGATTTTATTCTAGCAGAATAAATAAAATTAATATCCAGAGTAGGTTACATACACCTAGAATGGTCTAGAGTTTATTCTAGCAGAATAAATGAAATAAATATGCAGAGTAGGTTAAGTCACATTGATTTTTAAAAATATTTATATAACTACAGGTACATTTGGCAACTTGGAATTTTCTCAATGCTTTTCATTTAGCTTTGTTTTAATTTTTAACTGGAAGTCTTTATGTTCTGCCTGAAATTTGGGCTCAGCAGTCCAGTTTCACCTATTTGAGGTAGTCCCTTTCAAAAACTCCTCTGTCAATATATCCAAATTCAGCTGAGGTTGATTGTGAGAAGACTTGCTGTTGCACATAGGTTGGAAGAGGGAAAAAACAATGGGATTGAGGTGATTTTTTCAGTTTTTGTTTTCCATAACTGGGTTTTATAAACCAAGAGAGAAGCTCTCTGTGCTGGGAGCACGAGTGTTGTGTGTCCTGCTCCAGGATGTGAGTGCTTAGGAGAGGAGAGGATATTTTAGTGGAAAGAGATCTAAACCCATCATCTAATCAATCATCATCATCTAATCTAATCAAATCATCATCTAATTCAATTGTAGTCATCAACCTGATGGGCCTTGCACACAAAAATATCAAATACCTGGCGTTAGGGTCATTTCATTGCCCAGAAAGGGAAGGATTTATGGGCAATGTCAGCACAGAGCACAGAAGTGGTTTGGTGGAACCTCTGCCTTGGAGAGATCCTTGTGCAGCTGCTGCTCAGTGAAATCTTTTCCATCTCCACAGATCTGCCAGCTTTAGCAAGGCCACTGGGCAATTTCAAACCTGACAGATTTCTTAGGAAATAATTTAACTATTTATGTAATTCCACTTAAACAAGCAACACACTTCATCTTCCACTGTGCTACCAGTGCCTGCCAATTAACACCAACTTAAAGCCATTTTTAAATATTCCTGTTATCAGGGAATCATAGATTTGGGTTGGAAGGTCATCTAATCCCTTGCCATGTCCTGCCATGGGCAGGGACACCTCCCATTGTCCCAGGCTGCTCCAAGCCCCAGTGTCCAACCTGGCTTTGGGCACTGCCAGGGATCCAGGGGCAGCCACAGCAAATCTGGGAATTCTATTCCAGGGCCTCCCCACCCTCAGCAACTGTTCTTGATATCCCATAATCTTACTTTCTGTCAGTTTGAAGCCATCCCACTTTGTCCTGTCACTCCTTTATGGTCCCTTCCAATCCAAACTCGATCTTGGGATTTTACCCCAGATTTGATTTTGGGGGTGCTGGATCCTTTGCAAAGTTTTCTGATGTCCTGAGACCTGAAAGCCAGCACTTCTCCATGGTCGTTTTTTAACTCACCCTGGCAGTTCTGCAGCTGGGAGTGACAGTGACAGCAGGGAATAGGGAGCCCTGAAACTTCTTAAAAAAGGATGGAGAACTGTAAGGTGTGGACTCCTCCAGCCCTTCTCACCTCAGAGGGGACTGGGGCTGGATTTACCCATGGCAGAGTGGGCTGGTTCCAGCTCCAAATGGTTTGTGTGTCATTGTCTTTTCCACAGCACTTCCCCCTCAGGTGCCCGTGGTGTTGTGTCCTCTGCAGAGTCCCAGCCAGCCTGGGGAAGCTGCCCTGGGAATGCTCCAGGGATATCCCCACCCTGGGAGCACAGCCCTGCCCAGCAGTTATTTTAGGAGCTCCATCCTGGCAGGACTGGGCCCTGCAGGCCCAGCTGGTCCCTCTGGAATTTCAGCAGAAAGGTCAGCAGTGACCTTGCCTTCCCAGCTCCCTGGAATAGCTCACGGAGGGGAAATGCAGGCCCCAAAAACGGTGCCCTACAAAAGAGGAGTGTGCTGGCCCACAGAGCAATTAGCCTACATTAGTGATGCCACAGAACAGCTCCAGGGCTGGCAGTGGGCACACCCGGGGAGCTGGGGCTGAAATGCAGCTCCTCTGCTTTATGTGCACAGCACAAAAGACAAACTCTTTATTCTGGGTTAATAATGCTGAGTGTGTCACCCCTCGATTAGATCCTCAGCTCTTGTCATGGTTTTTTACTCCTCTGACAGACACACCTTGGGCAGAGGTGGTGAATAAAGACATTCAGAGAGGTTCTGGAGGCTGGGGGCTGGGTGGAGGATTGATCCTGGCTAAGCACTAAACCATCTCTCACTCTGGGAAAAGCTGAACTGTTCTGGGAAGTTTCACTTGAACATCAGGAAGAACTTTCCTGTGCAGTGACCGAGCACTGAACTTCTCTGGGTAACCTGTGCCAGGGCCTCAGAGTAAGGAATTTCATTGTGATCTCAAATTTAAATTTACTCTTTTTCAGCTTCAGGCCATTCCTCCTTGTCCCATTAAAAATCCCTCTCCATCTTTCTTCTGAACTGGGCTGGGATAGAGGATCTGGGAGGGAAAAAGGAACAACAAAGCATCCAAAGCTTCTATGGCTTCTGCTGAAGAATGACATCTTAGCCTAATGAAGCTCCATAAGTGACAATTTTAGAAAAAAATATTTAAAATCCATCACAATTTCATTTTCTTATCTAGCAGGATCAGGTGGACACCAAGCAGAACGTACTTCTGAGGACTTTCTGGAATGGATTTGTGTCAGGATCCCACCAATATGGGCTGGAATTTCAAGAACAGAATCGCTGTGGAAGCTGCACCAGGAGCTTTCTCCTGACAGCAAAAACCAAAGTTTTCATTTTGGCCAGCAAAGACACCAATGCTGCTGCACAAGACAGCAGGGAATTGCTGTTGGAAAGGGAAGGAGCTGATTTTAATGGAATTGAGGACAGTTTTTGACTCTTCCAGGAATTCCAAGAGAGAAGCAAAAGCTGGGCATTGAACAGGTGTAGATCCAATGATGTTACAGTCAGCAGAACCAAAGATTTTTAAAGAGACATGGATTGTAGTGCTCCCTTTGGATGTGAGGGGAACTTTGGGATTAAATTATCCTCTTTTTTTGGATTGTTTTCCATATTTTCTAACACAGGGAAACCCGATTCCTCTAGAAGTTGGAAATTGAGGGTGTAGAGAAGCTCCCAGATGGGAAATACTTGATTTACAAAAGTTTTAAAGAATCACAATTCTTCAGAACGCCTGCTTTTAACAGGAACTGCTCTGCATTCCCACAAATGTATTTATCATGGAAAGTGATCTTAGGAGGACTTCTGGGATACAACTTCCAAGTATTTCCCTTGGATAACTAACACAGCCTTTTTCTTCCCCAGAAAACTCCGTGGTTTTGGGGAAGGATTTTCACAGAATCACTGAGGTTGGAAAGGATCTCCAAGACCCTCAAGTCCCAGCTGTGCTCGATGCCCACCTTGTCACCAGTCCTGGTGTTCCTTGGACACCTCCAGGGATGGGCACTCCAAACCTCCCTGGGCAGCCCCTGCCAACACTTAACAACCATTTCCATGGAAAAAAACAAAACAAAACAAAACAAAACAAAACAAAACAAAACATTCCTCTTGATGTCCAGAAATTCCTGCCTGACGTTTTACACTGGAGAAGAAACTTTTCACACTCAGGAGCGCGACATTCACCCTGAGCGTGAACATCAAGGAACACAATTCCAGAGAGGATCAGGGACAACTCAGAGAGGTGAAATTTTTTTATTTTTTTGGGAACAAGCCTCATCCAGCAGCAATCCCAGGACCTTCTGGTCCAGAGGCGTGCCAACCTACACAGTGTGCAGCTCTGGCTGTCAATCCGAAGCCGGTACTATCGAAGCCGGCGCTGATGATGACTCAAAAGCCGATCTATCTCCATCCGAATGGGTTTCCATGGCAACCCCTCTGGCCTAAAAAGAGCTGGACCACATGAGTTCCTTAGCAGCACCTTTTTGACAGGCGAAACACAAGCTGCTCCCTCCAGATGATGGTTTCATTTAGAGCTGAGGCTGTCTGGGAGCTGCCACGGGGCGCTGGGAAGTGTCGGTGATGTAACTCATGGAGGAGAACTTCTGCTGGGACTTCACTTGGGCTTGGGGCCCAGCACCAGAGGAGAAACACCAAAGCAGAATCTTTCTTTCTGTGTTTTGATGGAATTCTCCCCGAAGATCTTCCAGCTTGGGTCTGGTGGCCTTAAGAAGATTCCTCTTCCAGTGGGATACAGAGAATTATTGGAATTGCTGCTGGTCCAACACAGCACCTACATCAAAACTTGTGGCCAGAGTACAAATGTTGAGCCCTGGAGAACTCAGGGTGCCCATGGCTGCTGTGAAGGAAGCCTGGAGTTCATCAGGCAGAGATGGAAAGGCTCCAGAAGGAAAACTGCAGGGCTACAAGAGCAGGGTGGGGCAGGGAGTGAAGCCTTCCAGAGCACACAGTGAAGAGACAAATGGGCCACTCTATTCCATGTAGGAAAGCTGAAAACAGAAAACATGGGACATATACCCATCATCACACTCCACTACCACAGAAGGGACATTAAAAACCACCTCCCACTGTCCCAGGCTGCTCCAACCCCAGTGTCCAACCTGGCCTTGGGCACTGCCAGGGATCCAGGGGCAGCCACAGCAAATCTGGGAATTCTAGTCCAGGGCCTGCCCACCCTCACAGGGAACAACTTCTTCCTACAGCTAACCTAAAATTCTCCTTTTCAGTCTGAAGTCACTCCCCTTGTCCTGTCACTCCAGTTCCTGATGAATTGTCCCTCTCTGGTTTCCCTGTAGCCCCTTCAGACACTGGAAGGTGCTGTGAGGTCTCCACACAACCTTCTCTTCTCCAGTGGAAGGTGTCCCTGCCATGGCAGGGGTGACACTGGATGGTTTTTATTGTCCCTTCAAACCCAAACTATGATTCTGTGGTAGTGGAGTGTGATGATGGATAATATATCCCATTTTTTCCCTTTTCAGCTGTTTTGTTACACCTGTTCCATTTCTGTAGACTGCTGTACATTATTTTCTCTTTTAGATTTCATTTCTGCACTTTCCTCCTTATTTTAATGTCCTTTTTTTCTTATTTTTTCTCAAATTTTCAGCTTATTATTGTTCTTCTTGGCTTCCAATATTCTGCTTTCTGAGGAGTGGTCTTTTAGGAAGAGAAACCCAAGTATTTCTTACAAGCCTGTCCACTAATTCCTATAGAATGTGCACAAACTCCTGTTTTCATGTGCTGCAAACCTACTCCAGGTGGTTTGTAATGGAGAGTTAAAAAAATAAAACGACTCTCAAATCTTTCCTGTCTTGGCAGTCCCTCCCTTCCTAGAGAAAATTAAAAAAGAGTAAGATTTGATAATTTTTGACAGGCAACAACTTGGATTCCCTTCATCCAGGTCACAACTGGTGTGCAAAGTCTCCAGGTGAGGCAGCGTGCTGGTGGAATCCCTGGAGAATCCCTAACTGAGCCCTAAATCTCCAGCACAGAACACAAGTTCAGTGTCTGACAACCCTTTCCATGTAGAAATTCCTCCTCATGTCCAACCTGAACCTCCCCTTGCTTTTAAAGGAAATGGATATTGAAGAGAACACTTTTGTACAAGGGAAGAACCATGCAGGGTATTCATTATTCAAATAAAATTAACAAGCCAAAAGTATCTGTCTAGTTGTTTGTGCCGGAAAATAACATTTCAGAAAGATGCCATCACTTCCTAAAGGACATTTTATCTCTGCCCATGGTGCCAGAGCTTGGGTATAGGCAGCAAAATAAAAGTAGAGGATGACTAAACAAATGCACAAACTCTTGAAAACTCTGTAATATTTTTAAGTGTTAGCAAAAAAACCCCAACAACCTTCAAAACCTGACAAAAACAAGGAACCCCAAGAAGTTACAGTAATGCAGTGAACAGTGTAACAAATTTCTGGGAGTTTTGTAGTTACCTACACTGAGCAACAGAGAAACTATTCTGTCACTGCACTCACACAGGCCAGAAGGAGATTTTAGAGGGGAAAAAATCCTCAGGGAATAACCTCCCAGAGCAGAGCTGTCCTTCCTGACTGAGAGATTGGGCAGAGGTTAGGCTTTGATATCTTGGAATGCCCAAGGTGGGAAGAGCCCCTCAGGATCCCCCAGGGCCACCCCAGTGCCACCAACATCAGCCCAAGGCCTGTCCCCAAGGGCCACCTCCAGACTGCTCCTGAACACTCCACAGACAGTGACTCCAAACCTCCCTGGGCAGCTCATCCCAAGGCCTGACCACTCTGCCAGGGAAATTTCCTTGCCCAATCTCCCCCCTGAGCCTCCCCTGGTGCCATTGGAGCCATTTCCTCTCCTCCTTTCCCTGCCCCTCCTGGCAGGGACTTGTGCAGAGCCACCAGCTCCCCCCTGAGCCTCCTTTTCTCCAGCCTCAGCCCCTTCCCAGCTCCCTCAGGTGTTGCTTTCCACATGCCAGGACAAAACTCACGTTCTGGCCACGCTCAGAGTCAGTGAGAGAAATGTCAAAAGCAGCTCCAAGTGACCTCAAATCCTTCTGGGGCTGAGGGAAATGGGAAAGGACCACTTCAATCATGATGCTTCCAAGCACCTCCCATTGAAGGTGCAATTTCAACTCACCTGGCCCCTCTCTGTCACTCCTGGAGTGGTCCCACGATCTCCTCCTTTCCTTGTGCACCTCTGTCCTTGGAGAGAGGGTGACAAGACAAATAGGAATGGCCTTAAGCTGAAAAAAGAGAGGTTTAGATGGGATATCAGGGAGAAATGCTTCCCTGGGAGGGTGGGCAGGCCCTGGAATAGAATTCCCAGATTTGCTGTGGCTGCCCCTGGATCCCTGGCAGTGCCCAAGGCCAGGTTGGACACTGGGGTTGGAGCAGCCTGGGACAGTGGAAGATGTCCCTGCCCATGGCATCTGGATGGGCTTTAATGTCCTTTCCACCCCAAGCCACTCTGGGATTCTGTGATCACACAATTTAAGTGAAATTCTCAACCCTTCAGTTATTTGGGGGGCTTTGGCTGTGGCTGCATCCGTCTGCCAATCCTTGGCTGCTTATTTCCTACCTTTTAAGCCGTGATAAAAAAAAAAGAAAAAAAATTAAAACAGGAAGAAAAAGCAAATGGAACAAGTAACATGTCCTAATTTCTCCAAGGAGGCTGGCTGGGAACTGAAATGACTAGATTAAAGTATCACACGTCAGAATTAAAGTATTAGATAAAGGCCAGACTCTTACTTTTTGATCTTTGTGGGCATTCCAGAAATTAAAATAATAATAATAATAAAAAAGCCCATTAAAACCCTCCTGTCACAGATTTAAGGCTGAAAGCACCGAAATGGCAATTCCAAGGGGAAAGGAGCCTTCCATCAGCAGCTCAAGGCTCCCACACTGGGCTACTTATGGAGCACGTTTTAAGTCATTTTTTGGGGGGAAATATATTGACTTTTTGAAGGGGATGAGGAAGACCCCTGGATGCAATTCCCAGGGGAAAAGAGCCTTTCATTCCGTGATTCCCTCAGCACCTCAAGGCTCCCACACCAAGCTACTTTAGAGTGCATTTTAAAACTCATTTTGGAGAAATATATTGATTTTCCGAGGGGGATGAGAAAGACCCCTGGATGCAATTGTGAGGGGAAAGGAGCTTTGCCTCAGCAGCTTGAGGCTCCCACACCTAACTCACTTCTGGGAGAGTATAGAAATATATATATATATATATATATATAAATTTATTTTATTTTTATTTTTTTTTCTCCTGAGGAGAATCAGGAAAAACCCCAGACAGAATTCCAAGGCAAAGGAGCCTACAAGCCTCAGCAAGACTCCCACACAGGGTGACTTTTAGTGCGGCTTTTTTAACTTATTCTTGGGCAATATATTAATTTTCTGAGGGGACGAGAAGAACCCTTGAGGAAAGAAACCTTCTAGAACCCCGCGACTCCCTCAGCGTATATCGGGGACGCCTTTTTAGCACATTTCCCAACTCGTTTCGAAGGGGCGATATTTTTCCGCGGCTCGAGAAAGGAAGAGAAGCCTCCCCTCGGCAGGTCGGGACTCCAACTCCAGTGTCCGGGCAGTGCGTTTTTTGAACGCTGGTTTCCGAGGGGGCCGTGCCCGGCCCTGTCCCTCCCCACAGGCGGCGGCGGGAAGCTCCGGCGGCTCCGGGCCTCCCGCTGCCGGCGCCCCCTGCGGGCCGCGGCCTGCCGCCGTCACCGGGAATGGCGGGCGCTCCCCTTCCCCTTCCCCGCCCCGCCGGGGCCATCCCGGCCCGCAGCGCCGCCGACACCGTCACACGCCGGAGGGCGGGCGGCCACGGCTCGGGAAGGAGGGGGAAGAAGGGGGAAAGGAGCCGTTGCCATGGCGAAGGCGGGCCCGCCCTTGTGTTCCCCACGTCAGCGCCGTCTCCCGCCCGGCCGCCGGTGATTGACAGTTGCCACGGCAACAGGCTCGCCCCCGCCGCCATTTTGTCAGTTGGCTTTTTTTTTTTTTTTAAATTTAAAAAAAAAAAAAAAAAAAAAAAAAAGAAATCTAATTAAACCAAAACAATAATAATAAAAAAAAAGGAGCAAATAGCTCTGTTTTCGCCAGAATCTCGCGGGTTGTTATTTTTTTAGGTGGTTTTTTTTTTTTTTGTTCTTCTCCTTCTTCCGACCTCCACCGCGAAAGGAAAAGAAGAGACGCAAAAAAAGTGCGCTCCGAGGGTCCCGCCGAGGATCGGCGGCCGGGCTGGAGGCGGCGGCGGCGGTGCGGGCAGAGAAGCCGGTTCGTGAGGGAGAAGGGAGGGAGGGAGGGAAGGAGGAGCGGGCGGGGAGGGAGGGAGGGGGAGGAGGTAGCGGCTGGCAGGCGGGGGAGGGAGGGAGGGAGCGAGGAGTTCCCGGGGGCTCGGTACGGCGCTGCGCTTCCCCCCATCCCCTCCTCCTCCTCCTTCTCCTCCTCCTCCTCCTCCTCCCGCTCCTCCCGCTCCCCCCGCCGCTGTCCCCGCGCTCCCGGCCGGGGCTCAGGCCGCCGATCGCAGCCGAGCCGAGGCGAGGCCGAGCCGCCGCCGGGCGCTGCGCAGGTTTGGACCGCGCGCCATTTTGTGAGGGCAGCGAAGAGCCGGAGCCCGGCCGGGGAGGCGCCGGGCCGCCCGGGCTCCGCTTCCCACCGCGGGCACAGCCGCGGCCCGAGGGACGAGGAGGCGCCGCCGCCGCCGAGGCCCCCCGGGGAAGAGCGGGAGGACGCGCCCGGCGCTCGCCCCGCCGCGGGAGAAGGCCTCGCCCCGGGAGAAGCCGCCGCACGGGTGAGTGAGACGCCGCACCGCGGGACGAGCCGGGGCCGCCTCGCCCGGGCCCGCGGCGGAGGGGCCGCAGCGCTTCGCTGCCATCTTAGAGCGGGAGCGGCGGCAGGGCCGGGATCCATCCCCGCCCGCCCCTCCGCAGCCCGCGGCCTTTTTCCCCTTGGAGGGCGGCTGTGCCTTCCCGGGCCTTGGGAGCGGCGATGGAGGAAGGGAGCTCGCCCGGAGCCTCTCGGTGTTATGCGCAACGCCCTGCGGTGGGCGGGTGCGAGGGCTCGGGCCGGGCCGGCGGCGAGGAGGGCGGCAGGACTCGGAGCATCACCTGTTGTAGGGGAGGATTGGGATGCCCCGGCACCTGTGAGGGGCCGGTGGGGCGGCTGGGGGAAGGTGCAGGGAGATGGGGAAGGAGTTACCTGAGCGAGGTGCCTGTCATCCCTCCGGTGGGGGTGGGGAGGAGGAGGGAGCAGCGTTGGGAATAGGCACAGGGACACGCAGGGACACACGGGCGCAGGGACAGACAGGGACACACGGGCACTCCCCGGGGAGGTGGCGGAGGCGCCGTCCCCGGAGGTCCTTAAGGAAAGGCTGGACGCGGCTCTCGGTGCCTTGGTCTGCTTGACAAGGCTGGACTCGATGATCTCGGAGGTCTTTTCCGTCGTTAATGACTCCCCGGTTCCATATTTCAGTCGCTGGCCGCAGCCTTTTAGGGGTCCAGCTTTGTGTGGCTGGAGGAATCGGAGCTCCTCTCGGGTGCACTGGCTGCTCCTCTGGAGTGACCAGAGTTCTCTCCCGCCGCCGCGGGATCGCCAGACGCATTTAAAACTCCTGGAATTGGAAATTTAGAAATTGGCGTGGTTTTGGATCGCAGTCGCCTTTGAAGTTTTGGGTTTAGCCCGTCCAAAGCCCACGGAGGGGTTCTTTGATCATGCCTCTAGGTTGCTGCTGGTACTGAGTTCTCCTGTTACTCCACAGCCATCGGGGGAAATAAACATTTATTGTTATTTCAAATCAACAAAGACGGAGTAACTGACTCCAAAATAAATCGACGAGCGTGTTTTTGACAACCCTCCTGGTTGAATCCGATCGAGGGTGTGCTGTTAACTTTTGCCAGGAGGTGCTTGCAGTCACACTGAGGTGGATGGAGTTTCATGGGGGCCTGGATTTGTCCAAGTTAACAACTTTGGGGTTTTGATCATCCTCTTGGCGTTTCCTCACCTTTTCCTCAAGGAAGGTGTGTGAAGTTGAAGAGCACGTAGATGATATCTGGTGATAAATGAGCAAACATTTAATTTCTTGGAAGTGTTTAATGCCCTGCCTGTAACCAAGCAGAATTTCACTTCCCTCCTTGGAATAATCTGTAGCCCTTAAAAGTTTTGGTAAACTTGTTTCTCTCTTTCTCCACGCCCCTCTACCCCCAACTCCTGTAGGTTGGATATTTTTGGAAAATTAATTATACTTCATAGAATTAGAATAATAACCCTAAAAATAACTCGGAGCTAGTATTTGTTAACTATTATCTATATATATTTGGTGTGTGTGTATATATAGATACTTTTGTAGGCTGCGCTTCATGTTTTTGGCTTACATGAATTATTTAGAACTAGACTTTTTATTTGCAGTCTGAAGTAGAATATGTGTGTGAAGCCTTAAATTTACATTTTTTGCTGCTGCGAATTAAAAATTCCGTCCAACTTCGCGAAGCTTTACTGAGTTGAATCCGTGGCTTTGGGATATTCCTTGGGTGAAGCGAGAACATCTTGCTCCGGATTGAAGAGCCAGCGGGTTTTTCTTAAGGCAGGAGGGCAATAGGTCAAGAGTTTGATATTGTTTCCAGGCTCCCAGGTAGGCTCGCTGAGGGCAGCAGCGAGTGTTACAGTTCCTGCATCAATCCTTGGGTGGATTTAGGACTTGTCATTGGTGTCCCCTCCCCCCAGCTGGACAGTGACAAGGATAATTTTACCTCGCAGCAGCCAAGAGTTCTCCCTTCCAGTGCCGATTTATGGGCAGGGTTCCCTTCCTCGTGTCCAACAACGAGGGACTCACCGGGAATTTTTTTTTTTCCAGGTTGGAAACCTGGGGGAATTAAACACGTGATGGCCACCAGCCACTTCTGCAAACTGGTTGAGAGTTTAAACAAAAGTAGCAGAACATCAGCGGTGTGATGAAAATAACTCTGCCTTGTAGGAGCTTTTGGAGTGACATTTCATTAGGACAGGCTTGCTGACATGTGCCACATCTTAAAGTCACGTTTGGAACTGCCCCACCTGCTCAGGTGGCATGTGAAAAGAATAAACACACAATAAACCGGAGCCTTTCTTTGCCATGCAGGCGTTTCACAGCCTCATCTGGGCTCAGATGGGTGCTGATTCGAGGACTAAAACCTCCTGGTCCCCAAAAAGGCACTTTTTGTTGCTATAATTAGATTATCTTTGGGGCATTCCTCTGAAAACCTGTTCATTTCAGGTGTTTTGAGGCCTGGCTGTGGGGCTGCAGGTTGGGAGTTGTGGTGACAGTTCGTGGGTTTGGGTGAGGATTGCAGCCTGGGATCTCTTTAGCCTGTCCATGGTCATTTGGAATGTCATTTGGAGAGCTGCTCTCCACACTGAACTACAAAACTTTCTGATACCTCTATATTATGGGAGTTGTATAACTTCTGAAATCCTTTTGTAAATAGATCTGTTGTTGTAGAATAGGATTATTTACAGAGAACTGCTGCTTTTGTCTTTATAACTGAGCACAATACATTATTTGTTGAGTTTACAGTTTCATCTTTACTAAGAGGTTGGTAAGAACTACATTTACACAGAAATTATGTAATAACTCTGTCTGCTCAGACTCTGATGTTTATGCAGTGAAGGTTCTTTTTTTTTTTTTTTTTTTTTTTGGTTCTAAGACTATCTGAAATAATACCAAAAAACCTCGCTGAGCTTTTCTTGTGAGCTTGTGAGGGGAGAGAGGAGTAATGAGGAGAAAGGGAATGCTCTTCCTTCCCTTCCTCACCTCCATGGGTCCTTCAGGAGGAGGCTTCTGGGAACTGTAGTCTTTGCTTGGCTCAAAACCACGGGAGCAACTTTGGGAAATGAGGGATTGTTACTTGCACAAAGACATGTTCCATATGTGCTCTCCAGGGCTGGCTCTTCAAGGTGACACCAATATACCAACAGAACTGCAGTGATTAGCCATTGTTTTATCCATTGTTTTCTCCATCTTTTCCTCTTTTGGGGAAGGAAGGTGAAATTCTGCATTTGATTCTCATTTATCTCAGAAGGGCTGGATAAATAACTGCACTGCTTTTGCTGCTGCCAAATGGATTTCATTCCTTCAGAGCAGGGCTCTGGGTTCTCCTAACCCTTTAAAAGGTTTTATCATCTCCACATTTATTGCAAAGTGTCCTGTCCTTAGGAGTTTTCAGGGAGAATCCCCACTGAAGGGCCAGGGAAATGTGGGAGACAATTCCCAGTCAGCTCTGCCTGCATCCATTCCCACAGTGGGGAAACTCTGGTGCTGCTTCAGTCGCCTGTATGAAAACAAAGCCAGTGAAATTCCGGCTGGGAGTTTTGGAAAAGCAGGGAAATGGCTCTGGAGGTGAAACACCAGAGCTGACATTTATTTGTAAACACTGTCCAGGCTCTGGGTACCACCAAGTACCTGAAAGTGAAACTGAGTAAATGAAAGTAAAATTAACCTTTAAGTGTCGGTTTTGTTCCGGATGTGAGAGACCAAGCTTTCAATTGATGTTCCATAAAGTTCCAAAGCCTCCAAGTATTCTTGTTTTTCTCCCCCTTTTTTCTTTTCCCCCAGAGGCGAATAAAAATAGACTGTGTTGTGAGTCAGTTAAAGGAATAGTTAATAATACATTAATACCTCTTTGTGTTGAAAAGTTTCCTCTTTCTTTTTCGTAACTGTTTGGACGGGGAACTAAGAGAGGGATGGAAATGTACAAATCGATGGCAGAGTCATTCCTTCAAAAAAATAATGGGGAAAAAAATTAGACTGAATTTTGTTGAGTTGCTGGGAAAAAAAAATCATCAAATTAGTAGGATGACTAGTTCACAGAAGCAAAAGTAAATAATTCTAATGATTAAATTGAACTTGCCAGTGAAACTTTTAAATCTTAGAATCCCAAACTGGTTTTGTGATTTCTTGACTGCAAACACATTTCATTCCAAATCTCCTTTCCCTGTATGTTTTCAACTCATGGTTTGTGCTTCTGTGAACTCCATAAATTGCTAATAACTCATTTACTGTGGTGCTGTTGGAACATCCTTTCCAGAGGGAGCAGTTTTGTGTCCCTGGTGTCAGTTTGAGGTCTGAGTTCCAACTGGAGGGAAGGGTTAAAAGAGGAGAGAAATACTGCCAGGGAAGTGAATGTGTTGGTGCTTCCTCAGTTCTGTATTTCCCTGGTCACTGTGAGTTCCCTCACACTGTGACTGCAGCTTTTCCCCTGCAAACAGCTGTAGAACCACATATATTCTTGTTTTTCAATGCAGTGTTAACAGGACTTACACATTAAATACATAGAGGGGGTGTGTGTGGTCACAGACAAATCAGCTTCCAGGCACTCTTTCCAAATCTGATTGATACTGGAAGCTCAGTAACTTTCCAGGATCATGTCTGATTCTGGCTTCTTTATTGTTATTCTTTCCAACTTGTGGATAATTAGGCATTAATGTAATGCTGTGCCAGAGTTAGTGTTTGAAATACATTGATTTCTTTGTTAATGTTACAAGATCTGGGTAGTTTTCATTTCTATACAAGTTACTCATCAGTATGACAAACACTGGGTCAGTGTTGTGGAATAACAGCTTAATGCACATTTCTCAACATCATCAGATGTTCCTAAGCTTAGAATTCTGTGCTCTTGTACTTGGGGTGACTTCCTGTCAATGTCAGAGGTGCCTTCAGAAACTCAGATTGTTGTGGCAGGCCCTGTGCAGGAAAAGGAGCATTCCTGCCAAAGCTGGATAAAATCAGATTTTATCATGGTGTCCCAGGATGGTTTGAGTTGGAGGGACCTTAAAACCCATCCAGTGCCATGTGCAGGGACACCTCCCACTGTCCCAGGCTGCTCCAACCCCAATGTCCAACCTGGCCTTGGGCACTGCCAGGGATCCAGGGGCAGCCACAGCAAATCTGGGAATTCCAGCCCAGCCTCTCCCCACCCTCCCAGGGAAGGATTTTTTCCCAACATCCCACCTGAACTTGTCATTTCTCAGTGTGAAGCCATTCCCTGTGTCCTGTCCCTGCAGCCCTTGGGAATTGTCTCTCTCCAGGTTTCCTGGGGCTCCTTCAGGCCCTGCAAGGCCACCCTGAGCTCAGCCCAAAGCTTCTCCTGTCCAGGCTGAACAATCCCAGCTGTGGCAGCCTTTCCTCCCAGCAGAGCTGCTCCAGCCCTCTGCTCATCCTGGAGCCTCCTCTGGGCTCTCTGCAGCAGCTCCACGTCCTCCCTGGGCTGGGAATTCCAGGGCTGGGGCAGCTCTGCAGGTGGCTCTCACCTGAGGGGACACAGGGACACAATTCCGCCTTTCCCAGCCCAGGGAAAGAAATTCTGAGCTAAGAATATTTTGAGCTTCTCACCAACCCACACCCCAATCCTCCTCCCCAGGGCTGGATTGTGGTTGGGATTCCCCATCCCAGGAGCAGGACTTTGGCTCTTGGCCTCGCTGAGCTCCGTGAGGGTCTCACAGCCTCTCCAGGCTGTCCAGGTCCCTCTGGATGTCACCACCTCTCCTCTGTGTCTGTCCCCACAGCTCTGTGTCTTGTCACCTGCTGAGGGTCCCACTGCCTCTGTCCCTGACAGAGTTTTTAAACTTTGGCTGAAGTCAAGCTCTAACCAAAGGCTCCAAACTTCCCTGGATCTTTGCCCCAAGATCAGAGGCAGCAGTAGGTGCAACTCTGGGTAGCAGTAACTGCCCTGCAACTACCCACTTACTACAGCTTCACTTGGAAAGACTCTTGTAGCTCCTCAAACTTTCTGTGATGGTTTATTATTTTTAAGAAGCTTAGTATATATTTAATAATTATAAAGCTTAAATTCTAAACGAATCAAAATCTTTTGTGAACTGTCTCTACTGGAGACAGCGTCACAAATGAGTCAGTTGAAGTCTGAGTGAAAAGAGCCTGTGTTATAAAGGTGAAGTTTTTATAAGGGCCTGAAAGAATTGCTTCAGTTTGTGTTAATCAGAGACCTTTCTTGGCATCTGATTTCTGTTTTATTTTGTATTTACAACATGGAGTAAGAATTATTTCTTTCTGTGTCAGATTTCCTGACTCGGAGATCTCTGTCCATTCCTCACGTGCTGCTCTCTACAGAATTTCTAGGACAGCCTTGGGGAAATCCCTGTGTTTGTGGTTTGGGTTTTCTCCTGTAAATAAAAAGGTTGTGAGTTCTGGTAATTATTGTCATTTGATAGTCTGCTGGACAAAAGCTTCATGATAGAAGGTGTAAAACTCATCATCTAGAGATGTGAATGGAAATCACTTCTCTGATGTGGCCCTTCAGGAAGGTTGATCCTTGCTCCTTGCAGGGCTGGTCTGGGGATGTTCTCAGCTGCGTTTCCCACAGTGCAGGGTCCTTGTGAGCCTTGCAGTCTCTCACCCATCACAACGCTCATTTCTGCCTCTCTGTGGAGTCAAATTAACCAGAGTCGTGTTCACAGCATGGACATTTTAAAACTTTATGAGCTCGGCGTTGAAACCTTGAGAAATCCAGGAGCACAGGTGGAGCTCAGGCTCTGCACTGCTTTCCTTGGTGCTTCTTGACAACTCTCACTGCTTTGGGTCTCCCTCGGGGGTCCACAGGACTTTGCTCCACGTGATGGGCACCAGAAATGCTTTTCTCCTGTAAGGAACCCTTAGAATTGGACACAGATTTCTAAAAGCGAGTTTGAAAGTTCTACCCAGTGCCTATTTATTGGATTATTGCCACACACTAAACCCAAACCCAAGTTTTTGCGACAATATTTCCATTTAATTTATTGCAGAAGTCCAATAAAGCAAAGAAAACCAGTCGGCCAAGTTGTGGTGTTATCAAGTTCTCTCTTCTGAAGTCTGGTTTAAAAAAAACCCACTTTTTTCCTCTTCTTATTATGCAAAGAAAGAGTTGTGTAACTATTGTATAATGGTTGTATTACACCTGCATAAAGCAAGTATTTCATTCTAGTTTTCTGCTGGATGTTTTTAATCAGCACCCAATTATTTCAAGAAACAACTTCTAAAAAAAAAGAGCTTCTAAAAAAATCTGAAAATAAAGGAAAGGCCACACTGGAGTAGTTCATTAAACCTCCTCCTGGTGCTGAGAAGTTCATGGTAGGCTCACATGCTGAGGCACAGGAGGTTTTCAGTCTTGGGGTGGTTTGTTTTGGGGGTTTTTTCCTTTCTTTTATTCCTCCTTTTCTGTCCAGTGTAACAACTTCCAGTTCTTGGTTTATTTTTATTTTTAAATCAGGAACTTGTTTTGACTGAGATCAGCCAATAATTTTTTTGTGTGTGTATGTGACAAAGATTTCCTCACTTTATATTTGCTGTCCTTCAATGTGTATTTCCAAAGTCTGCTGAGAGAGAGGGGGGATTTAACTGTCCTTCCTCATGTCATTCCTCATTTTTTAAATATTTACCACTATTTTTTTCTGCCTCAGAATTATAATCCTAGGCCTAAATACTATAACTCAGTATTTTGTCTTGGCCTCACTCTTGTGTTAAGATTTTGAGTCTTGTAATTCCTGCCTAATTTTTTTGGAAATATGAGAATGTGTGATTATTTCTCTATAAGACTTTGAATATGGGATGAAGAATTTGATGTTCAGACTTCCATATTAGAAAAAAAAAAAGTTCCTTGATATTTTCTGATACGAGTTTCTTTAACTGCTTTGCTGTTTTGGTTTTGTTTTTTTTTTTTTCTTTTTCCTCCTCTGGACCACTGCTACTTTAAAAGCCAAATCTTAACTTTCATCTTTGCATGATTTTTGTTTGCATAAAACAAAAGAATCTGAGGGTCGTGGTTTGAAGCTCGAGCTGCATTTTTAGCAATCACAGAGTGGGCCCAGAATGCAATTTCTGAGTTTTGTGTTAGTCATTATGTGTGTTCTGAAACCTTTGAACTCCCAACCTGACAGTGCCAAATACATAAACTTCCTTGATGTAGCTGAGAAAACAGGTCTGGATTATATTCCATAGGTTGGTATCATGGTCTTCCTCCCAACATTTCAGTCTGGACTGTCTCTGTGGAGTTACACTTGACTTTATTCATTATTTCCATAAAAAATCCCAAACTAAATCAAGCACTCAAACACCAACAAAAAAAAAAAAAAAAAAAAAAAAAGGGAGAATTCTCTCTTGCTTTTGGTGCTCTGAAGTGTCTTTTATCATGTAGTTAATAGATAAATGTAATTTTTTAAAGTGAAAGGTAGTAATTGATCACTGTCCAGACCCTGCACTTGGTTTTAGGTTTGGGACTTTCTCATGCCACTTTTTAGTATCTAAATCAAGTAAATTCTAATGGATTTTTCTGGTATTATCCATGGAAAAGTTTTTCAGTGATTAGGATCTAACATAAAGAAAAAACTCCACCCACCCAAACTTTCTGTATCCTGTTGACAGCCTGACCTAAGGCCCTGAGCTCCTGGTTTTTGGGGTGAAGAGGGGGAATTCAGGGATTTTTGGCATCTCACAGAGCTTGGTGTGCTTTCCATGCACAAAGCACGAGATAAAGAATTCCCTGAGCTGCTCTCCAGCGAGGGAGTGAGAGGCAAAAGGTGAGGTGACAGGCCAGAGTCACCTGGTGGGTGCCCAAAGTCACCCAGTTGGTGCCCAACGTCAGCTGGTGGGTGCCAAAAATCACTGGGTGACACCTCAGAGTCACCTGGTGAGTGCCCAAATTCACTTGGTGGGTGCCCAAAGTCACCCAATGAGTGCACAGTCACCTGATGAGTGACCAAAATCACTGGATGACACCTCAGAGTCACCTGGTGAGTGCCCAAAATCAGCTAGTGGGTGCCCAAAGTCACCCAGTGAGTGCCCAAAATCGCTTGGTGGGTGCCCAAAGTCACAGAATCACTGGGTTGGAAGAGAACTCTAAGATAATCAAGTCTTAACCCAGCCCCAACACCTCAGCTAAACCCTGGCACTGAGTGCCACATCCAGTCTTTATTTAACCACAGCCAGGGATGGTGACTGCACCACCTCCCTGGACAGACAATTCCACTCCTTTATCACTCATTGCATAAAAACTTTTTCCTGATATCCAACTCGTATTTCCTTTGCTTACCTGGTGAGTGCCCAAAGTCACCCAATGAGTGCCCAAAGTCATGTGGGGGTGCCCAAAATCACCTGGTGGGTGCCCAAAGTCACAGAATCACTGGGCTGAAAGTCACCTCCAAGATCATCAAATCCAACCCAGCCCCAACCCCTCAACTAAACCACAGCACCCAGTGTCACATCCAGTCTTTTCCTAACCACATCCAGGGATGGTGACTCCACCCCCTCCCTGGACAGACCATTCCAGTCCTTTATCACTCATTCCATAAAAAACTTTTTTCCTCATCTCCAGCCTGTGTTTCCCTTGCTCACCTGGTGAGTGCCCAAAGTCCGTGGGTGACGCCGCGGGCGGAGCTGAGCTGAGGGATTTCCGTGTCTGAGGCTTCCAGAGCAGGATGCTCTTTGCATTTGCAGTTTCATTTGCCTGGAGTTTGTATTCTGAGTGCTCTGTAACTTGGAGAAGCAGCCTCTTAAGGTTGGAGAGTGACTCAGCACATCCACATAGAGGTCTGCTCAAGGAATTTAGGATTTACTTGGAGATTTGGGGGAATTAGGGTTTGAACTCGTTTTTTTCCCAAGCTGAGTTTGTCTTAAAAAAAAATGCTGATTTTTAATTTGCGACCTCTTTTCCCATTTGATCCTCATCCCTCAATTTTGGGAGAAGTGATGGGGTATTTCAGTAAATGGTGTCATTTTGGGCTAGCTGGATTGATTGGATAGGTTGTTTTCTGTGTGCTCACCTCCTGGTATGTGAGAATGCAATGAATAAACCTGAATTTCAATGGATATGACATTTATAAAACTTCTTCTATATGGAAGAGGAAGGAGGCATTTATGGGATTTGTCCACTTTGTGTGACTGGAACATGGAATTGTGGAATAGTTTGGGTTGGAAAGATCTTGAAAGACTGTCTCATTCCAACCTTGGGCAGCGACACCTTTCCACGTTGTTCCATGCCCCATCCAGCCTGGCCTTGGACATTCCCAGGGATGGGACATCCACAGCTCCATTTATTGGTCCAGAAGCTCCAATTTTTCTGGCAGGGCTGAGTTCTGAGTTCTGAGCCTTAAGGAGTGACCACTCTGGGGAACAGAGAGTTCCCTGTGCCAGTGTCCACTGGGGATGTGACCCAGCTTCTTCTGTGCTTCAGTTTGCTTGGGTTTTAGAGGGCAAATTGGTTAAATGTCTTAAAGAAAACTCTTCTAAAATAATGAGTTCTAGTTTCAGCTGCCCAAACTTGTGCCAGAGTCCTGAGACCCTGCTGGTGGTGCTGGCAGTGGAGGGAAGCCTGGGAATAAAGATTGGAATTGTTGGGTCTTCTGTGGCTACACCCTCTTAAATTTGGGGGAAATTCAAGACGACTTCATTGTCTTTTTTTCATCCAGATCAGTCTTCTAGGATGAGATAAGGCCAGAGGCTGGTGCAGAATTCCAGTGCTGGGGGGATGCTGAAGGGCAGCACAGCAAGAACAGGATTTTCAGAGAAGATCTCAAGCAACATTGATTTTCTCCCCCTTTTTCCTTCCACCCACCCAGATCTGTCCAGGGACTCCTGCAAATGACCTTGCTCTCCTCAAACCTGTACCTGTGCCCAATTTGAAATAACAGATCCAAAAGCAGCATAAAGATGAAAAGAAAGAATTAGTTTTGTGTTTCATCTACCATCTAGAGGTGAGGGCCAGCATTAACCTGATGATGTTACAAGTGTTGGCAAAGTGATGGGAAGTTCCTGCACAGGGCGGAGATCATGGCAGCACTTGGAGGGAGATGTTTGGAAGAGTTGTTCAGGGCAAAAGAGTGCAACCAGGAGTTCTTTGAAGGCAGTGACTCCTTGGGCAGCTCCCGGTTCCCTGCCTTGGGGCTCTGTGCTCCCAGCTGCTTTGTGCTGGCCCAGCAGTGAATCCGCCTCTCAGGGCGAGTGGAAATAGCCAGTTTTGTATTTTGGGGCTGGGCCGTGTGTGGGGGCGGGAATCGGGTTACTCCAGCCCAGGGATCCCGGAATGGGCCGTGTGGGTGGGCAGGAGCACAGGCTGCCCTTGGATAGTCCTGGCAATTCATGGGGAGCACCATCCCAGGGGTTCCTGCCACCCCTGCTGTGGTAAATCATCCTCTCTGACTCTCTGTCCCCTCCTCGGGGACTTTTGGCTGTCTCAGACTTGGAGCTCTCTGGGATGCTGCTCTGTGTGTCCATCCCAGCTCAGCCTCAGCTTGGGAATCATCTCTGCCTCCCACTCTCCTGGTGCTCCTCTTCTTGCTCTCTTTTCTCTTCTGCTCCTCCTCGAGTTTTCCCTCAGCTTTTAAACAACTTTCTGACTTCTCTTTGTGTCCTTTTTCTCCCAAGTCATTGCCAGCACCTCTCTTACTGTAACTTGCTCAGTTCTTGTTCTTTCTCCTTTCCCTTGCCAATTTTAAACACTAAAACTTCTTAAGAAACCCCAAGTTTTTAATTTTCTGTGCATTCCCCCCAAAACATTACCACAGACCAATACAACATCGAGGTTTCTTCTCTGTCTCACGCACTTTTGAATTTTCACTTGAATTCTGTGTTGCCTTAAGATAGACATGCACACACCAAATGTGTTTTTCCTTTTTGGACACAGTGAAAGATGAATTGAAGTTCCCAAAGTTAACTTCTAAGAAAAGGTATTTTCACAGTATAAGCTGGGAACAGAACCTCCTGATACCAGGTGCTGAATTGTGAAGGTGCTTCATTTTCTTCTTCTTCTTCTTGCTCTACGAAGGAGGCATAAAGAAGTGTTTCTATTCCACACAACCAGCAGCTGGGCCAGTTAGGTTAAAACCCAACCCAAACTCTTCTGGAAATTCCATGCTTGCTTGTCCACTTCAGTAGGTGACCAGTTTCACATCCATTCAGATACCCAATATTTTAGCCCAAATTATTTAAATCTTATTGATCGTTATTTACCTGTTAGTTGGGAAAGTAAACAGAAGTGTTCATGCTTTGATATCCAAATCCATCCATTTCAATGTCCATCACATTTTAACAATCCAAAATGACTTCAAATAAAACTGGAAAATTGGGCAATACACTTAGTCTTTATGGCAGGAAAAAAGCAATGAAATTCTTCTGCCCATCCACCTTGGATTTTTGGGTGGACCGAGGGCAGGAGCAGGGGAAGTACCCAGCCAGACCTGCTTTCTCCAGATGGGATTGATTTGGAATTCTTACATGATAATAAACATCAGTGAGAGTGTGAATTACGATGGTTGTCTCTTAGTAAGTAAAATTACTCCTCATAAATGCTGTATCTATCTCTGGTGACTTGCAGCTTGCCTGATGATTTTCTTCCTTAATTTTCTTAATCCCTTTGAGTAGTTTCCCAGTGAGCTCTGTCCATCCTGCTTGGATATGGAATAAACCACTCCTTTTGAGAGTGTCTTCAACCACTTCTTTGAGAGTGTTTCATTGTCTTGTGCTGACCAACGTGGCACTGCTCAGTTCCAGGAGTAGCTGAGGTTCCTTAGGCACAGAATTCTGTAGCTTGGTGCTTGTCTTCCCCCTTCTTTGGCATTCCATGGCACTTCTCCTCAAGCCAAATTTCTCTTTTCCCCGAGTTGCTTTGGGTTGACTGTGACTGTCCATGAAATATTTCAGACAAAAAGGTCTGAGAAAAAAAAAAAAAAAAAAAAAAAAAAAAAAAAAAAAAAAAAAAAAAAGGCAAATTCCAAGCCTTGGCTGCTGGATCAGAGACTCATGAAATCATTTGGAAAATGGATGGGAAAACCCTCCAAGGTCATTGAGTGGCTGCTGTGCCCACCTTGTCCCCATCCCAGAGCTCTGAGTGCCACCTCCAGGTGCCACCTCCAGTGATGGGCACTCCAGAGCTCCCTGGGCAGCCCCTGGAATGTGTCAGAGCACACCCAGGACCCTCCTGGTGACTTATTTCACAGCAGGGGAACAGGAGCAGCTCTGTATCAGAAGTTCCCTTTTCCCAGCAGTGTTTCCTGAAAAGCACAGCACATCATTCCATGGGACACACCAGCTCAGTATCAAAAGTAAAGAAACAATCTGCTGGGAAAGTGGCTTTGTTTTGGAGTCTTTCCATCCATCCCAGGCTATTCTTGGGAGTGTGAACTTCAGTGGGACACTAAAGGTTTTCTTGCCTTTATTATTTCCTGGATACCTTGAACTTGGTGATTGTGAATGCTCTTTGGAGGGTTATAAGATCTGGATTTAAAAGACTTTTTTTGGGTTTTTTTTTCTTTAATTTGTTCTCGTTTCCTTCCTGCAACTTGCCTTACTAAAACCATTTTACGAATTTTTATCAGAGAAAAAAAAAACACCAATAACTTCAGGAAACCAAACTTTTCTGGTAAGGCCCTTATCAACTTCTGATACTGGCAGAGATACTGTTATCAAATAAAATTGTCTAGTCTTACCATGACCTAGATACTTAACTGGATAAATTTGTCAAAGATTTAGTGCAGCATCTACTTCTTGAACAAATGAGAAGTATCTTGGGGAGAGAACATCAGACTGATCAGTGTCAGCTCCACTTTGGGATGCTGGAATTGGTGAAGTTCACATCAACTTGTCCCAAAGGTTCAACTTTTTCTATTTCTCCTCATAAAAGTCGAGTTAGACCAAGTGAATATCACCTCATGGCAGGGGAGCTCCAGCCTCTTGTTGGATTCCTGAAGCTCCAAAAAATCATTGTTTGCCACATTAATAAACAGGAGATAATGAACTTCTAGGGGTGATTGGCAATCATTTCACTTGAAAGATTGTCGTGGCTTTTTGGTCACTGAAGGTTGATAAATGATAATTCTATTTGGAGGTATCCATACATGGATATGAAGAATTCCTGGAGGAAATCCTAAGGAATTTGGGTACATATCAGATTATAATTAGTACATTCTGAGCTTTTTTTTTGTTGTTGTTGGTTTTTTTTTTTTTTTTTTTTTTTTTTTTTTTAATGGCTTTATCTAGGAGAACAAATATTCTGGATTCTCCAATGGGCTACCAGTAACTGTATTTTTGGGGGTGAATATTTGATGAAAATAAATGTACCCAGTAAAGCTTTTGCTGCTTGATCTGCACCCAGTGTCTGTACTGGCTTTTCTCCCTTACATCCACATGCTTTTATCACTTGGGGAGGATGCCTGAATTATTCTTACGGATTTTAATACCACTTAAAAACGGAGGAATTTGCAGCTTATTACCTCCCCCTGCCTGTATCTCAGTACACCTTGGGATATACCAAGATTTGCTTGAACATTCTGCTTAACAGCAGGGACGGAGGGAAGCTGAAAAGAGAATGCAACGAGACCTTGGAACTGTGAGTGTGAGGAAGGTGTTTTGACTCCATCCCCAGCTGAGATGAAAATTTCCTGAAGTTCATTAGTTTATCTCCTTCTTCAATGAGAGTTTTCTAGGTCAGCACTTCCTTAACCGGGGAATAAGGCCATGGCAAATGTGCTGCAGATGGAACAGAAACCCATCCTCAAGGATGGGAAGTTAACAAATATTATCCTAGGGATGATTCATTTTTAGTGAAAAAAACCACCAAAAAACCAAACCCACCACGTTTGGAGCTGACAAGGATGTGTGTTCTGAGAAATGGAAGGGCTTGGAGTGAACAATGGGAGGGAAATGTGGGAGCTTTATTTATTCATGGCTTTCACGTGCTCTGAATCTCCCCCTCTGCTCCGGGGAGATCCCACCTGGGATGTTGTTCCAGCTCTGGGGATCCCAGGATCAGGCTGTGGAGCTGCTGGAGTGAGTCCAGAGGAGGGACAGGGAGATGGTCTGGGCCCCTCTGGACTGGGGGAGCTGGAGAGGAGAAGCTCCAGGGAGAGCTCAGAGCCCTGCCAGGGCCTGAAGGGGCTCCAGGAGAGCTGCACAGGGACTGGGGACAAGGGATGGAGGGACAGGAGCCAGGGAATGGTTTTAAGATGAAGAAGAGCAGGGCTGGACGGGATCTTGGGCAGGAATTGTTCAGCCTGGACAGGAGAAGCTTTGGGCTGAGCTCAGGGTGGCCTTGCAGGGCCTGAAGGAGCCCCAGGAAACCTGGAGAGAGACAATTCCCAAGGGCTGCAGGGACAGGACACAGGGGATGGCTTCAACCTGAGAAATGACAAGTTCAGGTGGGATGTTGGGAAAAAATCCTTCCCTGGGAGGGTGGGGAGGGGCTGGGCTGGAATTCCCAGATTTGCTGTGGCTGCCCCTGGATCCCTGGCAGTGCCCAAGGCCAGGCTGGACACTGGGGCTGGAGCAGCCTGGGACAGTGGGAGGTGTCCCTGCCCTGACCCTAGAGGAGCTTTCAGGTCCCTTCCAAGGCAGGAATTGCAGAGGTGTCAGTGAGGCTGAGCCGTGGAGCTGGGCAGTCAGCAGCAAAGCCCACAGCAGTGAGGGGTTCAGTGCTGCTGAGCTGCTGCCTGACTCACTGGTGTGGCACAGGAAGGGCTGGGGACAGGGACAGGGACAGGGACAGGGACAGGGACAGGGACAGGGACAGGGAGGGCTCTGGGAACACAGCAGCCACATCAGCATCACCTCTGGCTTTTGGGAGACTTCAGCTTAAAAAGAACGATTTTAATCACATAATTCTGTTTATTCCCGTGGAGTTGACTGCATCTGATTCTCTTGGAGCCTGAACCTGAGCACTGTCAGTTTTCAAAGCTGATGAACTTCATAGGGATTGCTGTTTGTGTGTTGAGCAAGGATTTTAAACCTGGTGCTTCTCTCCTGACATGTCTGGAGAAAGCTGGAGCTGGTGTGGTGTTTTCCAAGTTAAAAGCAGCTGGAGGAGCAGTTTGTCTGTCCAGTCTAAATGTGGATAATGAAAGGCAAAGGTTGTGGCATTGCAGTTGTCAGTGGGAGCTGCCAGAGGAGCAGCATTTAAACAGCAGCTCCTGGTGTGTTTGAAAAGCTCCAAAAGTCCTGAAAAAATATCCACAAACCTATAAATGGCTCAAAAACCCCCCACTAAGCCAAAATCTTACAAATTATCACCATTTCTGTACAGAGCCAGCCAGCAGCTACACCTTGGTGTGGTCGGTTTTGTGTGTTTGGTTATTTTGTAGTGGGGTTTGTTTTGTTTTAATTTGGGAGACTAAATCTGTGCCTATCTCCGTGTATTTAAAATATTTTGGAAACTTTCAAGATTAAAGGTGCTGCCATACCAAGGCAACAAACATCTACATTGTTATAGTTGAAATAAGTGATTTTAAATCTTTGAGAGCAACACCAGAACTGTCAGTGGAACTGGAGAAATTGCTTTATTTCATTTAAAAGTGGGACAGCAGCTGCACAGGATCTTCATAAATATATAGAGTATTTTTGTTTGTTGTGGTCTGAGTAAGGTTGATTCTGATTTTTTCCAGCATGAATGAAAAAGTTCAGGTGGCTGCACCTGAGTCCCCTCCTTTGCCAGGTCTCTGAGTTTATAAATAAAGAACACAACAAAAAATGAGGCTAGTAGTAGTGTGACCACTAAATTGTAAGAATAATCAGCTGTAGTGTAATATCAAGGTTGTAGTAAAAATCTGTAAATTGAGTGGTTTGGCCACGTTCTGTAGAAACTTGAGGCAGTTTTAGGTGTTCCTGTAATTCTTCTTCCTTTATGGCTCCGAAATTGAGGGAGAAGGAGGAAGGTTGTGCTCCCTTGAGACTCCTGAAGTGCTGAATGCAATTCTGTAGCAGGGCATGTTTGGCTTTGCATTTCTCAAGTTCTTTTCCCAGCCACCAGGAACAGAAACAGGTTTTGTCCGTGGAATTATTGGCCTTGTTGAGGACATCTGTAGGGGGGAAAAACCCAAAAAAACCTGCAAAAAAATCTCAGCTCTGCAAAACATTTCATATTCCTCTGGATAAATTTAATTTACAGCCTTCATGTATGTTCCACTTTGGAGTATGACTTGATTCCCGTGCTCCTGGTATTGCAGCATCTTTTCTTTTGTTTGGTGGTGGGAGGGGAATGCAAATCCAGTGGTTTGACTTTTGTCTGACATTATTAAGTGGGTGGAAAAAAAGAGCCACTCCCCCCCCCTCTTAATTGGAGGTTCCTTATAAGGTCAGTGGACTGCAAAATATTTGAAGTTTGTGCTTCTAAAATTAATATTTTTACTCAGTGAGTAAGTAAAAGCATCAGATGCAAATTATCTAAAAAATCTCAAGTATTTCAACCTTTTTTGTGGCATTTATTCCCCTCCTCTCCCCCCCCTCACTGTGTCAGTTTAATTCCTCCTAAAACCACAGCCTTTCTTCTGGGGTTCACATGAAGGAATGAATATTTAAAAAAACAAATCCTGAACTTCTCGGGCTGGATGGGTCAGTTACAAAATTAACATTTCAGTTCCTTCAGACACCTGGGAAGCAGCACATGTTTAGAACTGTAAAAAAAAAAAAAATTATGTCTTATAAAACAACATTATAAATCAGGTATTTCAGAGACTCAAACTCCAATCTGAAGTTAATTAATCCTGGTCTGACTGATCAAATCACACTTGGTTGTATTTTAGGAGCATTTGAGGGTATTTTGGCACCACCACTGGCCACAGCTTAGAGGACTGAATTGGGATTGATAATTGTGGATTAATAATTGTGGATTATTAATTGTGACCTTGCATTTCTCCTGCTTCCCAGTGCCCCAGTGCAGTTGGCTGAGTGTCCCATTGCAGCAGCAGCAGTGGGAAGGGCAGAAGCTGCTTCAGTTCTGCTGCTGCTGCTGGGAAGAAATTCCTGCTCTGCTGCAACTGCACTGCTGCCTGTGCCAGGCCTGAAATTGGGTGAGAAACTCTGATTTCAGCAAAGCTGCTTCCACAAGCTTTCACACCTCACCCATGGCTTCTTGCATCACGTGGTGTAAATTTAGCATGGGAGCGAAACCATTCACAGCATCTTCTTTCCAGAGGAACCAAAAAGCTTTTTGGAATTCCGAAAATCATTTCCTGCACACACACACGCACACATACACACACAAAAAACCACCCCAAAAAACCAAAAAAACACCCCACCAAAAAACCCAAAACAAACAAAAACCACAAACAAACTATATATATATAGATATATAGATATAGATATATATATATATAGATATAGATATATCTATATAGATATAGATATATAAATAAAATAAAAAAAATTAAAAAATCGTGTTTGGGAATGTTTTAGGTTAGGCTGGGCTTGGTTCATGAGCATCTCACAAGTCCTGATCTGGAAACTCCCAGTGCACATTGCAGCTCCTCAGGAGGGTGAGGGCTGTGTTGGGGAAGTCAGTTTTATAAACTCAATTTTGCTTCTTGTTGTCTTTTCCCCAGTGATGTAGGGAAATGCTCAATTTCCAAATTTTTTGAAATTTTCCTCCCACGTTGAGGAAGGAGAGAGCTGCACCCCGTGCCTGAGGATGAGCTGCCAGAGAAAGTGGCTGCTCATGGTTCTGTAAGTTACACAAAGTCACCTGAAGAGAGATACTTTATTTTTACTGAAAACCAAAAGATGGGGAGTTTTAAAAGCTTTTTCCAGAGAAGCTGCCCCATCCCTGGGAGTGTCCCAGGCCAGGCTGGATGGGGCTTGGAGCAACCAGGGACAGTGGAAGGTGTCTCTGCTCAGGGGTGATCTTTAAGGTCCCTTCCACCCCAAACCATTCCATGATTCCCTGATTTTGTGCTCTTAAAGTAGTTGTTGTTCCAGTGAAAGCGTTCAGCTAAGAAGTGTTCCAGAATCCCAGAGAAATCAAAGCTGGAGAAGGGGATCTGTGACTTCTTTAGGAACAGGACAGATGTGAGTGATGCTGACCACAAATTCATTTACCTGTGTTTTAGTACTCAGTGTCTTTGCTGTGGGGTACATAAGAACCTGCAGGTGCCCACAGAGGGCAGGAATATATTGGTTTTTAATGCTGGAATAATAAATTTACCTTTAATTTTCTGCTGTGATTTTGCAGGTGAATCCGAGTTGTTGTACAAAGCAGAGCTCAGTACAGCATGGCCATTTTTTTTCCCCCATTTTCATTCTTGTGAATTATTCCTTAGCTTGATCCTCACCTGTGTTGGTCACAAGAACAGCAGAGAATTTGAATTTTGGAGGTGATTTTAGCTTTCAGATCTGTGTTGATTTAGACACAAAACACATGGAGTTTCCCTGTAACAAAGCGCTGCTGCCTGTGCTGGGTGCTGGCAAAACAATGATTCTGGAATTCCTCAGCTTTGTCCCTCTGGGAAGCTGTCAGTCACTGAGCCCCCTGTCAGATTTATTAATCTAATTCCAATTGGATTGATTGTACTTCACATTTCACCGTGCAGGGTTTGAAATAAAACACCAAACCCGTGTGTCTTTGAGGAATCTTTTTGCTCAGTTTGTCTTCCATCAAACCTCATCACTGGGTTGCCTCTGCATAATTCAGATGTCTAAATCCATTCTGTTCCAGCGTATTAATAACCCCCAATTTCATGGTGGGTACCTCAGGATAATTTCCCTTGTAAATAATTTTTTTTAAAAAAAGAGGTGGTTTCTAAGTAAGTATTTATATTTGATGTTGCTAGCAACAGGCCTGCCCGTGTTCACCGAAGGTCAGTGACCTGAATTATGTTCAGCTCTGCCAGCAGTGTGTGTAGCCATGAGAAATGCAGGGGTTTCTCTCTGTTCCATGCCTGTGACTTTAAAAATTACAAAATAATCGTTTCTCAAAGGAGAAAAGTTGAACCTGGCTTTGCAAACAGAATCCGTGTTGAATCCTATAATACAGTGATCCTGAATAAGGAAAATAAGTCCCTCTATGGAGGGTTTTAATTAGTAAAATGTAAAAAGTAAACCCCTCCCCAGCAGACTTCTCTTTTCATTAAATTTTCATGTTCATAATGGTTTTTGCACTTTAACTTTTAGGGGTTTAGAGATCTGATTGCTCTGAACCCGACTTTGATCTGCTCTGAACCTATTGATGTGTGGTGGGTATTGAGTTTTGCAGGAAGGGATGGATGCTCCTAAGGAACACAGGGAGTAAAGTTTTAATTTTCAAAGGGAACAGCAGGGAAACCAGGTTTGGGGTGGGAGGAAAAGTCCAAGTTTTGTTATTCAGTGTCACCATCTCCATGATATCGTGGCTATAACCTGGACTAGAAGGAGCCTGGGCTGGGCAGGGGAGAGGAAAACAGGAAACAAAAGCACCAGGTAAACTTCTGGCACAGGTGATTTCTAAGAATTTCTCTCTTTGTTTAAATAAAAGACTTCAGCTTTTATTCTCCTCTTTGCTCCACCACTTTCAATAATTTGCTTTTTCCCACCTTTCCTGTCATCTGTTCCTTCCTCTCCTCCTTTATTTCCAATTCACTTCTGTCCTATACCGGCAAGGAGATGAAACTGGGTTCTTACAGTCCAGTAAATGTTATTACTGAGGGGATTCTTCTAGTAATGATCTTACAGACTGTGCCATGAGTAGGATTTGCTCTTGCCTCCTCTTATCATCAATTTATTATCTAAACCAGGAAGCCTTTGTGCTGGTTGTGTGAAAGGCCTTTTGCTTTAAGGGCTTGGCAATGCAGACACGGCTGAGGACACTGAGTTTGGGCCATTGGGTGCAGTTTGGTTGTATCTGTTTAAAAAAAAAACCAACCCTAAAATTGTTACCCTTTTGTGTTGTGTGTCTGTGACACTGTTACTGGCACAGGGCTTTGGGCTCTGCTGAGATTTCCAAGCCCTCCTTGGAAAACGGGGCTTTTCCACTCTGGAATTCCACTGGAGTTCTCCAAGGTGGGCTGGTGGAGAGTCGGAAAGAGGATTGAAGCTGGGGTGGATCCGTGTTCCTGCTCAGCTCTGAAATGTGTTGATTCCTCTTAATCACCTGTTAATGACTTTCTCACATCAGCAGCTCTTCCTTAGTGTTGGTAGCTCTTAAAGTGTCTCCTAAATTCTAAAATAACTCTGTGGTTACCTCTGCAGCTGCTTTGGGAGCTGAGCATTCCCAGTGTGGAACGGGCAGCAGACAATGGTTGGACACTCCACGATAATTTTGGCTGAAAATTGCTCAAACTCTGCTGATAGTTTGACCTAAACTGGATTAGGATTGAAACTGGTCTTGCACTGGTGGCACTGGGAGGGGATCAAGCTGGAGGGTGGTAAAGACAAGAGGGTGATGCCTTCAGTCCTTGAGCTGCTGCTGTGCTGGCAAAGGCGTCCTGGTTTAGATAATAATTTGATGATAATCAGTTAATCCTGGTGTAAACCCAGAGGTGCTGCAGTTCAAGGCAATAAAGGATATTGGCCAGAGAGAGATTTCAGAGATGGGAGTGAGGCTCTGCAGCTTCAGGGACCTGTGTGGGATGGACAAACCTGGTGCTCCAGGACTGGAGCTGCTGCAGAGAGCCCAGAGGAGGCTCCAGGATGAGCAGAGGGCTGGAGCAGCTCTGCTGGGAGGAAAGGCTGCCACAGCTGGGATTGTTCAGCCTGGACAGGAGAAGCTTTGGGCTGAGCTCAGGGTGGCCTTGCAGGGCCTGAAGGAGCCCCAGGAAACCTGGAGAGAGACAATTCCCAAGGGCTGCAGGGACAGGACCCAGGGAATGGCTTCAGACTGAAAAATTAAAGGAAAAAATCCTTCCCTGGGAGGGTGAGGAGGGGCTGGAATAGAATTCCCAGGTTTGCTGTGGCTGCCCCTGGATCCCTGGCAGTGCCCAAGGCCAGGTTGGACATTGGGCTTGGAGCAGCCTGGGACAGTGGGAGGTGTCCCTGCCATGGCAGGGGTGGAATGAGATGGGCTTTAAGCTCCTTTCCAAACCACTCTGGGATTCCATTGTCAGTTTGTTTAAATAAGAGTTTGTTCCTTCTTTCTTTTTCCCTGTAGAGCCCCAGGGCTGCCTGTGCTGGGTCAGTTCACTCAGACCAAACCTTCCCCTCAAACTGCAGAGATTTAGGCCCCAGAGTGTCCAGTTTATAGGAGCTGCTGTGGCCTCAGCAGAGCTCCTGGCAGCTGTGGATGTGACAGTGCCAGAGAAATCCTGTGGGTTCGGGATATGGGATCACCACTTTTAGGGTTTCACTTTTTTGGGGGGGAGGCACGACAGCAAAAATCCAGCTGCTCCTAAAACCCACCAACACAACCACCGCAACACCTGCACCTCCATGGATGCAAAACACAATTCCTTGTCCTCCTGCCCCCTTCCCTTTGATGTGTGTGACACTGGAGTGGCACAGGGACATGGCAGGAGGGCCCAGGGTGGGCTGGGCAGGGTTTGGACTCTCATTGTTGGGGGGAAATGGAGCGAACGGCGCCGGTTGCTGCTCAAATTGCAGGGTCTGAGAGCATTTTAGGCTGCTCACACTCGCCTGAAGTTACATATTTCAGGAGGTGTTTAAATAATAATAACTCTCCAATTCCAGCTGGTCAGTCATTTGCAGAGAATTCTCTCCAATTCTCAGGAATTCGAAGTGGGTTTGATACTTCCATAGGTTACTGATGATTATTTGTTGGAGAACAAGTGACAAACAAATGCTTGAGAAATGCTTTGACCACTCTTAGTTGCTGGATGTTGTGGTTTGGGTTTTAATTGTAATTTTTTTTTTGTTCATAATTGTTCATATTTGTTCATAATCCTGAAAAATAAAACATTTTATTTTTCTGAGTGTATTTTAATTATTTGCAGCAAGGTGAGCCTAATTTAATTTCATCAGGCTATGAGGAGAAACTTTAACATTTAGGAATTCATATGCATTTAGAATTCTATAGCTTGTAGATTTAGGAAAATCCCTCAAGTTCAGTTGTGTTTTAGAAATATCGTCCTGAATTGCTGTGAAAATCCACACATTTAAGGGCTTGGCAAAGAGGGGTGACTGACAATTTGTTGGGATGATGTTAGTGTTGAGATTGATCCAATGCCCAGTTGAAATTTAAGTTGATCCTGACCATTTTGACACTTAAAGTTTTTTTAAACCCAGGTACCATTGGAGGATAAGTCTTTATCATGCCTGTCTCTGCTCTTCCTTTTGGAAAACTTCATTTTCTGTTGGGATTTCCTTGGTTTAGCTCGGGGTTGAACTGAGCAGTTGTGGCTGCACTTTCAGAAGTTTATTCTTTTTTCTTTCTGTTTTTCAGTGTTGTTTGCTGCTGGACTCCCCCTGTCCCCACAACCCTGCAGGATGATATGAGACTTGAAAGAAGACGATGCATACAGGTGATTTGACATTTATAATGAAAAATGTTGGATGTTGTTGATGTGCTCTTTGTTGCTGTTCCATTCTTTGTCTCCTTAAATGATGTTGTTCCAACTCGGCAGAATATTTAAGAACCTGCAGAATTTTGAAATCTTTCTTTGCCCTTTCAAAACTCTCCTGCAGCTCAGAAAACTCTTCCTTCTTCTAGGAAGAAAACAGTTTTCCTGAATGGGAATGTTGTTTCCAAAGTTTTAATGGGAATGCTTCTGAAGGTGCCATTTAAACGGACTGGTTGATATTTTAGGAAGTTCTTCCCTTTTTTTGGCTAATCAGAAATGATGGAAGTGCCAAGAGTTATTTGGAGGTTCACTGGCTGGTTTTTACTTTTTGCTGGAAATACAATTCCTATTTCGACACGGAAAAATCCCGAGCAGTAGAAATAGAATAAAATTCAGTTCATCCAGGAGAGTTGCTCTGATTTTTTAGCCCCAAATGTCCTTACTTCAACCAGATCTTCGGTTTGCTTGTTCAGCTTTAAACCCCAGGAATCCTTGGGGCTGGAATAAAACAAAAAAAAAAAAGCTGGGCAGATTTCCGTGTGCATCCAGCTCATCTCCTGACTGACAGTTTTCAGTTGCATCAGCTGTTGGTGCATAAACAGCTTTGGAGGGTCTGTTTACATGGAGCCTTTGGATTAGGACCAAGATGCTGGAAGTGGAGATTTCATTCCCTGAAAACCAAACAGCTCTCATTCCACTCCCCTGTTCGTGTGAGTTGTGTGTGCTGAAAGCTCAAGTCAAAGCAGGTCTAAAGAATTCTAAGATGAGGTTGGGCAAAGATGAGGAGAAGGAAATAAAAAAAACTTCTCCGAAGGGATATTTCATTTTTTGTGTTTTCCTTTTAAATATCTACATCTAGAGGAGAGGCATTAAAAGTCTAGAAAATTGATGTCCCATCAGATTCGGGGAGCTCTGTCTAGTAGGCAGTGACAGATTAAAATAGAACCTAAATATTGAGGAAATGTTTTGAAAGCTTTAAAAATACTCATCCCACAGCTGAAAGGAGAGATAATGTTATGAAATTGTACCTTATGTATGACTGTGGTTGAGAGAATTCAGTTTCACATTGCAATGCATTGATCTGATTTAAAACTTCCAACTTAAGCACTTTCAGTCTTGGTCAGAATTTCTGATGGTCTTGAGTTTGTAGAATTACGAGTTTGCAGAATAGAAGTGGATACAAGATTTAGGAATATAAGTGGTAATTCTGTCTTCTTGCAGCCCAAATTCTTTATTTACAAGTCCCTTGATAAATACAGATCAACAAAAACCAGGACAAAGACCTTTCGGCCTCTGATGTGTTGGAAGTTAAAAAACTCAGATTTGTTTGCATTTTCTATTTATTGGGAGGGCCAGGCTTGGTGTGCTGAGGTTCTGAGAATGAACAAAATTTGCAGGCCTCAAAATGAGACCCTGCCCTGTGAAAATTCTGTGGGGCAGTGACAGGAGGAGTCATTTGGTGACTCTGCTGATCTCGGTCTCAAGTAGTTCAAAGTACCTGGGGAGGGCTCAGACCCCGAAATTGAAAGGTTTTGTGGTTTTTAAGGATGGCTCTCTTGCATTTTCAAGAAGGTTTCTTGAAGGTGGCTGATCAGAGGTGCCTGGTAATGTCTAAACCACCTTTGGTTAAAGGGGGGAAGCTTCTACAGGGTCAATAAATTCTTTGTTATAATGGACTTCATTGCCCTGGAAGCTGCTCTAAAACCCTACAATTAACCACAGCAGAACTGGGGAAACAATCCCCTAAAGAAGAAGAGTTTCTCACTTCTACCATGGAATACTTTAATTTTACATCACCACTTAGGCTGAAAACACAGAAATGTATTAAGGTCCGCTGCTTTAAAAAAAAAAAAAAAAAGAAAAAAGACAGGAAAGTGAAAATTTGAAGAGATGGGGATATTAAAAGCTGTTTTCCAGTTTGACTCACCAGGAAAACAAACTTGCAGCACTTTGAACTTCTCTTTCTGCCCTGTATCAGATGTAGGACACCCAGCAAAAGGGCACTTTAGGTGCTGTTTGGGGAACTGAAAGATTTTCAGTAATTTTATCGGTGATCTGGAGCAGGGGATTGAGTGCACCCTCAGCCAGTTTGGCAGCACCAGTTTGGGCAGGAGTGTGGATCTGGAAGGTTCTGCTGAGGGATCAGGATCAGGACAGGCTGGATCCATGGGCTGAGGCAAAAGGTGTGAGCACCAACCAGGTCAAGTGTTGTGTCCTGCCCTTGGGTCACAACAGCCCCGTGGAGCTCCAGGCTGGGCAGAGGGGCTGGAAAAGCTGGAAAAGGCCCTGGGGGTGCTGGTGCCAGGGGCTGGACACGAGCCCAGGGGTGCCCAGGTGGGCAAGAGGCCCCTGGGCTGGGTGAGGAATTGTGTGTCCAGCAGGAGCAGGGCAGGGATTGTCCCTCTGTGCTCCAGGGCTGTGTCCAGTTGTGGCTCCTGCAGGAGAGCCCTGGAGGGGCTGGAGCGTGTCCAGGGCAGGAGCTGGGGAAGGGGCTGGAGCCCCAGGAGGGGCTGAGGGAGCTGGGAAGGGGCTGAGCCTGGAGAAAAGGAGGCTCAGGGGGAGCTGGTGGCTCTGCACAAGTCCCTGCCAGGAGGGGACAGCCGGGGGGGTCGGGCTCTGCTCCCAGGGCACAGGGACAGGAGCAGAGGGAACGGCCTCAGGCTGGCCCAGGGGAGGCTCAGCTCGGCCAGCAGCAGGAATTTCCCCATGGAAAGGGTGCTCAGGCCTTGGCACTGCCCAGGGAGGTGCTGCAATCACAACCCTGGGAAATGTTCAGAAACCTGTGGATGTGGTGCCTGAGTTCATGGACAAGGCAGAGTTGGGGTAGGGTTGGAGTTGTGATAATGGTTGGACTTTGATGACCCTCGAGGTGTTTTCCAGCCTTAATGATTCTCTGATTCTGTGTTTACTTGGGAATTTTGAAGGATCTGTTCTGATTTTCTGTAAAACACTGCAATGAGCAAAGCTGGGGTTCAGTTGGTCACAGGAAAAGCCAAGTTTGTATTTCAGTCCTGTTGTGCTAACACAGGGAATGCCTTAGAAGGTGATTTGTGACAAAAAAGTGTTTTCAGAATGGGAATTTTTCATTTCTTTGTCCTTTGCAAGTCCCTCAGGACCTTTTGGGAAAGCAAGGAACCAAACAGTTCTGGGTGTAGTTGGGCTGGTGGTCAATTATCCTACCCACACTCACTTTTCATGGTGTGGTGGCGTCAAATTTGGGATCATCCTGGGCTCCTACAAGCAAAGATTCATCTTGTATTGAAAAGTTTGTGTTTCCAGAGTTCTTGCTACACCTTGTCCTGCTCCTGTGGAGCTCAGTGGTTCGTTGTTCTTTTTTTTTTTTCTTCTTCTTCTTCTTCTTTTTTATTGAGATCCCTTATAAAAAATCATTTGGCTTTGATTTTTGTAGTTTTGCTGGAGTCTTAAGGAATATGGATCTGAAAATACTGAGTTGTCTGATTTTTAAGCTTTTGAAGAGCTCAAAGTTTCTTTTTTGTAACCTCTGTTAAGAAAACAGAGTAACATAATGGTTACAGCAAATTATCCTCATCAATGTGGAATTCTCTTGGATGCACCAGAGATGTTGAGAACCAAGGAAATGTGATAATGGTGTAGTCAAGTTTGATAAGACATTGGAGGTGCTCATATTGCTCTCAACTTGAAAAAAAAAAAAAAAGGTCATTTTTGGAAAAGACAAAAAAGCCAATCCAATACTCTTCAATAAGGATACTGCAAGAGCAATTAAATGGTCAGTTCTCACACAGATACCTGTCCTCTCTCTGTATTCCTTATTAAAATATAACAAATCCACAGGAAGGATTTCTGGGAATTCCTGGGCTGAGTTCAGGTGTGCAGGTGTTGATTTGATGGAAATGGAGAATTGGGCCATGGCTCTCACATCTCCTATTTCATGTTTTTGTTGCTGATTTCATTGAGCCTGTGGCTGTTTTAAAGGATGTTTTGATATGTCAGTAGTTAAAAAAACCCCCACAAACCAAAGCAGAAAACCCCTCTGTTGTTGTGCAGTCAGAACAAAGTGCTGCTCTGTGTTTGGAGCTCACCTGTGTCACCTGAACTGCTTCAGCCACAGCCCCTGCAAGTGGAAAATCCAGAAAATTCCTGGCCCAGCACCATGTTTTCTCTTCTCTGGATGTGGCTTCACAGGAATGTGGCTGAGGGAGATGCTGGTCCTGGTTCCACTGAGGTGATGGCGCACCTGGGCACCTTTGGGAGCTGAAAGTTGGGGACAGAAAACCAGGATTGGAAGGAAGTTGGCAGAAAATGAGGCTTGGAAAGAGCAAAAAAAGGTCCAGGTGCTGCCTCCCTGCTGGGCTCCCACTGGTTTTGGTTCTGATGGGGCCAGTGGTTCCAGTTGGGTTTTGTCCAGCTGGATCTTCCCAGAGAGTTTTTGGTGGACATTCAGGTCCTGGCTGAGCAGATCAACACAAGTTTGCCATAAATAGAAAATGCCACAAAAAATCACATCTGAGACAAAACCACTCATTAGGAGGGAAGTTTGAAATCCAAACAGCTAATGAAGGCTTGGAAATTCCCAGGGCTGAGCTTTGGTTTTCCATGGAGAAATCCCTTTGCAGCAGGGCCATCCCCTGGTTTTCCATGGAGAAATCACTTTCAAACAGGGCCATCCCCTGGTTTTCCATGGAGAAATCCCTTTCAAACAGGGCCATCCCCTGGTTTTCCATAGAGAAATCCCTCTCAAACAGGGCCATCCCCTGGTTTTCCATGGAGAAATCACTTTCAAACAGGGCCATCCCCTGGTTTTCCATGGAGAAATCCCTTTGCAGCAGGGCCATTCCCTGGTTTTCCATGAAGAAATCCCTTTAAAACAGGGCCATCCCCTGGTTTTCCATGGAGAAATCCCTTTCAAACAGGGCCATCCCCTGGTTTTCCATGGAGAAATCCCTTTCAAACAGGGCTTGCTGCTGGTTTGGGGGAGTTTTTGTGTGAAATCAGTGGGGAAGGGCAGAGCTCCTCAGACTGCAAGTGGAAGTTCTGCTTTTCAGAGATGGAGTCATTGACCTCAATGAATGATAACCTTGAAGTCAACAGACTAAATTAATGCTCCACTTTCTGTATTTGAGAGCAGCAATGTGAAAACCTGGACAGCTAAAGTTAGATTCGTGCATCCATATTTAAAAAGAAGTTGCCTATTTAAGAGAAAAGGGGTTTGGGTGTTTTGGTTTTTTTTTTTTCCCTTCCTCCAGAATGGTTCAGTAGCTGTGATACTGAAAATTGAAGTTTTCAGCCTCAACCCCCATCTAAGAGGAAATAAAAAATCCCATTCCAGGATTTTGGCCTGGAATTACAGCCTGGTGGAGGATTCTGCTTTCCTTATTCAGGAACAGACCAGAGCATCTGAATCAGAAAATCTTTAGATGCTGCTGTTCTTTTATATAGTTAATATTCTGGAAAAGTTATTTCTATTTGTTTTGCCTCCCAATGCACGTGATCCTCTTTTACAAACCTTTGGAGGTAACTTCCAATGAAGTTTTAAGTTGTGAGGAGATTTCTTTTATTGCAGGGCTGAAATTTATTTCTGTTGCTGATTTCAAAGAGCAAAGAAAAACTTTGTTACTAACAAAACCAAATTAAAATTCAGATCAAAAATTGCAATAGTAACTATTAAAAATTATTTTCTATTTCTTGAATGATTGCTCAGCTCACTGGGAATGCCTCTAATGAACATAACACTGCAAATACAGAGTTTTTTTCCTGCAGCTTTTAAAGTCAGCGTTCGGTGTGGGAACAAAAAGGGAATGTTCTCTTGGGCAAGGCAGCAGTGGGATGGTGAAACTGAGTTTGGAGCTTGGGATTGTGCCTTGTCCCAGGGATTTACTGCCTCAGGTGCCTGCTGGGAGTGGCCCTGCCTTGTCCATCCCATTTTGTGTCCTGTTCCTGCTGCTTTTGGCAGCAGATGTTCCTGGATTGCTCCTGCTGGCCTGGCCTGGGAGGGTTTGGAGTGAATTTTTGGGAGTGAGGGTGAGTGTTGAAGGGAATCTCAGCCCTGGGCTCCAGGGAAAGGCCCTTGGTTCATATCCACAGGGAGTTTCATGCCCTTGGCACGGGCAGCACCAGTTCAGCAGCTTCTGCAGCTTTCCAAGGATCATACCTGAGATCAGTGAGGTGTGATTTCACCCTGAAGGGCTCCCAGGGTGCAGATCTGCACCCAACAGCACTCCCTGGGTATTTATGGAATCCCTGAGGCTGGAAAAGCCCTCCCAGCCCAGGCAGTCCCCCTGTGCCCACCTTGTCCCCAGCCCAGAGCTCTGAGTGCCACCTCCAGGGGACACCTGCAGGGATGGGCACTCCAAAGCTCCCTGGGCAGTGCCAAGGCCTGAGCACCCTTTCCATGGGGAAATTCCTGCTGCTGGCCGAGCTGAGCCTCCCCTGGGCCAGCCTGAGGCCGTTCCCTCTGCTCCTGTCCCTGTGCCCTGGGAGCAGAGCCCGACCCCCCCGGCTGTCCCCTCCTGGCAGGGACTTGTGCAGAGCCACCAGGTCCCCCCTGAGCCTCCTTTTCTCCAGGCTCAGCCCCTTTCCCAACATCCAAAATTCATTATCACTGGAGAAACTTGATATAAAATGGTACCACTTCAGTTCCTGAGCATATTTTGTCTTGAATCCAGAAGCAAGGCAGCAAATGTTTGTAGGAGCCATCCTTCAAAAATGATGGAGCCAGGTGGAAATGACCTCTGCCCCCATCCCTGGAGCTCTGTTCCTTTGGGGTTAGGTTTTAAAAGACAGACAGACACCATAGGATGGCTCCCTTAACATCCAGGCCTGAGCAATGCTTGGTGAGGATTCCATTATTAATACTTCATCAGGAAAGTGGAGGCAGGAACTGGTCAAATATTGTCCCTAAATCTTGCTGAAATTGGACATTCTGACTTGTAAGTTTTGTATTTCTCTTTTTTCAGTCAGGCTGCTGCTTCCTGTTCTATTCAATGAATCTGTGATATGTGGTCTGTAATGTTTCTGTCAAACCCTCTTGCAGACAGTGGTGCCCAGATGTGTTTGCTTGATGCCTAACTGGGATCAAACTACTCAATTCCGAACTTTCCAGAGCAACATGGATGTGCTCAGCTTGATGACAGAGTTTTTCCCTGGTCATACCCAGGGCAGTAAGTTCCTCTCACCAGGTTTTACCAGAGTTTCTGTGTCTCAGTTTGAGATCAGCTCTCCATGGATAGCTTGGATATTTCCATCAGGCAGCTCCAGGCCACATTTGTCAGCCCTCTGATGTCACTGGGTGCAGCTCAGACATCATCTGAGCACGGTCTGGTTAAACCCTGCTGGATTTAGGAGCACAATTCAGCCTGGAAAATGTAAAACCGGGGATGTTTCACTCTCACATTTCCGTTGTGACGCCACAGTCTCAAACCCACGTTGGCTGATGAGCTGTTAAGGACAGAGATTAGATTAAAGAGCAAGAACCATCGTTTGTTCCTAGCAGTGACACATCACATTTAAGGTTCTGACCTTCCAGTTGTCCTGGGAGGAGCAGGGAATACCCAGCCTAAGGGGAAAACCTGATCGCTGAGACTCAGCACTCCTTGACACTCACACCTAACCCCTGGTGACTTCTGGCTGAGTTAAATCCCAAAAATACCTTTGGGGACGTGGATTTGAGTTTATTGCACACAGAAGCAGCTGTTGAACATCTTTGCTGCAAAGGTGGAGCAGGTGGCAGCAGTTTAGTTCCAGACTGAGAAAAGAGATTTGTTCTTGATTTCTTCCTTCCCCCTGGGAATCTGTTGGTGCTGGCATTTTCCTAACAAATTGGCTATTGTAAATCCCTTAAAAAACTGGGGCTGAAAGCAGAGAGCAGAGTATGAAGTTGTTATTTTCCTGGTTAATTCTGGATCTTTTAACTGGTTTCTTTGTGTGCAATACTCTTTAACTTCTCCATCTCGCTGAATCCACTTCATGAACAGAGAATCCAACCTCGAGTTTGCCAAACCATCCAACACTTTGCTTTTTCTTTATTAAAATCACAGAAAAAAATTAAACTTTTGAGCTCAGTATTTTGGGGTGAACTTGCCACTTGTTTGTGCTCCCTCAGATGTGATGGAGAGGGATCAGATGTGCTGTGCCAGGAAATAAACAGGAGGAGGAGGATGATGTTTGTGAAGGTGTGGATGAAGCTGGCTTCATTTTTACCTGGTTTTGTAGGCACTGAGGCCTTAAAATAGAGGAAATACTTAATGCTGTGATTAAAGTCCACAGTTCCTCAGGACTGCCTTGCCCCCCAGAAAAAGAAATAATTTCTGGCAACACATGGAGATCCAGACATGGTTTTTTTGTCTTAGCTGTAACAGGACTGACATCTTCATGCTCCTCCAAGGTCCTGAAGATGCCTAAAAGGAATGAAGTGGTTCTCCAAGATTTTATGTATTGATAAAAGTATCTGTGATTTCACCTGCCTATTAATGTGAGTTCTGAGTTGCTGTTAATGCCTCTCAGTAGATCAGATCCTTCTCCACGAGTTGGGTTGAACATAAAACTGGGTTTTATCTTCATGAAGGGATGGAATAATGGTTTACACGTATTATATTAGCTTATAAAATAAAAAATAAATTAAAACCCCCAGCCAAATATATTTCCCAAGTTTTGAACCTTCCAGTAATCCAGAGGCTTTGTGCTAGTTTGGAATAAAAGTGGGAATTAGACCTTTTGAAATATTTCACTTACTGATGTTTAGCAAAATATTTGAAAGGCAGCAGATGTCCATCCTAATTCCATTTACAGCTTCACTTTAGGTGAGTTCCAGATGTTCATGGTAGGCTCTGTGTTAGGCCCTTCAAAAACCCAGTAATCTGGTAATTGATTTATTCTTGTTTCTTTAGTTTGTAAAACTTCCAGCTGTAAAATCCAAGTCATCATTTCCCAGTGCTGAGTAATTCCTGGAGATTTCCCTGAGTCCAGTGATGGATCCACGGTGTGGAGTTTAAGGATGTTTCTGGTGCTTAGGCTCAGACAGGGATGGAAAATAAAACAGTGTTTGTTTGTAGGCTTAAATATTCACATCTCTGGAGTTTTCTCCAAAATTCAGTTCTTCAGAAAAATTGACTTGTTGAGGTCATGGAATCCCAGAATAGTTTGGGTGGGAAGGAGCTTAAAAATCTTCTTATCCCACCCCTGGATGGGCAGTGTCACCTTCCACTGTCCCAGGCTGCTCCAACCCCAGTGTCCAACCTGGCCTTGGGCACTGCCAGGGATCCAGGGGCAGCCACAGCAAATCTGGGCAAGCTGAGATGTTGAAGGAAAATTTTGATCCCAGCATTAAGATAATTGTAATAAAAAATAGCTGAAAAAAAAAACCCAAACAAGTTAATCTTGTGTGCTTTAATTTAGACCAGTTTTGTGATGATCTTGTGTTTTGTCCTTGGTGATCCTCAGAATCAACTGATTATTCCTCAGCTTTAAAGCCCCTGGGCAGGTGTTTGATAAGAGCATGAACTTCTTTTAAATCTTGCAAAGAAAAAGGGTCACAGCCCAGAATGTGGAGGTGAGCAGTGCACTTATTGGCCCATACTTGTGACGTGTTTTCCTTTCTTTCCATCCCAGGATTTTACAAAACTCCCTTCACAGCTGAGCCTCTCCTGCTTTGCCATTTTCACTGATTGGAAGGAGGCTGTCTCAAGGCAGAGACTTGATGTGTAAACTGTGCCAGCAGAGAGCTGCAGGAGCAGATGTGGTCAGAGGAGATTTCAGAGCACCGATTCCCAGACAAAAAGAGCTGTTTCCCTGTTAGTACACGGAGCATTCCCCATCCCATGCAGCAGCCACACATCTGTGCTGCTTCCCTGTCCTGGCTGCTGCTGGGAAGGATTCCTGGGCTGTGCTGGATGCAGGGATACTCAGCTGCTGCTTCCATGCTTCCTCAGCCATTAATTCCACTGTTGTCCTTCAGTCCTTTTTCCTTTCCCTTTGGACTTCGGATGTCTCAGGAGAAAATGGCTTTTTTCCCCCTCTTGTCAAAGCAAAAAAAAAAAAAACCCAGGGTTGTTATATATACATAATATATAAATATATATATAGAAATGTATCTTCTTTTTTCTCCCTGACCTGCAGCTGCAGGAATATTCCTTTGCTTCCTTCTCCGTTACAAAGCCTGGGAGAATTTTGTGTTGCTTTCCTCCGAAAGTTCAGCTTTTCTTCCATCTTCTGAGAAATTTTATCTGTAAAGTTGTTCTTGTCCTCTGACTTGGGCTGACTTCCAAGAGCCTTCATGACTTCTCTTGTGAAGAAAAGAGATTTTCCTCAGGAAAAAAAAAAAAAAAAATAGAGGCCGTTTCACACCCAAATCAATGGGTCAGTTTTCAAGTTAAGATTCTGCACCTTCAGCTTAAATTCTGTGTTCAGCTTTGTTTTCCAACAAAGATTCTGGTAGCAAAAGGCCCCAGGCAACGACTGTTTGGATCCTGAGAAAGGCAAAAAAGTAGTTGTTGTGTGGTTTTTTTTGTTTGTTTGGTGTTTTCTTTTATGTCTGGAGGCATGTGGAGCTCCAGGGGAAGGCAAGAAGCGCAACTTCATTTTTTCTTGGGAGGAATCCAGGCTCTATAGGCTGCCATCCAAATGCAAAAATTCTGACACTTCTCTGCTCAGAAAAAAAAAAAAAAAAAAAAGTAAAAGTGCCACCAAAACGGAGCCAGCTGAATACTCCACTTCTTCAATAGAAGGCAGTTTCCTTAAATAGAATTTGGGAGCTAACTTCGTCTGGAGCAGGGATTTGGGTTCAAAACTCTTCCAGTGACGTCTTTTCACTTGAAGTCTTTCACTCTGGCTGCAGGTATTTGAGTAAACACTCAGTGGATGTTCAGACACTTTGAGGAATCATTTGTGTCCTGTAATTCCATGAATTATAACTTGTGCAACATGAATGAAAGTTCTGCTTCACTTCTTTTTTTCTGGGCAGGGTTGGTAGAGAGGAGAAGGGAATTCTTGGTTTCATAAAATCCTGGAATGATTTGGGTTGAAGGGATCTTTAAAACTCATCCCATTCCCACCCCCTGCCCTGGGCAGAGACACCTTCCATGATCTCAGGTTGCTGCAAGCTCTGTCCAGCCTGACCTTGGACACTTCCAGGGATGGGACATCCCCAGCTGGGTACCCTGTACCCAATTCCTTCCCTGCAAATCCCCTTTGCACAGATACACCTGCTCAGTATTTACAGGCTGGTTACAGTATTTTATTCTTTGACTTGGTGTCACACTCTCTCCCGTGGATCCCAGTTTATTAGCAATATCTTTTTGCCATCGAAAAAACCCACATTATCCTCGATAACAGATTAGCAGTAGCTGTGTCTTCCCAAGAAGCTGCCTATACCCATTAGGAAGATGGTTAATCTCCCTCCTGGATAAGCCTTTTGATCAATTTAGAGAAAAGTGAATCGGTGTCTTCTGAGCAAGTCTGGGTAGCAGCTACTTAAACAAAGCCATTTGGGCTCCTTTCAACATCAGCTCCTAATGAATCGTCGGAATCTCATCAAAGACCAGGTAATTAGACAGGTACTGCACCTTTGGATTAATGGCACCTCTGACAGGGGCCTGCCTTTCCTCATTCAAAGACAGGAACTGATCGGTCTTGGAGAACAAGAAATGCCTCGGGAAGTTTTTGGAAGCATCTGGACAAGATGCTCCATGGAGAGGCATCGCTGTGCTCAGCTTTGGAGAGTCGGGGAGTTTTTTTCTCCAGCCCTCTCTGGGAGGATCCTCAGCACAGTTAACAAAGGAAGGGACAAGCCCAGGAAATTCCAGGTGTGATTCTGTGCCTAATGTGGTTCTGGCCCTTAGGAATGAAATCCTGTGAGCTGGGAACACAAAATGATTGTGGTGTCTGAGCTTTCCATGGAACAGGAGGCTCTGCTCAAAGGGAGCAGGGACAGGAGAAGAGGAAAAGGCTTCAGGCTGTGCCAGGGGAAGCTTGGATTGGACACCAGGAGGAATTTTTTCACTGAATTTCTTCACTGAAAGGCTTGTTAAACATTGGAGTTCAATCCAGTCCCACCACCACCCCAGTGCCACCAGCATCAGCCCAAGGCCTGTCTCCAAGGGCCACCTCCAGACTCCTCCTGAACACTCCACAGACAGTGACTCCAAACCTCCCTGGGCAGCTCATCCCAAGGCCTGACCACTCTGCCAGGGAAATTTCCTTGCCCAATCTCCCCCCTGAGCCTCCCCTGGCAAAATCATTTAATCTTTGATGATGTTTTGAAACAGTGAAGTGTTGGCTAAAGGTGGTCAATGCCGTGACCCTCTGAAGGGTCTGCCATCATTTCCTCTCACAGATGATGGCAAAGACAATTTTCCACCTCTGTCCACTCCCTTTTGTTCGCAGAGATGTTGAGAAGTCTCCCCTTATTCTGAGGCAGAAAAAGCAGGGAAGTCCTCTCTGTCACCTTCTTCTCAGACATGGTTGGGCTCTCTGGAGCTGCTGAGAAATCCCAGCAATCCCACCAATTCCCGAAGAAGTCTTGAGGAGCTGTGTGAGCTTGAGTGACATTTGGAAGCAGTTCTGTGCTCTCTTGGCCAGCAGTGCCAGGGAACAACACCGTGGTGCTTTCAACCCAGATGCTTTGGCAGAGCACAGCCCCGAGTGTCGCCACTGCTTGGCAGAAAAACTGGTGCTGCAAAACAGGAGCAGGTGCTGCTTTGGGCTTTTTCTGCTCCTTCTGCACCAAGGCCCTGCTTCCTGCAGTGGTTTTGGAGCACGGGAAACAATATTGCTCTTTCTTTATGGAAAGGCTTTTAAACTCTTGGGTGGGTTTGGTAAAAAGTTGAGCTTCGTGGCAGTGGTGAGAATGATGAGTTATGTGGCTCTTGTTGCCTTTTAGAAACATCTTAAGAGGTGGCAGATCCTGGGCTTGTTTTATACTTTCTCCTCCAAATTCATGGAATCATAGAATGGTTTGGGTTGGGAGGGACATTAAAGCTCTTCCAGTGTCACCCTTGCCATGGCAGGGACACCTCCCACTGTCCCAGGCTGCTCCAAGCCCAGTGTCCAACCTGGCCTTGGGCACTGCCAGGGGCTTCTCTGGGCAACCTAAATCCCATTGCCTTGAGGACTGTTTGATAACTGCCCTCTTGGACTGTTGATGTCCTGCTGGGGGTGACATTTAATTGGGGTGACATTTCTTTGATGATTGGCCCCTTCTCCATCATCTCTTCCCACCACAGCCCTCACTCCAATGAGTTTTCACTCATGGCAGGAGGGCACTTCCAACTTCTTCCCTCTGCTCTCAGCATCTGCCTGCCAGGGAAGAGTCAGGCTGTTCCAAGACTCATCCTCACGTGTGTGTTCACTGAGTCCTGACTGTGCCATGCCTGGAGCTGGGTGTTCTGTTCCACTTTTAAAACCTCAGTGCTGAAGCTTTGAAGCTCATTGATACCTAAACTTTTCAATAAAGAGTTTGTGTGTTATTGTTTCACTTTGTTCGACTTGCAGTGACTTCACCCTTGGTGACATGACTTTGTAGGAGGTCATGGTTCCTTTGCACTGCAGGACAGTTGTGTCTGGGGCCTGTAAATGTGATGTTGACAGTGTCCTCAGGAACTGGGAACATTCCCTGACCAGACCAGGGCACAGCTTTGTTTGAATTAAAAGCCTTTAGGGGTTAGAACTTCATTAACATTTCTGCCATGAGCAGGAATTGGAGTGGTCCTGGTTGGACTTGATGATCCAGGAGGTCTCTTCCAACCTAATGATTCTGATTCTGATTCTGGTTCTGATTCTGATTCTGGTTCTGATCTTTTCCCAGAGTTGTTGACTGAACCTTGAAGAATTCCTTCTGTTTTTGGTGTTTAGATCCTGTAAATCATTTTCCATCATCACCTTCCCTTGGAAACATCCAAGTCTCTTTGCTCAGGTGTGGAATGCTTCCACTGCGCCTCTCTGGAGGTGTGGAAACCCAAACCCAAAACCAAACCATAGCAAATTATCCTTTCAGCTTTGCCTTGGTGTAGTTTATAGATCCTTCAGGAAATGCTGGAATGATTCCTTCCCTTCCTGCACCCCTTGGAAGTCACCTGCTTTTATTGGTGGCCACATGGATGCTGCAAGTGCAGGTGACAGGCAGCTCTCAGGGGCTTCTTCTGGGAATTGACATTCCAGAAAAACCAGAGATGGATGTAAGGAGAGGCTCAAATGTTGCAGCTGGAACAGGGTGTCTTTGGTTTATACATCTTCCATGATGTCCCTGCAGGGGACAGGTGGCACTTCTTGGGAAGGAGGAGCCCAGTCAAATGGCCAAATGGGAGTTTTTGTAAACTGGGAATCAGATTTATGGATGCAGAGCAGCTGAAGGAGGGCAGGGCTGGATGGGATCTTGGGCAGGAATGGTTCCCTGGGAGGAATTCTGGAATCTGGAATTCCCAGATTTGCTGTGGCTGCCCCTGGATCCCTGGCAGTGCCCAAGGCCAGGCTGGACACTGGGGCTTGGAGCAGCCTGGGACAGTGGGAGGTGTCCCTGCCCATGGCAGGGGTGGAATTGGATGATCTTTAAGGTCCTTCCAACCCAAACCATTCTAGGATTCTGTAAGATGCAGACGTAATTTGCTTTTTAAAATTTGCCCAGCTCTGATACTTGGGTAGTGTTGCTCTCCTCGTTATTATTACTGTGAACAACCCCCAAATTTTTATTGTTAGCTTTAATATCCACTCCTTAGTTTGTGCTAGGAACAGTAAAACCTTAGGAGAAAAAATGCAAGTTATACTTCAAAAATAATTTTCTTAAATCACAGTATTACCCTAAAGGAACAATGATATTTTTCTTTGTTTTGTGGATGGTTTTTGTTGTCGTGTTTAAAGTTTTTCTGGGTTGAAATTTGTGTTATTTGAGAGAAATCAATGCAGTTGACAGTGAGCCCCACTTTGGGGTCATATTTTTTGGATTACTGAACTTTGGCATCCCCAGTTTTTGGTGGTTTCCAGCTGAAAGTGCAGATTCAACCACACTTAAGTTGTTTTTTTTTCTCCTCAAAAGCTGCTACTTCAAGGTGAGACAAATCAAAAGAAGTAATTGCTTCAACTTAAAAGTGTGTGTACTAAATACAGGAATTATTACAAAGGCAGGAAATTGGGCTTTCAAATGAATGCTTTGGAATTGTGAGGTTTCAGTGGACTTGTCAAACCCCTTTGCCTGGATTTATTTCAGATTTTTTTTTTTTTTTTCTGTGATAAGGATTAAACTGGATATGGAAGAAACTTTTTCTTGGGGAATTATTTTATTGTTTAGTGACTTGAGAACTCTGAGTGGAGTTTGTCAGGACTGGCTTCGGATTCCTGCTGTAAAATGCAGGTGTCAGAATATCAGTTATGAAATCATTGAAAAGTGGTTTAGGTACAATTCAGGACCTGTGAGGATTTTATGGAACAGTTCTGGTGCTTCCAGGCATCTTTGGAGTGAGGAAAAAACCTGGAATGTTTTTATTTTATGAACTGTGATATGGATTAATAAGGACACTGTGCGTAAGAGTTTTAAGTACTCTGATTTTTAGGAATTCCATCACAATTTGTGTTATTACTACAAAATATTCTGAGTTTTAGGAACTCTATCAGAATTTGTATTATTAATACAAAGTATTCTGGGTTTTAGGAACTGCATCACAATTTCTGTTATTAATACAGAGTATCAGAGCAGTGCAATGTTTTCAAATGCAACAGAACTGCTCTGTAGACAAAATTTAAGTGCTATAAATTTTCCTTGGAGTGACATAAACTACTTCAAAATCATCCATGAAATCAGCCCGTGAGGGAATTCCCTGGAATCATCACACCAGCAGCTTCCCCATAATCGAGGTGGAATTTATAATGGTGGCTATTTCTTTGTAGTTCAGTTTTTCACTTAAAAAGCCTCTGTGTGTGTGTGTGCAATCTCAAATCCAATCCCAAAAAAATCCAGTTTGGGATTACTAAAGGGAAAAAAGACTTTTAATATCAACAGGGCTGTGCAAATCCTGCATGTGGAAGGAGGGGACAGCCCAAAATCTGAAAATACACGCTCGCCTGTGTGCCAGGTTATTTTATTTTGACAGTTGGTTTTATTTTAAAATTGTCATCAGCGTGTTAGATGAAATCCACTTTTATTTATGGTAGACACCAGAGCTGGATGGATGTCACCCAGCGAAATAGTTCGAAAATACACGGGATTATTTAACCGAGTTAAAAAGATTCTGCATCAATTCCTAACCCTGCCTGTATTCAAACTACAAAAGTACTTTGAGATCCTCCCCCTCTCTCCTGAAAGCTGTTCTCTTTGGTCAGGTATTGAATAATTTATATCATGTGAGACTCTTGCACATGATGTATTCATCCCTTGTTTAGCTCTTACATTCATGGTTTGGCATGCTGGCTGTACATTGATATGGGAGATGCTTCCCATTTTTGCTCTACCAACTGTTTAAATATATCTTGTGCCTCAGTAACTACAAATGGGAAATAGAATAATTCAAGTAATTTCCCTTGATGGGTTTTATGCCTAGGAAAAGATTTCTTTTTAAATTCTTTTTTTTTTTATTATTTTTTAAATACATATCTATTTGTCCAAAAAGGAGAGCTTTAAAAACGACGCCGATATTTATGCTAACTTTTATGTTCAGCTGCAAATGCCTGAGCCATCAGGCCGGGTATTGATTTGGGATAAAATATTGGGTGTTTTTCACCTCTCGTGCAGTTTTGACGTGCTGCCGTGCAGCAGGTAATTTATTCCATCTCTAATTAGATTTTTTTTTTTTTTTTTTGCGCTGCAAACTGCAAATTGTGAGTAATGTTCTTTTGGAGGTGGGGGAAGGAGGAGGCGCTGCACCAACACGAGGAAACTCTTGGTTAAGTGCTGATAAAAGTATTTCCCTGACAGGACAGCGGGACAGCCCAGCACAAGGATTAGTGCTGCAAAGTCCCGGCCCAGCCCGGATTGTTGGAAAATCTTGTAAGCCCCTGGTCAGGTAATGCTTCTGCTGCTGCTGCAGGGGCTGCGAGATGAGCACGGAACAAATGCAATAAATTGGTTCAAAAAGCTGGATAAAGAATGGGCGGCACTGATTTTTGGGGCGTGTAGCGGGCACACACTGAGGTGGTTACTGATGTTTTAGGGCATATAGGAGAGATTTCAGGAGTTTCACTGAGGTGGTTACTGATGTTTTAGGGCATGTAGGAGAGATTTCAGGAGTTTCACTGAGGTAGTTGTTGGTGTTTTAGGGCATGTAGGAGAGATTTTGGGGTTTTTAGTGAAGTTACTGGTGTTTTAGGGCACGTAGGAGAGATTTCAGGGGTTTTAGTGAAGTAGTTGCTGGTGGTTTAGGGCATGGAAGGAGAGATTTCAGTAGCTCACGACTGCGCTAGAATGTCCAAAATGAAGTTGTCGAACGAGAGGGAGCCGCTAAAACTTTCAAGTTCTGTCGGAACTGACAGATTTTGGGTGCTTGGCAAAATCAGATTCCCCGCTGCAGCTCTGAAAAGTTGAGCAGTCCTCGGATCCCTCTGGAAAACAGAGATCTATCCCTTTATTATTTTATTCCCCATTTCCCCGTGCCCATGTGCGCGGCCGGGCTCGGGCGCTGTCGCAGGGCAGCGAGGCCAACCCGGGCAGGTCCGGGGGGTTCCATGGCCTGTCCCCCGTGTCGTGACACCTTGTCCCGTGTCCGGTGGCACCTTGGCGGAGCCCTGAAGAACAGGAAGCTCACCCCCCACCCCGTCGGCAGGTGAGTGACTCGCAGCGGCGCTGGCACATCGCTGCCGGGCTCGGCAAAGTGCAGTAAAAGATGCCCGGCATCGCTGCGGCCGCCACGGCGTAGAGACACACACAGAGAGACACACAGAGGGGACACAGTGCTGCTGCGACAGCCGGGGGCTTCCAGAGTAAGTCTGTCTGTCTGTCACTTTTTGCATTTCCAGCCGCCGGTTTTTTTTTTTTTTTTTTTTTTTTTTTTTTTTTTGGGGTTTTTTAATTTTTATTTTTTTTTTTCCACATCCGCATCTCCCCTCTGTGCGCGTGGGAAGGGGATCTCCCCACAGCAGCCCTGCCAGCGGTGCTGGTCACTGATGGATTCTTCACTGCCGTCACACACCGATATGCTGTCACATAATCTGATTTATTATTATTATTTTTCCTTTCTTTAAAAAATCGCTCCAAAGGAAAAAAAAAAAAAAAAGAAAAAAAAATCTGCTTATTTCTCGTAGGATGCTTTCAGCTTCGCTCATGTTTCAGTCGTTTAGCGGCGGTGGAAAGAGCTGAAATTTCATTTGCTTAAAATCTGTCGGGAGGGGGTGAATTATAATTATAATAACAAGAATAAAGGATGTTGTGTCTTGAGGGTTAAACCCGAACCAACGAAACATAAATTCCGATCCTTTTGGGAAACGGGGAAGGAAAGAAGGGAAGGACAGGAGTAGCCTGACACAGTAATTTTAGGAGGTGACCTGCCTAAGGAAGGCAGCGACAGGGAACTTTAGAGCTTTTTAAAGCCTCGGGAAGAATTCCAGCCAGGCTCTCTCCCACCCGCCACCTCTGGGGCATCTTTCGCATCCCAGCCCTGGAGAAGGCGTCCCGGAGCCGGGCAAGGCGAAATCCTAACGCGGGCGCGCTTAGCCGTAAATCCCGTGTATCATGGCTGCGCCGCCCTGCCCTTGCTGTGGGGGTGAAATGTAGAACATGAGCCTGATCCTCGGGAGATGGAGCTAATTTCGCCCTAAACTGGAAAGTGTTAACAGCGCCCGGCGAATGTGACAAAGCTCAATCGCGCTCCTTGTTTATGGAGCCCGCGCCCATTGGCCGCCGCGCGCCAGCTCTGCCCTGGCAACTGCGCGCCCGCATTTGCATAGCGCGCCGCCATTGGCTGGCTCCGCGGCGCGGCGGGCCAATGGCGCGGCGCGGCCCGGGGTGGGCTATGCTAATGAGGCGCTGTTGCTGGGGCGCGCTGCGGCAGGCGGGGATGCGCTGAGGGGAGCGCCGGGATCGGCTTCCCCCTGACGCGCGGGGCCTGCGCGCTGCGGGCCGCCCTCACAGCGGGCTTCGCCTCGGAGCCGGCCACCCCCCGCACCTACCGCATTTCCCCCCCGAGTTTTAAATTGCTGCTCTAATAAAATGGCCTAAAGTCGCCAGCTTTCCCGCAGAAAGCGCCGCTGACGCGCTCGCCTCGCCCCTTCTCGCTGTCCGAGATGAGGATGTGAAGCTGGTTGTTCTTTAGAGCGATCTGTTTCTGGGACACGCACACTCACCTTTCAAAAAGGGTGTGTTCGTATCCACCTGACAAAAAAACCAAACCAAAACCAACCCCAACACCCCCCAAAAAAACTCCACACCAAAAACCAAGCCCCTCCTCAGCTGTAAGTTGAGTCCTGCTTTTTTTTTTTTTTTTTTTCTGTCCTAAATATCATTCCTGCCTAAGAATATTGGGGAATCTGAGCTTAAAATATATTCTGTTGCTTAAATCTGCATCTATATCTGTCTTTTTTTTTTTTTCTTTTCGCTGCTTTCCCAACCAGCTTTTTCTGCTCTTCAGTGATGGATCACTTTACCTCCTTCAGTCCTGTTCCCCACTGTCTCCCTCTGCCTTCCTTCGTGTCCAGTTCCCGTATTTTCTGTCCATCACTGCTCACATTCTCTCCTTCCAACTCACTAAAACTGACCCTAAGCCTAACAAATTGGTTAACTAAGTAAATCCAGCTACAGTCCATCCTATTTTTGTTTTTTCTTCTCTTCAGCATAAGTATTGCTATGTATCTGTGGTTTGATACCACCCAGCATTTGCTAGTAATGGTGGGAATTCCTGTCAGCGGCGGATTTTTGGTTAAATCTGATTTTTTACTATGGTGGAATTTTTAATTTTTGGACTGTTTTCTAAACCCTTCAGAAAACTTCAGGGAGATTTAGTTTCTCTTGGATAAAGCCAATGTTTTCATAGAGAAACTCAGTGATTTCTAGAACTAAGAGCTTAGATTTAATAAAAATCGGGTGTACTTGGAGTTTGCTTGAAGCCTTCTGAAGAGTAAGTTTAGAGGTTCTTTTATAGCATGTTTAAGAGATAAAATCACGTCAGTTTAAACTTTGTGTCACAAATTTCTGCTTTATTAAGAGACTACCATGGTTTATAAAAGATTATTTACTGAATTTGACAGAACTTTCTGTGTTGTGTTTGTATTTGTGGTTTTCACTCGGAACTGAGGGGCAGGCGTGGGTCTTTCAGCAGGATTAAAGATGCAGAGATAGTTGGAGTTAAGTAATTATTGGAAAGCCTGTGTTTGGAATAATATTCACACTTCACTCTTTATATCTGCTTTAAGAGCTGTTACGTTTGTTCGGTCAAAGGTTGGACTTGATGATCTTGGAGGTCTTTTTCCAGCATTATTGTTTCTGTGATTCTTTGAACTTTCACCATGATCATAAAAAAAGTTTATCTCCGTTTCCCTTTCTTTATATCCTCTCTTTTTAATGGCAGGCTTTTTATTCAATTAGAAAAAAATTATAAACCTTAGAATAAAGTGGTAGGGGGACAGAAAAAAAAAAAAAAGGCTCAGAACCTCAACCTTGACACATTTTCACCAGCATCAGTGACCTCTGGAAAAGGAGGATGTGGGTTATTTTTATTTGCCAGTTTTGAAGCAAATGTTAGGCCTCTTCTTGAAATACAGGTTCTTAAACATTCAGTAATAAAGTATTGACTGCTGAGATATTGTTTCACTCACTCATTTGTCATTAAATAAATAAATACACGCAGAGGTGAATCACCAGCCAAAGTACTTGGGTTTGACCAGTGCTCCTGAGGAGCTGGACAGAGTTCCAGTGTGGCAGGAAAACTTGGGAAGAACTTGAACTGTGTATGAAAAGGGGAAAACCTTCACTATAACTCTGTACAGTTGTTTCCTCTCTAAATCCTGGGATATCCTCTCTTGGAGGATCACATGAGGGCAGTGCTTCAAAAAGGAGCTTTTTTTTAACCTAACCTGTAAAGCTGCTCCCGTGTGGAGCTCTGTAAAACAGAGATTTACCTGCTAGGTTGTCTTTGCAAAGTCCTGAATGTACAAAAACTTAAATTATTTGTGTTTATCCCAATGTCTCGCCGTTTTTTTCCTGCAGAAAATCCAGAATTCTACAGAAGGAAATGATTGTTTGTGAATTCCAAGGATGCAAAAACAATGACCACTCTATAGAATATATATCTATATGCAGCCAGGAATAATTTTATTTGGAGCACAGTCTGAAGAGTGGCAAAGGGATATTATGTTAAACACAATGAAAATAAAAAGATCTATTGTATGGCCACCTATTCAGCGGGCGCTGCTTCCATCCTGCCCCCTAAAACAAACAGGGCATTCATGGGGCTAAACAGAATCATAACTTATTGACATGGAGGCACAGAATTAAAGCTGGGGAAGGACTCTGGGCTTTCCTCATTTCTGGCCACAGCTCTCTTCATTTTCCTGGGTTTTCAGTCCATTCAGTCCTTTGTAGGCCTCTCCTTGTTTCCTCGTGGAATTTCAGGTGATTTTTAGCTGTGCTTTCAAGCAGCTGCTTCACCAGGGCAGAAATGGGAAAGCAGAGGTCTCACAGAGCTTCATTTGGACTTTGAAAGTTCAGAGTGCTTGTGTTTCCTGTAGGTTTGAGCTGAGAATTCTGGCAATCTTGGGCTTCGTTTATTAAAAAAAAAAAAAAGTGGTTTCACTTTCACAACATTTTCTCAGTTCTGAGATTCTCCAGAGTGTACTCAAAGTCATATTTATAAGTTAATAAAACACAGATTTATATACTGTGTTGCCAGTGGATTAAATGAGTTTTAGAAACTTCCTCCTCTTGTAGTGGGAGAATTACAGTGAGCAGCAGCCTTCAGTCCTTCTGCTACCAGATTTTTGAAGTGGCTTTTTTATTTTTGGAGATATTTCCCAGAGTCTTTCCCTGTGACAGGCCTGAGCCCCACTTTTTCTCCAGGAAAAGGAACTGGTGTCCTGTGATTGCACAAAAGCCACAGACCACAAGCGCTGCCCAAAGTCCACCTCCTGCTGCAGCTCATCCAGGGAAGAAACCGGCCGAGACAGGCTCAGCACTGGCAGAACAGTTCATGAACCTGCTCTTGGCCTACTTTCTTCTCCAGCCTGGGAAAAGATGGCATCAGGAGTTTGATGTCACCTCCTGAGCTCCGTGACCTCCCTCAGCTCTGGCCAGTAGGGAAGAGCAGGAGCAGGAGGAATCCGTGGGTGTGTTGGCCCATGAATGGGGCTGGAGAGTGAGGTTGTTTCTAAGTTTAGGGTTCCATTCTGCTGGGAGGGGAAAGCAGAGTTTGGCATTTCTGTACAGGGAAGTTGGCTGAATAGTTATTGTAGGATAACTTCTGAAGCAGCCATTCTTAATAATTCCCCCCACAAGAATAAAGTTCCTCCAGAGGAGGAACTGCTGTGGGATATTTATAACGGGATTGTTCTCGGGTAGCTGCCACAGGTAATTTCCCTTTGTTCCCTGAGTTCTCTCAGCTTTTCCCTGCGTTCTCTCAGCTTTTCCCACTCCAGAGCAAGCAGAGTGAGGTCCCTGTCCCCCCACGTTCTCATGCAGCCACTCCAAACCCCGTGAGCGGGGACAATGGGCAGAGCAGGGCTGCAGGAGTTCACTCAGAGTTCAGGTTTATTGGCTGAAAGATGATTGTTCCCAACTCTCCAATCCCCCCTGGCTGATCTTTGGGATGCTCAGGCAGAACTCTGGTAGGTCTAACTCACCTTCAGGGTGGGTTTATTTGAGCAGAGAGTTCTCAGACACAAGTGCTTGTTGCTGATTGCTCCCTGTCTGTTGTAGGATGTGCTGACACGCCTCAGAGGTGGTTGGGTATTAGAGCAGGGCAGGGATCTGGCTCTCTTTTCCAGACACTCTTCAATAGCTGAGCTATCACAATGCTCATGGATGCTGAGAGCTTTTCCAAGCAGAGATTTGGAAAAATAAAGTTGACCAGAACTCTGCAAAACAATGAACTTGGAAAAAAACCCAAAAAAACCCCAAACAAATAAAAAAAAACACCAAAAAACCAACAAAACCAAAACAAAAACAAGCCCAAAAATCAAACCCAACCCCCCCCCCCCCAAAAAAACTCAAACAAACAAACAAAAACCTAAAAAAAAACCCAAAACAAAAAAACCTCCACAACCTTCTGTGGAGGAAGAGGGTTGTACAGTTCCTCAGCTAACCCAGGGTTTTCTTAGAGTGAGCATTGGGCTGCTTTCACATCACTAATTTAAACATAGAAAAAAGCAAGGAGAAGTGCTTGCCTTTACCTGCGGAGGCTTAGCAGGGGTTGGGAATAAAAAGGTTTGAGTCTGAAGCTGTGGTGGGCAGGAAGAACCGTGCTGGTTCTGTGGTGTGGCCCCACAAGGGCTTGAACTCAGAGTGTGGGAAGGAGAACACCCTTTGTGGGGAACGAGACACTTCACACTTCTATTCTCTGCTCGTGTTTTCTGGCAGGTTCTCACTCGGCTGCCACCATATCCCTGAGAGGGAATAGAGGGAATATCTGCACATGGCTGAACAACCCAAACCTGGAAAGGGAGGCTGGGATAGGAGGGAGAGGTGGGGAAAGGAGCTCGAAACGTTTCAGGTCAAAGCAATGATCTTAGGAGGGAAAATGTTGAAGGGAAGGAAGAGGAGTTCTAGCTAGGCAAAGAGAATGGAAATTGAATTGTGCAAAGAAGTTTCACACTTCAGCCTGAGATCGTGGAGCATCTTAATTCCAGCCCTGCCATGGGCAGGGACACCTGCCACTATCCCAGGTTGCTCCAAGCCCTGTCCAACATGACCTTGGAGCTTCCAAACTTGGGGAATTCCTGCTTTTAAACTTTCAGGAGTGTGAAATAAATGCTGATGGGAATTTCACTGCTTTTACCTGCTTCATCTCACCCAACAGTCAGCAGGCAGGGAAGTGTTTTCAACTGTTGCAAACGTTCTGTAATCAGCAAGATAACTCTTTATCATGGAACCAAGATCTGCTGCTGCACTTGGGAGATGCTTTTGTCAGTCCTGAAGGCAGATTTGCATCACTCAGGGTCCAAACTGTCACAGTGGTCCTTTTTGAGGGGCTAATTTTTTATTGTGAGGTGAGAAGTAGGAAGACATGTTAAGGAAATGTCACTTTTTTAATGCTCTAATGATTTTTGTCTGACTTTGCCTCCTTTTTTATCTTTCACTATGAATACACCTCAGTAGAACACTTAGGTAGAAGTGTGACAGAGAGACAAAGAGAGTCACAAAGATACTTTGAGAAGCAAAGTAGATCTTTAATGAGCTGGGTGACAGCAATGCAAAGAAACCTTGGAATTACTGCTGGGATTTTCAGGTGCAGTCTCACCTGGCAGAGGAGCTACTCTAACAACTCCTGATCCAGAGAGAAATCTCACTTTGTGCTGGCTTTTGTGACACAGAAATATGGAAATGTTGAGACTGGAAGAGACCTTTGGAGGTTGCTCAGTGCTGTGGCCAGTTGGGCTTTGGCTACAATCCACTGATTTTTTCTGGATTGATGATCCACTCTTGGGATCACTCAGTCACCTGCAGCTTTTCCCCATCCGTCAGTGAATGTTTGTGCCTCACTGTGGCTGAAAGGAGAGGGCCAGGGATGTGTTCTAGCATCAAAAAAACTTTTTTGGGGAGGAAATTTAATGTCTAAATGAGATATATGGACTGTTGTCAAAATGGGAATAAGAGGATCTCAAATGGATGAGGTAGGAAATTGAATCTCCATTGAGTTCTTAAAAATCCATGCAAAATTTTACACAAACTTTTCCAATATTGCACCAATTGTAGGTCATTTATAGACTCCTCAATAATTCCTATCTCAAATATTTGTTATGCCTGGGGTTAATAATTTCTTCGTTGCTTGGAAAAATCATAAAAATCACAGAATTGTTTAGGTTGAAAGGGATCTTAAAATCACCCAGTTCCACCCCCTGCCATAGGCAGGGATAACTTCCATTATCCAGATTGCTCAGAGCCTCTTCCAGGCTGGCCTTGGACACTTCCAAGGATGGGAAGGCCCCAAAACATCCATTAAACACCCATAAAATCCATTTAAAACCCAGCTATTTTGATTGCCAAAAATATTTTCCATCCTCACCAAACAAATAAATCTACTCTTTAACTTCTTCCACTATGTTGAGATGATTCTTGAAGAAATAAACCTTCTCCTTTATGAGGGGATCCATTTTTGCAGCGTGTCTATTTTCAGAGAGTTCTGAGCTGTGAGCCTCTTTGGAGTGCAAATACACATCAAGGTGGGTATTTTTATGCCTCCCCTGAACTAACATTAGGTAAGGCCTATTTGTAAGATAATTCTACCCACTCCAAATCCATAATCTTTTCCCTTAATGTACTTCATGCTTTGAGATCTTGGCATATGTTTTGGGTTTTTTTTTTTACTTCGTTTTGTTCCCAAGGTGTGATCACTTGATCCCGTAGTGGTTAAAAAGGAAAACTGATGATTGACTACACCTCGTTCACAGATATTTCTGTCCTGTGGAAGTTCTGGATGTGCTGTGAGAACAAGTGCTGCTGGATTTTAGCCCTGCCCTGGTGGTCAGCAGATCCCTGATTTTTTTTTTTTTTTTTTTTTTTGGCTGCCTGCAGCTCTCCAGAAGAGCCAAAAAACAATTTCGGAGCTTTGTGAGCCTCATTTAATGGCTGTGCACAAATGTCCCTATTTCTGGAGCGACTCCTCGACCTAAAACTAAAGGAGGTCAAGATTTCTATTCTAACCAGTCCTTCTTCCCCCTCTCCTTTCTTCCTGACGTGTCCCTGGGTGTTTCTAGGAGTGTTCTCTTGGGATTAGATGTCCTGGGATGGGATTGCAGGTGGCAGCAGCAGAGTCTGGGATGTGGCAAAGGCAGGGGTTCCATCAGGGCCAGGAGCTGAGCGTGACTTGTGTTGGTGGCCAGGGCAGGGAGCTCTGGGGCCTTCCTGGCAGGAATAACTTTGGAAAGATGGAATCCCTTGGATCCTGGTGGTTACAGGTCCCAAACTCCTCACTCAGGTGGTTGTCGCTGGTTGCTGACGTGAGTGAGGTCGGTCCCATTTTGGATATGACTCAAATGCCTTTTCTTTTGGGATGAGAACACAGGGATGAGTTGGCCAATTCCCATCCATCTCCTTGTCATCCTTCACGTCATCAGACTGGTCAGGCTCTGATCTCGTCCCTTTTTCTGAGATTTGCTGTGGAACCATTTCTGTTTCTGGTTTAAGAAGGTTCTTTCTTTGGATTCGTGGCCTCACATTTGGTTTGGGACTTCCTCCAAGACAACAGGGACCTATTTGTTAGTCAGAAACAGCAAATTCCAAAAAAAATTAAACTAAAAAATTAAAATTCATGGACTTGAGAGTCAAGGGTCTACAAGCATTTGAAAGCTGCAAGTTTGAAGCCGAACCAAAACATCAAATTACAACTGTTCTTTTGTGGGCTAATTATACTTTTGACACTCTTTTACTTTCTTTTTTTACTTTATTTTCGATGTGTGTAGTGGATGACTCAGTTTATCCTCAGATTTGTTGTGATTTTTGGATTGTCAGAAGATCCTATAAAGTCAAACTGTAAATGAGAACCCCACGGTGCCAGGATTTTGGGGTTTATATATTTGAGCTTTCTGCTTTTTTAGGCACGCATGGAAGGGCAGAATTTTTTAAAATAAAATCGGTTTTGATTAAGTTATGTAATTGGCCAGGTATCTCTCTGTTGGAAACCTCTGGCCTGGGGTAAAAAAATACAAGATTTAAACCTTTGAAAGTAACTGGCTCTACACTTTTGAATTAGTGGTATTTTTGACTCTCTGATTTAAATATTGTTTTGACTTTTACTTCAGTCACCATGATGTTGCTAAGTGAGATTATGATTTTTTTTTTCAGGTTAAGCAGAACCTCAGAAATTAAAAGAGCAAAAACTAGAGATACTGGATGATGCCTTACATATGTTCAGCCATTCTTACAGGAGTGTTCAGTGAATCTTGAAATGTTCACTGAATCCACCAAGTTGTAGAGATGGAAGATTAACTCTGAGGCTGTTTTTAATGGACATTTTGTAGAAGAGTTAAAAGTGATTTTCTCTGCAATGGTTAACATTTTAATATAATCAGTGTATAAAATGGTGTTTGATTTCATCCATGCAGTTTTTCTGTTGCCCTGATAAATGTGTTGAGTCAATGGTGCAGTATCAATTTTAATATTTGAGTTTTCTTTTGGCAGTTGTTTTTAGGAAAGCCAAATCCTGGCTGTACTCATCTACTGTTTTCTACTGCTTGTGTTTTCTTGCAAGGTTTGGGCTGCAAAGGAAGTGGGGATTTCCCTTTGCTGGTCAGGTGCTTGGCTGTTTAACACCTTCCTTCTAAATTTAATCTTTAGTGATAATTTTGCTTTCAGATTGCAGCTGCTCTTTGTTTGCTGCACTTTGTCGGGAGGCAATAACACAGAGGAGAGGGAATCAGAGATTCACAGAATCACCAGGGTTGGAAAAGCCCTTTGGGATCATCCCAGTCCCACCAGCATCACCCCTAAACCTTATCCCCAAACAAAGATGAGCTGCTGAGGCTGGACACTGGGTTTTCTTCCGGTACAGTCAGTCCAGAAAGCTGCTGGGAGCAACCCTGAAAGGCAGAACTTGTGTGTTTTTCTGGCTGTTGTGGAATCCATCCATGAAATTCGTGTGTTTGGAATAACCTCTGTCAAATTCTGAGTTATGACACCGAAGTGGAGATGTGAGGAAAGGGATGCTCAGGGTTAGAGTCTCAGAATGGTTTGGGTTGGAAGGGGAAAAAAGATGGAGTTCTGATGGTCAGGGACACCTTCCACTGTCCCAGGCTGCTCCAAGCCCCAATGTCCAACCTGGCCTTGGGCACTGCCAGGGATCCAGGGGCAGCCACAGCAAATCTGGGAATTCTATTCCAGGACCTGCCCACCCTGCCAGGGAACAATTCCTGCCCCAGATCCCATCCAGCCCTGCCCTCTGACACTGAGAAGCCATTCCCTGGGTTCCTTTTGAGAAATCCTTGTCCAGCCCTTCAGATAACCAATCCCTGACGATGATTTTGGGATCACTCCCTCTGGAATCTCCCGTGTGTGGAGTTGCCGACGAACTCCAGGATCTGTGAGTCTGACCACAAGGCAAGATTTCCAACCCAATCACCTGCTTAACCCTTGACCTTGTCTTTGCAGGAGGAGAGACTTCAGCATGCAAACCTTCATCTGTTCGGCTTGCACCATCGTTTTCATTCCATGCTGCTGGCCTTCAGATGGCTGGACAGATGTCCCATTCGCATCAGCAGTACAGTGACCGGCGGCAGCAGAACATCACTGACCAGCAGGTCTCGGCCTTATCCTACGCTGACCAGCTCGAGCAGCCACTCCCATTGACTAACCAGGTACTGGGGAAGCTCCTCCTGCACCTGGGAGGTCTTCACATGTGGGGTTGTGCAGTGATTTGGGTTGGGAGGGGCATTTAAAGATCCTGTTCTACCTCCTGCCATGGCAGGGACACCTCCCACTGTCCCAGGCTGCTCCAACCCCAGTGTCCAACCTGGCCTTGGGCACTGCCAGCGGTCCACAAATCTGGGAAATCCATTCCAGCCCCTCTCCACCCTCCCAGGGAACAATCCCTGCCCAGTATCCCATCCAGCCCTGCCCTCCTTCAGTTTAAGGTCATTCTCCCCATGTCCTGTCACTCTAAACCCTGGTGAAATGTCTCTCTCTGCCCCTCCCTATCTACAGCCATAAATTACAGGATCAGGACATTCATTCTTTTAGGTTAGTTTTTTTAAACTAATTAACTCCCAACTCCGTAAGAATGGTGTTAATATATCATAGTACATTCAAAAATATTTATATTTGTGTGTATATATATATATATACATACACATATATATATGTACATATACATGTATATATATATATACATATACATATATATGCACACACAAATACATGTATATATATGTACACATATATATATATTTACACACATACCTATACATATAATACATGTATATGCACACACACGTATACATGTATATATACTATGACTTAAAAAGTTCTTGAAGTTGTTTCTAAACTTCTGGAACGTATCTATTATGATTATTCTACTTGTAACTTTTTTTTTCTTAAGTAAGGGGAGAAAAAAGTTGGCCAAGTGGAGAACTGTGAAAAGCTCTTTTTAAAAGAATAACTATTTGTTAAATTTTTGTGCTGTTTGTTAGCAGCTGATTGCTTTATTACTTACCCTAATGGACAGTTTTGCAATGCAGAGTCACTGGTTGGTGTATTTGGAATACAGAAGTTTGCACAAAATCTATTTCATTTGAGTAGGTAGGAGTGCTGAAAGAGCTCCCTGACTCAGAGTGCCAGTGGCCACAAGAGCTGCTGTTTCTCTGGATAAGTGGGAATTCTGCTGGTTTTTAAAAATTCCATGGCCCAGCTGTGGAGACATAAGGGCAGATGACTTCCAACAAAACCTGTAAGTCAGAACTTGAAAATTCGCTGCAGACTGATGAGGAATATCTCATTAAACAGGATGAAGTGTGTTTGCTGCTCAAGATTAGGTAGAAAAGTCTCCAGAACCATCAAGAGATGCTCTGGTGCTGTGGGAAGACACTTTTGCAGGAGGAGGAAAAGATTAGAGGGGATGAGAATGGCCAGGATGTTGAGTGCCAGGATTTGGAGATCTCCAGTGACTGGAGCAGCCCAAGGATGGGTTTCCTTTCCTGAGGGCCAGTCAGGAGGAAGAGGAAATCTCCTATTTAATATTATTTAGCTTGAGGATCTACAAAGGCATTTTTGTGAGGTTTTTTTAGGTTAAATGTCTCCCAAAACTTCTACAATGAGGCTGGTCAGTCAAGAAAGTCACACCTGAATCCTTTCAAGGCACTTTAGAAACAAACTCGAGGAATTTTGGGTTGTGTGGACACGATCCATGTGAGGCAATAATCAGCTGCCCACCTTGACCATGGCCATCAGGCTGTCTTTGCACCACCAACACAATTTTACAGAATCAGTGTTCTTGGTTTTGATGGTGGCCAACTTTCTGAAGTCTTCTAACTGCTTTCCTTCCCTGCCTCTTTCCTCCCTCAAGTTCTTGTGCTTTTCCCATCAGCCAGTCCTGCCAAGAGTTCTCCTCACCAGGCCCCTGCTGGGAGTGGAGGTTCTGTGTGAGCCTCTGGGAGGAATCTCAAAGGCTTTTTGTCTTTGCACTGCACTTCTGATTTTATCTGCACAGCCAAATCCAGCCGAGATGTTCCTGCTGGTGGCTCAGATCATCAGCTCTAGGCCTGGTCTTTCTGCAGAATAAATTCCTTGTTCTTTCTTTTGGATTGACCTTTTACAGCTCTTGTTCGTCTGGATTAAAAAATAACATTTTTTCTTACGAAAAACCTTGACCTCTGTGGTTGATGGCTTTGTGCTTTTCTCTCCAGATGTGATCTGCAAACATCTGGGGGGTTGTGTCCCATTGATCCCTACATGTTAGAGATTCTTTCTGTATGGCATTCCTACAGGAATCCTTTTGATTCAAGGTATTGCCATGGATATACTGCCACTTGTTTCTCTCTAGCCTTGATAAAGGCAGTTCTGTCCTGTAAATGGCAATTCTGGAACCTCACAGAGAACATTGTTGGAACCATCTTTGGGTGGTCGTTTCATTCCTCTGGTGGAATCCCACCACTTGTTGTCTCTTTCATCTCCTTGTAGAGCTTCTAACATCGACCAGCCTTTAATAATGGCAAAAAGCCACTCACAAAAGGTGATGTCTGCCTTTGCAAGTTCATACCACACAATTCCAGGATCATTTAGCTTGGAAAAAAATCTCCAAGATGAGTCCCAGCTGCATGATGCCCACCTTGTCACCCTGAGTGCCACCTGCAGGTGACACCCGCAGGGATGGGCACTCCAAAGCTCCCTGGGCAGTGCCAAGGCCTGAGCACCCTTTCCATGGGGAAATTCCTGCTGCTGGCCGAGCTGAGCCTCCCCTGGGCCAGCCTGAGGCCGTTCCCTCTGCTCCTGTCCCTGTGCCCTGGGAGCAGAGCCCGACCCCCCCGGCTGTCCCCTCCTGGCAGGGACTTGTGCAGAGCCACCAGCTCCCCCCTGAGCCTCCTTTTCTCCAATGTTTATCTTCCCCAAATCCCATTTTTAATATGCAGCAAAAGGAATTGGCTGTTGGAGAAGCCTTGATAGTTTGATCTTAATATATCCATAAAAACAGGAGGAGGAAAAAAGTGAATTCAGGTGGATTCAAGAAGTTTGATCCGTTGAGGTTGGATCTTTTCAGTGCAGTGGCTCCCATCCAGTCAGACTGACAAGGATTGGGTCTGGGAGCTTCAGTTTCCTGGAGTTTCCTAACAGCTGGACCATTGGGACAACTTGGGTGCCACAGCCTGAAATAATCTGCTTGGGTGCCCTAAAAGTAACTTCTGAGTGTGCCCTGAAAGTAAACTGTTTGGGTGCCCTGAAACTTCTCTGGGTACCCTAAAAGTAACTCATTTAAGTCCCTTAAAAGCAACTTCTTTGGGTGCCCTAGAATTAAACTGTTTGGGTGCCCTAAAAGTAAGCTGTTAGGGTGCCCTAAAACCAACCTGCTTGAGTACTCTAAAATAATTTGCTTGAGTGCCATAAAATTAACTTCTTAATGTGCCTTAAATGTCAGCTTTTAGGTTGCCCTAAAACTTCTTTGGGTACCCTAAAAGTAACTCTTATTTTGTCCCCTAAAAGCAACTTCTTTTGGTGCCCTAAAGCACCCCATTTGGGTGCCCTAGAAGTTAGGGTTAGGGTGCCCTAAAATAACCTCTAAAAGTAAAACCCTAACCCTAAAAGTAAACTGTTTGGGTGCCCTAAAACTTCTCTGGGTACCCTAAAAGTAACTAATCTAGGTCCCCTAAAGCAACTTCTTTGGGTGCCCTAAAACACCCCATTTGGGTGCTCTAGAAGTAAACTGTTAGGGTGCCCTAAAATAACCTGTTTGGGTGCCCTAATAATAACTTATTTGGATGCCTTAAAAGTAAACTGTTAGAGTGCCCTAAAACTTTTTTGGGTACCCTAAAAGTAACTCATTCAGGTCCTCTGAAAGTAACTCCTTTGGGTGTCCTAAAGAACCCTGTTTGGGTGCCCTAGAAGTAACCTGTTAGGATGCCCTAAAATAACCTGTGGGTGCCCTAAAAATAACTTATTTGGGTGCCCTAAAAGTAAATGTTTAGGGTGCCTTAAAACCAACCTGCTTTAGTAACCCTAAAATAATGTGCTTGAGTGCCCTAGAAGTAAATTGTTAGGGTGACCTAAAAGCAACTTCTTAGTGTGCCCTAAAAGTAACCTGTTAGGGTGCTCTAAAAAATAACCTCTTTGGGTGTCCTAAAAATAACTTGTTTGGGTGCCCTAAAAGACCCTGTTTGGGTGCCCTAAAAATAAATGTTTAGGGTACCCTAAAACCAACCTGCTTGGGTAACCTAAAAGTAACTCGCTTAGGTCCTCTAAAAGTAATTTCTTTGGGTGCCCTAAAAGTATACTGTTAGGGTGCCCTAAAATAACCTGTTTGGGTCCCCTAAAAATAACTTCTTTGAGTGCCTTAAAAGTAACTTCTTTGGGTGTCCTAAAACACCCTATTTGGGTGCCCTAAAACCAACCTGTTTGATCATCCCAAAATAATCTGCTTGGGTGCCCAAAAAGTAAACTGTTAGGGTGCCCTAAAACTTGTTTGGGTGCCCTAAAAATAACTTGTTTGGGTGCCCTAAAATACCCCAGTTGGGTGCCCTAAAAGTAAACTTTTAGGGTGCCCTAAAACTTCTTTGGGTGCCCTAAAAATAACTTCTTTGGGTGCCCTAAAAGATCCCATTGGGGTACCCTAAAAGATCCCATTGGGGCGCCCTAAAAGCGCCCATTTGGATGCCCTAAAATACCCCATTTGAGTGCCCTAAAATACCCCGTTTGGGGTGCCCCAAAATACGCCATTTGGGTGCCCTAAAAGAGCCCATTTAGATGCCCCAAAATACGGCATTGGGGTGCCCTAAAAGAGCCCGTTTGGGTGCCCCAAAATACCCCGTTTGGGTACCCTAAAATGCCCCATTTGGGTGCCCAAAAAGGGCCCATTTGGATGCCCTAAAATACCCCATTTAGGTGCCCTAAAATACCCCATTTGGGTGCCCTAAAATCCCCCGTTTGGCTGCCCTAAAATCCCCCGTTTGGGTGCCCAAAAAGGGCCCATTTGGATGCCCTAAAATCCCCTGTTTGGATGCCCTAAAATACCTCATTTGGGTGCCCCAAAATCCCCCGTTTGGGTGCCCAAGAAGGTCCCATTTGGATGCCCTAAAATACCCCGTTGGGTGCCCTAAAATACCCCATTTGGGTGCCCCAAAATCCCCCGTTTGGGTGCCCCAGAATCCCCCGTGTGGGTGCCCTAGCAGTGCCCCGTGTGCCGGCAGCAGCTGGAGCCCCTTTGCTGCCGTTCCCTGGTGGCTGGAGCAGCCGGAGGACTCGGGGAAAATCGGGATTTTCCCAGCTCGGCTCTGCCGGGATTCCAGCGGAGCTTTTCCCGAGCTCCAGCCCCCCTCTGCTGGTCACAGCACCGCGCTGCTGCTGCCGGCAAAAGTCTTCTCTCCCCCAAAAATCCCGCCCGTGCCACCATCCCTGAGCTTCAGTCATTCCCTGATTATGTTCCCACTGGTTATTTGGTGTCTTTGCTGCAGACTGACTCCTTTTTATTTTATTTTTTTATGGAGTGCCTGCTTCATGGAATCATTCATGGAATGATTTTAATTCATAACCAGGGAAAGGGAATTCAGGTTTTGAATGTGAATTTATTTGGTTTATTAGTTTATTTTGGTTTATTCCTGCTCTGGCCTGCTTGGATTCGGGATTGTAAGTGGTTTGCAGGCCATATTCTGGTGTTTGGGGAATCATTCACAGTTGCAGATTAAAGGTTAGGAAACAATAATGACAATTTATGTTCAAAATGATATAAAATCTATGCATTTCAATGACAATTTATATCCAAATTCTGTAAATTCTATGTATTTTAATGACAATTAATGTTCAAATTATATAAAAACCTATGTAGTTACATTACTTGAAACTGATACAAATAATTACATATAAGTTGCTCTTAAAAGATTATTTACATAATTTTCTCTTGCACTTATTGTTTTCTGGCTGTGGTCCCCAAACCCATCAGTGACAAGGATCAAAGAATTCTAGGGAGATACTCCAAGACCAGCCAGATTGTTTTGTTCTTCACTTATTTATGAGGTTTTAAATTACAATTAAAAACTTCCAGCTCTGTCTTTTTAATTTTTTTTTCCTTCAGGAATTATTTTTTAAGGCTTTTATTTCCCAAAAAGTGCTGGCAGGATGAGCCCCTGCTCTTGGCTGTGGCTGCTGAGTGCTTCAGTTCCAGGGAAATGTTGGGAGCACATGGTCCAGAGAGAACAGAAAATTTGGGATCTCTGGGGTCTTTCTCCTGTAGTAATAATAATAAATTAATATTTCTCTGCCCAGTTTTAACTAGTTCCTTCTTGTGAGTTCAGTACAGCCTGATGGGGATAAAAGCTTAAAAGTTGTCACAACTTCAAAGTTTTTGGGTCTTTTTTTTTTTTGCTGCTTTGTTTATCTCCTTCCTGGATGCTCAGATTGGCTGAAACTTCTTTTAATTTAATTACAAAATTATTAGAAAAATGATTTGCCTGCTAAAGGAGCTGAGGTGAGATTTTGGTAACAAATCCCAGCAGTTCAGCTTCCATGAAACACCTGGAATGGGAAGGTCGGGCTGGCTGTTCTTTCACTCACTTTTCTGTCTCTGTTTATCTGAGATCACTCTTACTATTTTGAGGTTTTCTGATTTTTAATTTAATTGTGAATTTTTTAATTGGAGGTTTTACTGACCAGATCTTGGCCAGAGATTTTATTGATCACGTCAAGATCGTTGCCAAGTTCATGCTGTAGTTTAAAACCCTTAATTCAGGTGTTCCCACTTCCTGATCAACATTATTGTTAATAAGGGTTGAATTTCAGCAGTCTCTGTCATCAGTGGGGCCATGCAGGCCAATTAAACAATTACACTGGGGATTCTTGCTAAAAGTTGCCCTGGCACAATGAAATCTGCGTTATTTATTCTGTTTGTGAAATGGAGCATGTGCTATACACAACCTGAGTTTATCTCTTTTTCCTTTCTTCTTTTAATGAATGTGGGTGGTGGTGGAGCTTTCTTTTTCTTTCTAAAAGAATCTGAGTTAAAGCATCCCACAAACAGCTCAGGGTTCCACATAATCAAAATAAAAAACAATTTTAAAATTAAACAACGCCATCTGTTTGGACAGAAAAGAAAATGTCCATAAAGAGAGAAGTTTGTTGTGTGTTCCATGGCCAAAGACTGGGAATTCAAGCAGCACACCTGAGCTAAAAGTCACAGTTCCCATAAAATGTGCTTCGTCACCAATGTGTGAGGACACATAAATGGGGCCTTTTTATGTGGGCATTTCCTAATTATTTAATTAGAATTTATAATTTTAATTAAAGTGGCTTCTTGTCTCTCAGACCTGAGATGTAGCATCTCTTTGATTTGTTTTCTGATTTTAGGGAGATTTGAGCTTGCAGTATTGCTATCTGGCCACCAGATAGAGACTGAAGCTTGTGAAATGGGAGTTTCCTCCTTTCCTTTCCTTTCCTTTCCTTTCCTTTCCTTTCCTTTCCTTTCCTTTCCTGTCCTTTCCTTTCCTTTCCTTTCCTTTCCTTTCCTTTCCTTCCCTTCCCTTCCCTGCCCTTCCCTTCCCTTCCCTTCCCTTCCCTTCCCTTCCCGTCCCTTCCCTTCCCTTCCCTTCCCTTCCCTTCCCTTCCTTCCCTTCCCTTCCTTCCCTTCCCTTCCCTTCCCTTCCCTTCCCTTCCCTTCCCTTCCCTTCCCTTCCCTTCCCTTCCTTCCCTTCCCTTCCCTTCCTTCCCTTCCCTTCCCTTCCCTTCCCTTCCCTTCCCTTCCCTTCCCTTCCTTCCCTTCCCTTCCTTCCCTTCCCTTCCCTTCCCTTCCCTTCCCTTCCTTCCCTTCCCTTCCCTTCCCTTCCCTTCCCTTCCCTTCCCTTCCCTTCCCTTCCCTTCCCTTCCTTCCCTTCCCTTCCCTTCCCTTCCCTTCCTTCCCTTCCCTTCCCTTCCCTTCCCTTCCCTTCCCTTCCCTTCCCTTCCCTTCCCTTCCCTTCCCTTCCCTTCCCTTCCCTTCCCTCCCTTCCCTTCCCTTCCCTTCCCCTTCCCTTCCCTTCCCTTCCCTTCCCTTCCCTTCCCTTCCCTTCCCTTCCCTTCCCTTCCCTTCCCTTCCCTTCCCTTCCCTGGTTGAACATTCCTTGAATCCACCCCAGAAATCAGAGTAAACCCCAACAATAAAGGATTGGAGACTGTTCTTGTAGAAAATAGATAATGACTTTGTTCCATGACCTTTCATCATCAGAGAGAAAAAAAAAATCTCTCTTGGAAAAAGAAGAGAATATTACAAATTTGACAGTATAAAAGTGTGATAAAAAAAAAAATCAACCTAAAACTTTATGAACCCAGAGGAGCAAAATAGAACCTGTGGAAAAGTTCATACAGGTCCAAGAATGTGCTCAGAAATGTGTGACAGTCAAAATGCACAGTTTTTAATAAGGCACTGGCTGTAGTAGCCTGCAGTATTTCAGTTATTTGCAGTTTTTGGATGGCAATAAATCAGATCCTTTTTTTTTTTTTTTCCACCAGGCTGTTTATTTCAGAGTGGAAATTAGATCTTTATTTTTGAAGCTAGCGAGCAAATTTCACTTATAAATTAGAAAATTAACATGAAGTTTTGTCATACGAACTCCCTTTCCAAATTAGAGGGTTTTTTTGTGGGAATAGTTGGTCTGAGGTATGGAATTGTTCCATTTTCCCTCCAGAATCAGGTCCCTGTGACATCCAGCCCAGGACAGAGACTGGGCTCTGACAAAACTCTTGATATTCCTCTGCCACATCCTGGTTTCTTTCACCAGCACCACCCACCAGTGTTCCCATATTCCAATACCTTCTTTCAGTCAGAATTAAGGAATTTGAAGGAACTATTTGGATTTGAAGATGCTTTAACAATAACAGTTGGATCAGGACTTGCTGCTGCGGGAGAGAACCAAAAGATCCCCTTTAGGTGGGGTTTATTTCATGGGTCACATTTGTTTGCCAGATGAAAGGAAGGGACAAAAATGTTTTGTAAATGTCTGATAGGTTGTTTAGGAAACTTTCAGACTGTTTCCTGATGTTTACAAAGTGCTTGTACTTGTAATAAAATAGAATTAATGACTTTTCGCCCTGCCCACACAGGAGGAGAATGAGACTTTGGCTTACTAGGGTGGTCCCTCGAGTACCTCAGTGCAGGTCCAGTTTCAGAAGCACAAACACTCTATAATTTCTTTCTGTGAGACCTTTTTTGGGTCACTTTGATGTGATTCTTTTTATTTTGTTATTGAGAAAAAAAAGAGTTGTTTGTACAGCAACGATTATAAGCCTTAAGTTATCCTATAAAAATAGAAGAGCAGGTAGACTTGGTGATGGCAAACTCTCTTCAGTCACAGGAGGTGATTTCTGCTTTTTCATGTTCATATCACAGAATTCCAAGATCTTTTAGGTTGGGAAAGATCTCCAAGATGAATCCCAGCTGTGCCCAATGCCCACCTTGTCCCCAGCCCAGAGCACTGAGTGTCACCTCCAGCCTTTCCTTGGACACCTCCATTTAATAACTCATTTATTAGTTCAGAAATACTGACAAAAAACATACACTGAACAAGCTTTTCTCCAGTGGAATTGCTTAAACTCACCCTGAGGGTTTCTCTCCCTCACCTGGAGGGGAACAACCCCAGGGAGCTGCTCAGGCTGGAGGTGACCTTCTATGGAAGGACCTGAGGGACATGGAGCTGTCCCTGAGCCAGCAGAGTGTCCTGGGGGCAGGAATGATCCTGGGGGACATGGGGATGGGCATTCCCAGCGGGTCAGGGCTGACCCTGCCCCTGTGCCCAGCCCTGGAGGCACCTCTGGGTGCTGTGCCCAGCCCTGGATCCTCAGCCCAGCAGGGACAGGAGCTCCTGGAGCTGAGGAAGGGCCTGGAGCATCTCCGTGCCCAGGAGAGGCTGAGGGAGCTGGGGCTGCTCAGCCTGGAGAGGAGCCCCAGGGAGAGGGGCCTCGGTGTCCCTGGGTGTCACTGGGTGTCACTGAGTGTCCCCATGTCTGTCCCTGGGTGTCCCCATGTCTGTCCCCATGTCTGTCCCTGTGTGTCCCCATGTATGTCCCTGTCTGTCCCTGTGTGTCCCCATGTCTGTCCCTGTCTGTCCCCATGTCTGTCCCTTTGTCCCCATGTCTGTCCCTGTGTGTCCCCATGTCTGTCCCTGTGTCCCCATGTCTGTCCCTGTCTGTCCCCATGTCTGTCCCTGTGTCCCCATGTCTGTCCCTGTGTCCCCGTGTCTGTCCCTGTGTCCCCATGTCTGTCCCTGTGTGCAGGGAGGGCAGAGCAGCCCCAGGCTCTGCTCCAGGCCCAGCGATGGCCCCAGAGCCCCGGGCAGGGACTGAGCCCAGCAATTCCCCTGCACAGGAGCACAACTTGTGCCCTGGGCAGTGCCCAGCCCTGAGCAGAGCCCAGAGAGGCTGGGGAGTCTCTCCCTGGGATATTCCAGAGCCATCCGTGTGAGAGGATGGAGAGAGGAGCAGGCTGAGGGATCAGCCACTCCCCAAAGTCCCCATCAGACTCTGGCTGGGTGGGACAGAATTCCCAGAGCTTGTCCAGCAGGGGTGGGCACAACCTTTGGAGGTGGTTTGTCTCTTGGTAGTCCTGGATTTTGTTTTTATTTGGAATTTAATGGAGTTGAAGGTGGTGAGCTGGCCCAGTTCTCCAGCAGTTCCTGTGAACTTCCTTTGGAGCTGTACCTTAAATATGGTGACAGTTCATGTGTCAGTCCTGAGGGGGAGGAGAGTCTTTGTTGTCAGAGGAAATTTGGATTAAACCTGTTGGTTGTAGTGAGAGGAGAGGTAGAAATCTTTGAATTTACTCCTTTTTGAAAAATCCTTAATAAATTAAAGGTTATTAATATTTTAAAAAGTAACTAAACTGAGTGTGGGATTTTTTTACTGTCAGTTAAAAAAAACCTGTTGCATTTAAATATCTCATTTCTGTAAGGAATTTCACAATTTGATGTAGTAACTATAACCATTAAATTCCTTTTTTTGTTCTAATTTCTGCCATTTTCCCATTCCAGAGGCGGATGCCCCAAACTTTTCGTGATCCAGCCACTGCTCCATTGAGGAAACTCTCCGTAGATTTGATCAAAACTTACAAGCATATTAATGAGGTAATGACTGCAGCTGTCTTTAATGTGCACTGATGTTTGTTACAAGACATGATTTAAATGGATTTTCTATGAATAATCTCATCAAGAGCTCCAAAAAAAGTCGAGTTTTCTCTCAGTTGTTCACATCTTGTTTGAGGTCATGGTCCTGCTTTCTGTCCAGCACACAGGAAATCTTTTATCCTGGGGTTTATTTTCTGTTGTTTTATAAACAAATGTTGAGCTCACAGGACGAGGAGACACGAGTGGCACAAGAGCACTTTGAGCTCAGTAAAACCTTGTTAATATTTCTAAGAGCTTTCAAGGAAAATGCTGAAGTGTTTGCCCTAAATTATGGAATTCAATGTTATTGACAAATGGAAAATACAAAGTTGTTCGGGTTAATACAGGAAAGCATCAGTTTGTTTCAAACTTTGGCAATCAAAGGGAATGTGAAGGGATTTTCATGGTGATTAATGACTTCCTTGGAATTCTTTACCAATCTTGTGGGAAGATCAAGTAACAATTCTTGTTTCCAGGCTAGTTAGCATTTTTAATTTTACTGTGTGCACAGTGTGCTGGGATGTTTCTGTTCCTTTGGCACCTGAGATCAGTGTTATTACATTTATCAGTCTTACTATTATTATTTACAACTGTTAGTACATTTGTCAGACTTATTGCTATTATTTATTAGTGTTAGTACATTTATCAGTGTTATTACTATTATTTATTAGTGTTAGTACATTTCTTTAGCTCTGCTTTCTCAGTCCTTCAATTACTGAAGATCTTTCTTTGGAATTCAAACAAAGCAAAGATGCTCATAATCAAGATTTTATTGTGCCAGAAAGGGCAGTGTGTTGCTTTTTCTCTGAAATGTTTCTCTTATTTCAATTTTCTTCAAATCCATCAATAGGAGGAGATTGCTTGGTTTTCCACTTGTAGAAGTTGCACTTAAAAACCCACAGTATGCTGAAAAAAAGTTGATTTTCCTCTTCTCTTGAGCTTCAATTCTAAGCAGGGCTCTTAAAGAAGCTCCTTTACCCCCCTCCAGGTTTACTATGCAAAAAAAAAACGGCGGCATCAGCAGGGCCAGGGAGATGATTCCAGTCACAAAAAGGAGAGGAAAGTTTACAATGATGGGTATGATGATGACAACTACGACTACATCGTGAAAAATGGGGAGAAGTGGATGGACCGCTATGAAATCGACTCTTTAATAGGCAAAGGATCCTTTGGACAGGTAATGGCTCATTATGTGGTTATATAATTTCTTATCATGTGGATTACAGCTGTATTCAATTGGAAGTGCTATTGCTGCTTCATTTCGAAATTAAAACTCTTTTTTTTCTCCCTGCTGTTATCCTGACACTCAGGTTTTGTGCTATTTCAGGTTACTTCAGAAAACATTTGAATATATTTTGGTGTTGCATTTTACAATGGGAAATCCTCCACCTTTTGTCATTAGTTCACACCTTTAACCTGAGTTTGATTTTAGTTCGAGTTAGGTTTTCAGTTTGTGTCAGGTTTTTAGTTTGAATTGTTTTTTTAAATTAAAACAATTGTTAATGCTGAATCTTACCTCTTATAAATGTCATTAGCAAATGTCATTAGAAATGTCATTTCTTTTGACTGGTTGCAGCTTTAGCCAAGGCTGGAAGCAGAATGGAGCTTTTATTTTGTTCTTTTTAGTTTTTCTCAGATCTACTAATCCTTTTACAGTATTGGTTTAGATAATTCTATTTGCATATGAAGTGATGTCACTGCAATAGACATCACCAAATCAGTTGTAGCTTTATTGTTGTATCATCAGAACAAATAGAATTAAAAAGGAGAATTCTGAATTCAGAAAGGTGACAAAGGGAGTTTGGGGTGGGTTTTGAAAGTTGGATTTTGCTGATGGATTTGGCTTCTCTTGCAGGTTGTAAAGGCTTATGACCGAGTGGAGCAGGAGTGGGTGGCCATCAAAATCATCAAAAACAAGAAGGCTTTCCTCAACCAGGCCCAGATTGAAGTGAGACTGCTCGAGCTGATGAACAAACATGACACTGAGATGAAGTACTACATAGGTACTGAATTCATTACTCCTCTTTATTATTTTATTATCAGTGGATGAGATCTTGCTGTCGAGCTCAGGCTGCTTTCAGCTGATTTCCAAATCTATTTTGGAATATTTGTGATGATATTTGGTGGGTCCAGTTAGCTCAGGAAGTGTGGGGAGGAGTTGGAATCAAGTGTAGGAAGCCCAGCAGGACATGGAATGGTGTGAGGAGAATTCCAAAGGTGAGAGAACAGGAATGTGGAGAAGGATGTGGGGCAGGAAATGACCACAGGGTGGGAGGAAAATGTGCCATCTCAGGTGAGTTGTAAAAGACACAGAAGGAACTGCTCTGGGATAATGGAGAAAACAAATCCATGGACACCAAGCTGACCAAAAATCCACCTTAACTGAAAGTCTGAATTCTCATGGTGCTCATATTCAAGGTTTTGTTATGCCAGAAAGGGGAGAGTGTTGCTTTTTCCTATTTCAGTTTTGTGGCAACCTGGAGGTTTGACAATTGCAAACTCTGCTGGCCTCTGAACAGAGGAATGTGATGAATATTTCACTTATTTAATGAAAAAACAAAGCTTAAATTGGTTCCTTTCATAGACTGAGATTGTGCCTGAAGGAAATGAACACAATTCCTTGGGGATATCGATGATTTTATTAATTGAAGTAATCACCTTATAAATTGCCATGATGTCATGGTGTATTCTAAATTGTTCTCATAATTAAATATTTCCTCTGTAAATGTAAGGGAGTGATAACTTGTTTTGATAATATATCCCTTCAGAAGTCTTTGGTTATTTCAGCTTTACTGAGGTGCACCTGAGGATGTGAAAATGTCCTCTTGTCCTCTGAGAATGGCAGGAATATTTTGTAAATACCACAGAACCAGGAAAAATCTCAGTGCTCTTATTTTACGTAGCACTCAGCTTTCTACACACTGATTGAAGTATTTAGAAGATTCCACAAGTTTTTGCACCCAGGGATGTGTAAAATGTCCCTCTGTACCCCAGGCATGGCAGAAATATTTTGTAAATAGCACAGAACCAGGAAAAGACCCCAGTGCTCTTATTTCCCTCAGTGCTCAGCTTTTTACACGCTGATTAAAGTATTTAAAAGATTTCACAAGGTTTTCCAGTTTTACTCAGGTGCACCTGAGGATGTTAAGCTCTCCTCTTGTCCTCCAAACATGGCAGAAAGATTTTTTGTAAATCCCACAAAATTTTTTTCTTTCCCAGGAAAGAAAACTGCTGCACCGTTATTTTATTGATGCTCCTTCCCACATGCCGTGTTGTAATTAACCCGTAATTCTCAGCGTGTTTTGATGACATTTCCCCTTTTTCCCCAGTGCATTTGAAGCGCCACTTCATGTTCAGGAACCACCTGTGCTTGGTGTTTGAGATGCTGTCCTACAACCTGTACGACCTGCTGAGGAACACCAACTTCCGCGGCGTGTCCCTCAACCTGACGCGCAAGTTCGCGCAGCAGATGTGCACGGCCCTGCTCTTCCTGGCCACCCCCGAGCTCAGCATCATTCACTGTGACCTAAAACCAGAGAACATCCTGCTCTGCAACCCCAAAAGGAGCGCCATCAAGATTGTGGATTTTGGCAGTTCGTGTCAGCTTGGGCAGAGGGTGAGTTTGGGAGGAACATCGGCGGAAATTCCGTTTGCGCTGGTGAAAAATGCAAGATTTTTAAGTCGTAATACTTAACCAGCTCACTGAAACTTCCTTCATGGTGGTTTTAAAACAATAGCTCCATTTTAATTTGAGATCCACAGTGTAGAAGAGCTGTAAATATGAGTGTCAGAATCCCAGAATTGGCAGGGTTGGAAAAGATCAACCATGAACCAGCAACACCATGTTCACCATGAAGCCAAGTCCAAAAGTGTCAAATCCACACCTTATTTTGAACAGTTCAATCCACCACTTCCTTTAGTGCCCCAGTAGATAAAAATCCACAATATGAGAAATTTTCCATGGTTTTTTATTTCTCCTTGGCTCTGTTTCTGTGCCATGTCAGTGGAGAATGTATCAGCACTTGGTTGGAGAAATCTACTTTGCTAATAAGTAAAACAAAAAATCAGGTAAAAAATAAATAAGTAAATAAAATATTTTTTTATTATTATCTTATTCCATCTTTTATTACTCTATCCATAAGCATTCCTTTAGCATGTCCACTCTTTATGATTAGTGACACTGCAGATTGGATCTTTAGGGAAAGAATTCAGGAATTCATGGACTAACTTCACCAAAAAGGCCTCAGTTGTCTCTTGAGGAGTTGGTACTGGCCAGTAGCACCCTGTTGCTTTTTCCCAGAATGAATTTAGGAAGAGTGGATCAGAATATGGAATATCGTATTGAAAGCAGCAATGAGACAAAGATTTAGATTAATAAAAGAGCGTTTTGCTAAAAGCTAAAAGGAAGGGCTGAAGGAAGACATCAGGAGATGAAATGACATTTGAACTTTTTATCCAAATCCATTATTTATCAATAATAAGATAATTTTGAAATGTTAAGGATCACAAAAACATGACATGACTCCTGCTTTTCTTTCCTAAGCATCGTATTTTCCTAAAAATTAACACTTAGATACTTTTATTACTGTAATAAAGGTATAGATTTTATTATCTCTGATACCTCACCTTTCCCAGCGCCAAAATGAAAGTTTCATGGCATTTGTGTTTTGTCACTTGGAATTTTCATTCCCTTTGGATGCTGGATGTGGTTGTGACTTTGAGATGCTTTTCTTGCAGATATACCAATATATCCAGAGTCGTTTCTATCGATCACCAGAGGTGCTACTGGGAATGCCTTATGACCTTGCAATTGATATGTGGTCCCTTGGGTGTATTTTAGTCGAGATGCACACTGGAGAGCCTCTCTTTAGTGGGGCAAATGAGGTAAGTTGTGTACCAGGAATTGGGTTTTTTTGTTGTTAATCCTCACCCTGATTTTCATCTGTTTAATTGGAATGTATAAATTAGGGAAATCTGGGAATTCTGAAAGGATTAAACATAAATAACACGACTTTTCTCAGAACACAAAGTTGCCTGTTCATAATTGTCTGTGTCTTCCTCTTACTCCTTATTTGTTGTGTCCATATTAAATTTTTCTGAAATTAATTAACTTAGAACTTGTGTGAGTGGCTGAAATTTTTGCCACAGCTGGGCTGGCTGTCACTTGTCCTTCACAAACCCATTTTATTTGGGACAGGTGGATCAGATGAATAAAATAGTGGAAGTTTTGGGGATACCACCAACCCACATCCTCGACCAAGCACCCAAAGCAAGAAAGTTCTTTGAGAAGTTGCCAGATAGCACTTGGAACTTGAAGAAGACCAAAGATGGAAAAAGGGTAGGTGAAACAATTGGGATAATAATACATATATATACAAAATGATGAGTTGTTACTTTGTTTTGCATCGGCAGCTTCGTTGTTTATTTTGTTCTGTCTTGTCAATTAAGTGACATTTCGTATTGTGTTGAATTGTCCTGACTTGGTTTGACTTTTGATGTGGAATCTGTGCACACAGCCCCATGACCTCCCACACTGATTCCAAGCCATTCCTCCCTCCCCACAGGAATACAAACCACCGGGAACTCGCAAACTCCACAATATCCTGGGAGTTGAGACAGGAGGGCCGGGTGGGCGCCGTGCTGGGGAGTCAGGTCATACTGTAGCTGACTACTTGAAGTTCAAAGACCTCATCTTAAGGATGCTTGACTATGACCCCAAGACACGGATCCAGCCCTACTACGCCCTGCAGCACAGTTTCTTCAAGAAGACGGCGGACGAAGGTACCAACACGAGTAACAGCGTGTCCACGAGTCCTGCCATGGAGCAGTCACAGTCTTCAGGAACCACCTCTAGTACATCTTCAAGCTCAGGTGGGTTTTGCTCATGAACAGGTGAGAAAATTCTGCTTCCTCGTGTTGGGCACTGAACGGGCTCTCCAGGGAATGGGCACTGCCAGAGCTGCAGGAGCCTTTGGACAGCGCTGCCAGGGATGCCCAGGTTGGGATTGTTGAGGGTTGGATGATCCTTGTGGGTCCCTTCCAATTCAGAGTATTCCATGATTCTGTGAAATGTTAATTTTTTTTCCATACTGTCAAAAATTATCAATCATGATCACTAAACAATTATTTTAATCAGCTGGAAGAGGTAAACAGAACCCCCCCCCAAAACCCAACTAGATGGGGAAAAATGTGAGTGATCAACATCAATCTCATACTTCTCCCTTGAATCACTTGATCAATCTTTACGCTGCCATTGTTTCACGGCTGTGAAATGTGTGTCCCTTTAGTTATTGAACACGTTGGGGTTTTCCAGGTGGATCTTCTGGCACGAGCAACAGCGGAAGGGCGCGGTCAGACCCCACACACCAGCATCGACACAGCGGTGGGCACTTCACTGCTGCTGTGCAAGCTATGGACTGTGAAACACACAGCCCACAGGTAATGCACAACATCTTTGGGCAGGACAGATACAGCTGTGAATTCTCCCCCATGTAAACAGTTAATTGGTGTGTAGATAGACCTTGCTCTTTCAGTAGCCTTTAATCGGCTGTGTTGTTCCGGAGGTTCCTCTAATGCTGTTGGCACCTTTCAAAGGTATGAGCTACAACATTTTAATTCTGTTTGCTTTGCTTGTTGTCTCGAGGCTCCTCAGGCAGAGGTCAGGGCTTTATTTTTCTAAGTTTTTTCTAAGTTTCTAATTTTCTAAGTGTTGTACAAATGCTGTTATTATTACTATAATATAAAGCTGCTCCTAAAGTTTTGACAGCAGAGTCACTTATCACTTTAGATTCTTTAACTTCCTTGAACTGCTAGAAAATAACATTCAGGATGTGCACTCATTTTTCTTAAGGTATATATAGAAAAGTATTGAAAAATTATTCTTAAACACATGCCTGCATTTCTAGAATAATTGTCAACTGTGAGGCTTGGTTAACATTTTAAAAAAGCATAAATACAAACCTAATCTCTCATATATTGTTCAAGATAGAAAAATATTGGAAATTGTTCTTAAGTACATGGCCTGCTTGCCTAAAATAATTGTGCATCTGCAAGGCTTGGTTAAAGAGAGAGGGAGAAGAGGCAGATGGCATTGCCATACTGGTCTGCCAGGATCTGCACCTCCAGGTGCCTGGACTGCTTGGGCAGCCTCATCAGAAAGATGGGAGAGCCTGGGACTTCAGTTCAAACCTGCAGCAGGGACAGAACGAACAGGCAGAGCACCTTGTGTAGGGTGGACCTTCAGTAGTGAGGTCTCACAGACACCCAGCACAGATCAGAGGGAAAAAGTTGGTTAACGTTTTAAAAAACTGACATAAATGTGAATAACTAATCTCTCGTGTGTTGTTCAAGAACGGACTGGATGTGACACTCAGTCCACAAAGTGCTCAGAGGTTGGATGGTCTTGGGGGGTCTTTTCCAAGCTATGTGATCCTGTGATGGGGTGAAATGGCAGCTCTGAGTGAGCGTGTGAATTTGAACTTTGCAGGTTCGACAGCAGTTCCCTCCTCCCATCGGTTGGACGGCCACCGAAGCTCCCACCCAGGTCACGGTGGAGAACCACCCGGTTCAGGAAACCACCTTCCATGTCAACCCTCAGCAACAGAACGCATTACACCATCACCACGGCAACAGCTCCCACCACCACCACCATCACCACCACCACCACCACCACCATGGACAGCAAGCCTTGGGCAGCCGGACCAGGCCGAGAGTCTACAATTCTCCAACAAACAGCTCCTCCACCCAGGATTCTATGGAGGTGGGCCACAGTCACCACTCCATGACATCCCTGTCTTCCTCAACTACTTCTTCCTCTACATCTTCCTCCTCTACTGGTAACCAAGGCAATCAGGCCTATCAGAACCGCCCAGTGGCTGCTAATACCTTGGACTTTGGACAGAACGGAGCTATGGACATGAATTTAACAGTCTACTCTAATCCGCGCCAAGAAACTGGCATAGCTGGACATCCCACGTACCAGTTTTCTGCTAATACAGGTCCTGCTCATTACATGACTGAAGGACACCTTGCCATGAGGCAAGGCATTGATAGAGAAGAGTCTCCCATGACAGGAGTTTGTGTTCAGCAAAGTCCTGTGGCTAGCTCGTGACTAAACTGAAACTAAGTTTGTTTCTTGTGTGTTTTTATAGAAGTGGTGTTTTTTCCAAAAAAAAAAAAACAAAAAAAACAAAGTGCAAAGCTGCTTGAATCAGAAGGAGATAAACTCCCTGAACCGCTACAGGAGGGCAAAGTTGACTATTTTTTTAAACTTGAAAAGATTGCAAAGGGACAATGAAGTTTTTTTTTTGTTTTATTGGTTTTTTGCTGGGGGGAGGTTTTTTTTTGGTTGGGTTTTTTTTTAAGAGCCATGTCTGGACCCACCTTAACAGATAGCTTAGTGGTGTTCACCTTTTGCTTCCCCCATTTTAACTTGCCACAACCTAGTCATAGTTTGGTTTATTTTTGAGGGAGGGGTTTTGATTTTTTAATTTTTAATTTTTAAATTTTTTTTGCTCTCATTCGACAGGGGTTATTGTTCAAACGTTAGTCATAGTTGCAAACTAGTTTCTTTTTAAAAGGCATTGCACATGATTTCTAAAAAAAGGCCCTTTGAAGTTTTTTGGGTGGGAGGGGGAGTGAGTAATATATATATTTTTTTTAGTTCCCCAAACAACCATGGGCACAGAAATGCAGTACTGTAAGAAAGAGGGACCTTCAGATTACACAAATATATTATTCTTCAGCTGTAAAAAGGGACGGTTGTGACGGAGTTTGTGAGGCACATTGAGCATGCGAAGTGGCGGTGAGCAGAACTCTCCTTTTCTGAATCTACTGAGGATCAAAGCAGCAATTGTGATGGGAATTCTGTGGGTGCCACCTTTTGGAGCCCACGGGCAGTTAGGATGGAAATCTGACTGGTTTCATAACTGAGGTGCACTGAGAAGCAATCAACGGGTCGGTCCTGGCCAGTCCTGGGGAGGTCTAAGTGGTGGTCTTTGGGATAACCTTTGGCCTTATGGATTTGGACTCTTAAGTTAGAAGAGCCTACCATTTCAGATGCAATCACTTTTGGACATGCTTTTGCAGACAGTCCTTAATGCTGAAAACACAGAGAATGGGTAATTCAAGAGGCCTTTCTTTTAAAATAGACTTTTGTGACCCACTTATTGTAAGGTATTGCAAGGTCACTTTGCGTGTGTCATAAAGTTGACTTTCCTTATTGGTTGAAGGTCACAGGAGTAGTGATTTGCGTTTGATGGAAATAGCTACAACTGTGTCCCTTCCTGCTTTTTACTTTTTTCTTTTGCTTTTTTCTCGGCACGTGGTTTTCTCCACCATTACTTCTGCACAAAGACGTCTTCTGTTCATCCTGAACATTTTTAAAAAAAAAAAAAATGCAGAATTTTATGTGACTGCTTTTTTGCCTCACAATTATGCTGTGAATTTTACAAAAATTTATTTTCTTTTTTGATAATTTATTGTACCAAAGCTGTTTTTATAGCACATAGATGTCTGTAACCAATAATGTAGCAGTTCTGCACTTTGACACAAGGTGTAACTAGACCATTTTTAAATGTCAGTTGAAAAATTATGGCTGTACTATTGCTTAAACAAAACTGGAACTGTTGTTGAATTCATAGCCAATACATTTACAGCAATCTGTGTACTGAAGATAATAGATTGACATCTACTTGGAGACTATAACATCTGTTACATTATCAATGTGTTCAGGCTTCTGAAGGTTAAAAGGGACACTAGATCCAGAAGCTATGAAACCAGCAGTTGATTCTTGTATTCCTTATTAACATAATTGTAAACTTGAAGGCAAAGACCTTGATTGCATGAACAGGTCCAAAAGAAAAAAAAAAATAATAGGCTGAGTAAAGCAAAACCCTCATGGGAGACCTGAGGTTAGCAGGCTGTATTTAACAGGTGCCTAATTTTTTGGGTAACGCTGCCTTAATATAACACAGTCAGCTTGGCAGTTGCAAAATTAATGGGCCCATCCAAGAGATTTTATTTTGGGTTTTTTTTTTTTGTGGGAAAAGGGGAAAAAAACAAAACAAAACAAAAAAACCCCGCAAAAACCTTTGGTGAAAGAATGAAGGTGAGTTCCTTGTTTGCCCATCCCAGATGAACAGTGTTGCCCATCCTCTCTTACAGAAGCAGTGATCTACCTCTGCCAGTAAGCCCTTGGAAAAAGTTAATTTTAGCAGCAAATGGTCAATTCCATGCGGCCAAGCCGGGGTTTTTTTCAGTCAAAAAGGTGGAATTTTTATACTGACAGTGGCAACACAGCAGCTGACTACCATGTAAACGAATGGGAACGAATCCTTGGGATTAGCATTTCTTTGTAAATCATGATTTTCTTAATCAGATATTTCTTTTCATACCGACATGTCAACCCTGTGGATGAAAGCGGATTTTTCCCCCTCCTTTTTTTTTTCTTTTAAATTTGGTTTTCTTTTGAAGCTCAGTAATTCAGAGAAGTTTACAGGATTTGGAAGGCTGTCACCTTAGAAAAAGGATATGCTGAGTTTAGCAATATCAAAAAAAAAAGGAATCCAGTTCTTACTGCTGTCTAGGAATATAAGGGTACCATGGAATCTGGGTAACACCGAGCGCCGGCTGCCACCCCTTAGCAAGCGCCAAAAAAATACAAAAATACAAAAAAAAACGCCCTCACCAAACCTAAAGCAGTTCAAAAAGAAATAACCTCTACATCAAGAAAAACAAAACAAAAAAAAACCACAACAAAAAAAAAAAAATCATAAAATCCAGTGCTTCTGCATACTGTGTTATGTTACAGTCCAGTTTTGTGTGCTTTACTACACAGTTTGGTTACAGGACTTCTGTGCATTGTAAACATAAACAGCATGGAAAAGGTTAAATACCTGTGTTCAGATTGTAAGATCTAGTCCGGACTTGCTGTGTATATTGTAACGTTAAATGAAAAGACAAGCCCTTTGTATTATAGTCATGCAGTCTTATGTATGATAAACAGTTGAATAATTTGTCCTCAGACTCTTTACTGTGCTTTTTAAAAAGGAAAAAAAAAAAAAAAAAGGAGAAAAAAAAAATAAGCAAAAAAAAAAAAAAGGGAGTAATTTAAGAAAAACAACAACAACAGCAAAAATGTAAACGTAGTAAGTCTTCCTATGCAATTAACCTACTCCAAGCCATGGTATGGTAGGTATAATTATACTCTAATATGTAAATATCAGAGACATTGAAACAGACTTAAAAATATGAAAGTAAAAGTTGGAGGCGTAACAGCTAATTTGGAGTTTTTAATTGAAAACCAGCGAGGTCTGCAAATCACTGATGTGTGAACACAGCTCTGCTTGATTCTCTTGGATTGTGCTTGTAGTTGGAGTTCTCTAGTCCTCATCTCTTACTCTGAGTGTCCTGATGTGCTTTGCAGCTCCCTCCCTATCCCAGAGGAGCTGGTTTTGAAGCCGTGGAATGGGATTTTGGGGCTGGCCTGCTGTTATCCCTAAAACCCAGCCCAGTTCCTCCTGCATCACCAACTTCCTGCCTTTGGGTGCAGCAGGAGCTAGTTTGGAAAAAAGCTGATTTTCCTGTAGGTTCTGCCAAGTGGGAGGAGTTTGTCAGTGATTCAGCCAGGTTATTTTCCAGACTCCCAGTTCCTCCTTCGGTTCTGGGATTGCTGAGTTACAGCTGGTGGCCACCAGAGCCTGGCAGAACGAGTCACAGCTCCAGTTTGAAACTATTCCACGTAAAAATACCTTAACTTGCTTAACCTCCTTAAATCCTTTTAACTGTAAAGCTCTTACTGAAACCTCAGATGTTTTCAAACCGGTTGTAAAAGCTGGAATTGCTGCACACAGCCCCTGGGAGTGGTGCCAGGCCTGCAGGAGGTGCAGCTACATCCTTGAACCTCTCACTCGGGTTCCTTGTCTGTTTATCCCTCCCAGGATTGCAGTTTTCAACCTCTCAGCCTCAGTTCTTTGCATTAAAAGATTGTAAATTTAGATGATTCTCCATCCTGATTGCTCAGTCCTTTGGGAATGGCTGCTGTGGCAGGATTTAGGCTCCCATCCTGTAAGTACAGTGGTGTCCTGGATGCCACAAGGGTTGGATTCACCTGGAAACGTGACTTCATCTCCATTGCTTATCACTCCGCCATCCTCGTTTTCATCACACCATCCATGTGCTGATATTTTATCCTGGACAGCTGAAAAAAAAAACCAAAAAAAGACTTCTGAAGATCCTCTGTGGAAGAATTGCTGTTGAAACCCATCAGGAACATCCTTTCTAATGAGGGAGTGAGTGAAAACTCCAGCCTGGTGACACAGAACGTGTTGTGTTGGTTTACAGAACAAATTCATCCCAATAAGATCAGCCTGGAACTCCTGGATAGGAAGGAATTGTCTTTCTGGTCAGAAATACACAAGGAAGTGACTGCAGAGTAGAGTTACTGCTGAGAGTTCATCTCCAGAGGGTATTTGGTGTTTAGTCTGAGTTATGGATAGTTTATTTATTGGAATTCTCTCAGGGGGGAGCTGGTGGCTCTGCACAAGTCCCTGCCAGGAGGGGACAGCCAGGGGGTCGGGCTCTGCTCCCAGGGCACAGGGACAGGAGCAGAGGGAACGGCCTCAGGCTGGCCCAGGGGAGGCTCAGCTCGGCCAGCAGCAGGAATTTCCCCATGGAAAGGGTGCTCAGGCCTTGGCACTGCCCAGGGAGCTTTGGAGTGCCCATCCCTGCAGGTGTCACCTGGAGGTGGCACTCAGAGCTCTGGGCTGGGGACAAGGTGGGCACAGGGGGGACTGCCTGGGCTGGGAGGGCTTTTCCAGCCTCGGGGATTCCCAGATTCTGTGATATTTTACTTGGAATGATTGATGTTAAAATGCACAATTCCTGCCCAGCAAAGAAAGGCACCTGGTTAAACAGTGGATTTTTATTCCATATCCCTGTTTTTGTGGCGTTCTGCAGAAACTTCATGTTGGAAATGCGCAGTTGATTTTTAGTTTTCCACCTCATGACGACTGTGGAGCTGTTCCTTCCTCACTGATGGAGATGCCTTGATTTGATTTCAGCAGTTCTCCGTAGGAGCCCTGCCAGATTTATGGGATCTGAGGAGGTTTGGAGTTGCTGCTCACTATGGTCAATGTTCTGGAGCATCAGAGTTAATCACAGCTGGGGTTGTTCAGCCTGGAGAAGACCTCAGAGCCTCTTCTGGTACCTAAATGGTCTCCAGGAGAGCTGGAGAGGGACTTGGGACATGGGATGGAGGGACAGGACACAGGGAATGGCTTTCAACATTAAGGAGCTGGATTTAGGTTAAATATTAGGAAGACATTTTTTAATGAGAGTGGTAAAACACTGGCAAAGGCTGTGGCTGCCCCTGGATCCGTGGCAGTGCCCAAGGCCAGGTTGGACATTGGGCTTGGAGCAGCCTGGGACAGTGGAAGGTGACACTGCCATGGCAGGAGTGGCACTGGATGATTTTTAATGTCCCTTCCACCCCAAAGCTTTCTTTGATTCTGTTAAAAACAGGTTAAAAACTTCTCAGATCTGTTGTTGTGTTATCACTGGCTCCTGCTGAGCACTAACTTATGAATCTCTTGCAAAATCACAGGGATTTTAATTTTTTGAAACTTCAGGTTTAATGGGTGTTGCTTGTGGTGTTGAGTAATAAAAGAGGAGCGTGGCTAAGGTAGGAGAAATTAATAACCAAATCCCCCTCCTGTAGGCCTCCCCTTGGGAAAGGAGACGGATTTGATGGATGTCAATTGTCCAAAACCAGTGAGTTAATGATTGGAAAATGATATATGGAGAATTAAATACAAAATTAGTTTGTTCTGAAGAAACTAATGGAAGATCTCAAGCAGAAAATCCAAGAAAAAAAATCTTTCTTCATGATCTCTCTTCCCCATCCCCCAGCTGGGGATGTCTTTACCACTCCCTATCAGTTTCAAAACTCTCTTTTCCTTCAGATTTTCCTGCCAGGCAGCTCAGGCAGGAATCCAGGACTCCTTCCCATCAGTATCAGCAGCTGCTAGATGGAATTAGAAATTCTGAGACTGCAGGGATCATGATGACGATGATGATGATGATGGAGATGATGATGGAGATGATGATGATGGAGTTCCCTTTACCCAAGACAGGAAGAAAGGCTCATCCTGAACAGAGCACATTGAGCTGAACTCAACGAAGCCTTTCCTAATTTGTACTCTTAAGGTAAAGTCCCATTTTGGAGACCTTTGGAGTCAAGAATGAGCTGAGGGAATTCAGCCATAAAACCATGGGATGTCCTGAGCGGGAAGGACGCACAGGGATCATCCATTCCAGCTCCTGTCCCTGCCCAGAGCCCCAAAAATCCCACCCTGGGCATCCCTGACAGCTCCTGGAGCTCTGGCAGCCTCGGGGCCGTGCCCATTCCCTGGGAATTGAGTTCTCAAAGCTTGAGTGTCACAACCTCAGTGACCTGGGAGAAGAAATCCAGGAATCTCAGGAGCCAGGGCTTGGAAAAGCAGAGATGTCCCAGAATTCCTTCATGGGAACAGTGACAGAGTTTTGTCAGGAGTCCAACGTTGTAACTTTGACTAAAAGAATTTTAATGCCCTTTTCATTTGCTTTTAAGTTGAAGCTGTGATTCATTTCCCTCTTCAGGAACACTTCAAAGTCTTTTCTCCTCCCTTCCCAAATTCCTGTCCTTTCTCAGTGCTCCTCTATCCCCTTCCCTGCTTTCCACTCTGACCTTTCTCCCATTTCCTACACTTTTTCTCTCTTTTCACATTTTCCCCCTCCTTTTCCCTTCTTTCAGCTCTGAATTTTCCCTTTTCTTTTTTCCCCTTCTTTTTCCATGTCTGTCTTTCCCTTCTTTCCCCACTGCTTTTCCCTGCTTTTTCTCCCCTGCTGCTTTCCCAGTCTTTCTGCTTTTCCTTCTCTCTGTATTTCTTTCCTTTTCCTGCTTATTCTCTTCCTCTCTTTCCACAGCCTTTCCTGTGTCTTTATTGCTTTTGTTTTCCTGCCATTTTTTCCCTGTTTTTTCTTGCTTTCCTTCCCCTGCTCTTCCCTTCCTCTCCCGCCTTCTTCCCCTTTTGGTTTCCTCCCAACTCGTTCCTTTTCTCCCTTTTTCTTCTTGGTCCTTTCAAATTTTTCCCTGCTTTGACTTTTCCTCCCTTCCTATGAGTTCTCTTCCATTATTTTTTCAGGATCTTTCAACACCCTCCCACTTTATTTTCCTTATTCTTCCCTCTGTTTTCTTTTCACTTCCCATCTTCCCTGCTTGTTTTTTTCCTGCTTGTCTTTCCCACTTCCTCTGCCACCCTTGATTTGCATTTGCTTTCTCTCCACTTTGCTTTCCCTTCAGGTCTTTTTACCCCTCTTTCTTCCAATTTTTTTCTCTTTTCCTCTTCTTTTCTCCCATTATTTCAATACTTTTTGAGTGCTTCTGTGGTCCTTTCCCCACTTCAGAGCTTTTCAAATTTCTTCCTCTTTCTTCCTCATTTTTCCCAAATGTTTGCCAGGTGCATTTCTTCTTGCCTTTGCTCATTTTTCCAGCCCCTCTCTGTTTTTCCCTGCTTTGACTTTTTTTCCCATTTATTCCCCATCTCTTCCATGCTTTTCCTGAGCAATTTAATTTCTTCCCCCCCTTCATTCCTTGCCTTTTCTTTGCTTCTCTATTCTTGTATTTTCCTTTCTTTTCGTGATGTTATTCCCACTCTCAATCCTTTTCAATACTTAAGATGACTTTTCTCTGCTTTTCAAGTCCTTTCCTTGCTTTTCCCTTCCCTTTCCCCTACTTTTCCTTTCCCATTCCCACTGCCTGCATTGCTTTTACTTAATTTCACTGATATTTCAGGTATTCTTTCTTCTCCCTCCATGAAAAGATTCATTTTAACCCTCTTGATTCCCTTCTTGATATTTTCCTTTTCTCTTTTTTTCTTTTCCTTTTTTCTTTTTTCCTTTTTCTTTTTCTTTTTCTTTTTCTTTTTCTTTTTCTTTTTCTTTTTCTTTTTCTTTTTCTTTTTCTTTTTCTTTTTCTTTTTCTTTTTCTTTTTCTTTTTCTTTTTCTTTTTCTTTTTTCTTTTTCTTTTTCTTTTTCTTTTCTTTTTCTTTTTCTTTTTCTTTTTCTTCTTCTTCTTCTTTTTCTTTTTCTTTTTATTTTTCTCTTTTTCTTTTTCCTTTTCCTTTTCCTTTTTCTTTTCCTTTTCCTTCTTCTTTTCCTTTTCCTTTTCCTTTTTATTTTTCTTCTTTTCCTTTTTCTTTTTCTTTTCCTTTTTCTTTTCCTTTTTCTTTTCCTTTTCCTTTTTCTTTTTCTTTTTCTTTTTCTTTTTTCTTTTCTTTTTCTTTTTCTTTTTTCTTTTCTTTTTCTTTTTCTTTTTCTTTTCTTTTTCTTTTTCTTTTTCTTTTTCTTTTTCTTTTTTCTTTTTCTTTTTCTTTTTTCTTTTTCTTTTTTTCTTTTTCTTTTTCTTTTTTTTTTCTTTTTTCTCTTTTCCTTCTCCTCCTTCTCCTTTCCCTTCTCTTTTCAATCCTTTTAACTCCAACTACTTATTTTTACTCCCTTGCAGGTCTTTTTTCTCCCCCTATCCTTTCCTTTATTCTCACTTCTGAGGAAAGAAGGAACATCCTTTTTTTAATGCTTTTTTCCCCCTGTATAATTCTAATTAAATTCCACTGGTTAATGCTCCATTAATACTTTTCAGTTTTCTTTCAATTATTTCCCCATTTTCTGCTTAGTTCCTTGTCTTTATAACCTTTTCTTTTACAGGTGTGAAAATAGGTGAGAGAACTTTTCTCCCTAAATTGGAAATTTCCTAAGGAAAAAGGGTTCCCCAGGGGGAAAAAAACTGGAGAGTCACAACCTGTCCTGGCGCAAAGCAGAGCTGTAAAATTTCCCTCCTGGGAAGTGCTGAAATCCAGACTTTTCTCATTTTCTGTATCCTCACCAGACACTTGGGAAGAGGGGGATGGCAAATCCCATGGATGACGCGGCAAACTGGGACAAAGTTCATGAAAGCTGTGAGAAACCTGAGCCACCTCCCCGAGGCTGGAATCCAGGGAATGGCACGTGGGATATCTGCAGCTCCATGGAAAGGCCCAGGGAGGGAAGGACTCAGAGAAAAAAGGCTGAAGGGAACGGAGACTGGAAAGACTCAGGCTGATTATTTAATTAGAAAAGACAAAAAAACTGTAAAAAAACTAAAAATCCACCTGGTGTGGTGTAGTCAGACTTCCTGCACAGCTTTGTCTTTGTGAGGTGAAATTGTTTGGCTTGAAAAATTGAATCGAATTTGCTTGAAAAGTTGAGATTGGAATCAAATTTGAGAGTGGGAAAATCCAAACTTTTCCGTGTGATGTCACTCGCTGCCGTGAGTCCCACTGGATCCACTGGAAAAGCACCGAAGAGCTGATGGATAATGGTTAATCACAATTAACATAATTAACCCTCAGCCCTAGGTTAATCCTAATGAAGGTTAGGAAAACCTTCCTGGCTACTTCCAGGCACAGAAAGTGCACAGAAAGCTGCTGAAACCATCTTTCCTGCCTTTGGAATTCGGGTCCTGCTGTCCTAGGGAGAAGATCCCACTGGAGATCCTGTCCTGTGGCCATGGAATGGATTCCCAAGGGCTCCTTCATCCCAAATCCAGGTCCAGCCTCAGCTGCATCACAGGAAAAGCTCCTTTTCCTTCTTTATTCTTGAATATTGGCCAAACTCTCCCAGCTGGGAGCTGGAGCAGGCGTGTTTTAAAATCCAACCAAGGATTTTGGAGGGGTAACAGGAAAAGGAGGAAAAAGCAGATTTGAGCAGGGCCTATTTCTCCTGACTGGTTTTTCCTCGAGTTTGGAAAAATTCTGACCAGTAACTCTCCATCATCATCTGAATTAAACTTCCCTCTGGCTGGGTGGAAGGGCTTGAAAAACACGACAAGTATTTAAATCTCAATGAGTTCCTGACACATCTGACATGGTCTGTCCAGGTCTAATTTTAGCTGCTGCTCTGCCAGCCCTCATCACTCCCAAATTCTGAGCCTATGTTTAGAAGCAGCAGCCTTCCAAAGGCTAATGGACTGCAGAAGTTCAAGCCAATTAAAGCAAGTGCCTCAACATTCAGTTCTGCTCACTTTTAGTTGGGTTAACTTCAAGGTTTTTTTCTCTGAAGGGAAAATCTGAATGAAATCTGGTTTGGGCTGGGACATTGACAGTGCGTTTATTGACTAGGGTGATGTTTAATCCCACACACACCTCCTGGGATTTCCCCTCAAGTGTTCATTTAGGAGAAAGGGAGAATATTTCTTACCTGTGCCTCCATCCAGAGCAATGTGAGCAGCAGGAAAAGAGATTGGGATTGTGTCCCTGTGTCCCCTCAGGTGAGAGCCACCTGCAGAGCTGCCCCAGCCCTGGAATTCCCAGCCCAGGGAGGACATGGAGCTGCTGCAGAGAGCCCAGAGGAGGCTCCAGGATGAGCAGAGGGCTGGAGCAGCTCTGCTGGGAGGAAAGGCTGCCACAGCTGGGATTGTTCAGCCTGGACAGGAGAAGCTTTGGGCTGAGCTCAGGGTGGCCTTGCAGGGCCTGAAGGAGCCCCAGGAAACCTGGAGAGAGACAATTCCCAAGGGCTGCAGGGACAGGACACAGGGAATGGCTTCACATTGAGAAATGACAAGTTTATGTTGGGAAAATACTTCTCTGGGAGGATGAGGAGGGGCTGGGATAGATGTCCAGTGCCCAAGGCCAGGTTGGACATTGGGGTTGGAGCCCTGGGACAGTGGGAGGTGTCCCTGCCCATGGCAGGGGTGGCACTGGATGAGCTTTAACCAATCTTCCAACCCAAACCATTCCAGGATTCTGTGAAAAGAAATGTCTTTGGGCACATCCCCTCCTTGTGAGGAGAGTAAATTCAGTGTGTGCAGCCCCTTCCCTCTGCTCCAGAGTGATGGTGGCCCCTGATTTTTATTTCTGTGTGTGGGAGGAGGTTCAAGGCTCTGAGCTGATTCTTGACAATGAAGCTTCCAACAAACTCCTTTTTTTTCTGACTTACAAACCATTCTGCAAAAATCTGTGATAAGGGAGCTTTTCATAAAATATACTTTCAGTCTTGCATCTTTTTGGTTCTGCTGGAGTAATTTCTCTTTGGGGCACAAACTGACCCAGCAAATAAGGCGAATTATTATAGTTCTGCTGGATGGGTGTCCCTGCTGCTTCCCTGTGGAAATAGGGAATGTACTGAGGAGTTTGTGCCTTATCTCAGGTAAAAGAGACAAAGGAAAAGCTCACCAGACTCTGCTGAAGGAACAAAAAACCCAGAGAGCAGCAGTTCTGGACTTCATCTGGCTGCACCATGAGCAGAGAAATTTCACAAGGCTGAATTCCACAACTTGGGAAAACCAAAAAAGATGTTTTGGTGCTTATTGAGGGAATTTCAAAACCTCCAGTGCAGCAGAAGTGGAATTTTGTGCTGTTTCTGGGGGCAGGAAGGCAAAAGCTCTTAACTCAGGCCACGATCCATCAGCAGAACATCATTCCAGGAGGGGAAGGAGCCACACTTGATGGATCAGATAAAGTGCAAAGGCTGCAACTGTCAACACAGAAATAACTGAGAGTGGATTTGAGGTAAGGGATCCGAAGGAGGAGCAGCTATTAATAATGAGGAGACATCGAAAAAATCCCGCAGCCGCCCCAGGGGAGGGAAACCTGAGAGCACAAATGCTGCTGGAAGGATTTGTAAAAATAGCGAAGGCATCTTCGCAGGGGATGCTTCTCCCTCGTGCCACTGCAGGAATGGCATACAAAACCCAACTTTTCTAGAGCTGGAGGGTCCCTTAAAAAGATTTCTGGAGCTGACCAAGCCCAGAGCAGAGGGAAAACCTCGGGGAAACAGCTGAGCTGCTGTATCAGGTGGCTGGATTTGATCCAGGGTGGAGAGCAGGAGCACTTGGGCATGTCAGTCAAGAGTGGAACGTGACAGGAGGAGAGTGGAGGGGGATAAAGCTCAAAGAGAGTGAAGAATTTAAGGGAGCCACAAAAAAGAAAGGGGTAAAACCCTTCTGAAATCCGTCCACCTTTCTCGTGCAATTGTGATTTTTAATAGGCAAGGACAGGGGTTTGCCCAGCTTTTGAGACAGGATGAGAATATGGAGGGGAAAAAAAAAAAAAAAAAAGAGTGGAAAAGGGAGCACCTGGCAGGCCTGGGTGGAAACAGGGATTTTTCCATGAAGTGCAGCAGAAGGAAGAATCTGGCTGAGAGTTCCCTCTTCTCTCCTCAGTCAGAATTAAATTTCTTTGCTTGGTTTGAGCCTCTCTGACTGATTTGCGCTTTACAGGAGAAACATTTACCAAAAAAAATCCACTTTCCTTTTTAAGTATTAGTATAAAAAATCCAGGATGTCATGGAGGTTTGGAGTCACTGTCTGTGGAGTGTTCAGGAGGAGCCTGGAGGTGGCCCTTGGGGACAGGCCTTGGGCTGATGCTGGTGGCACTGGGGTGGCCCTGGGGGATCTTGAGGGGCTCTTCCCACCTTGGGGATTCCATGTGAAAATTGTAAATTGTGAACCAGTGGTAACATGGACACTTCCAAGTACTCCAAATCTTAAGACATTTAGAGGAAAACATCAATTTTCATGGATCAGAACAAGACCAAACAGAAAAAAACCCCCTAGAAATGAATTGTTTCACTTAAAATCTCCTTGTATTTCCTGCTGTTCACTGAGAACTCTCCAAACCACCAGAATTTTCTTTATTTTTGTTGTTGTTGCTCCGAATAAACCAAATTTACCCGGAATGATTTCAGCCAGCTCTGCTGGTGGCTCCTGCTCCTTTCATAACCTCCTCCCTCGTGGGCTGATCCCGTGGGCACAGGGAGCAGTGTGGCCCTGGAATGAGGCTGGAATTGCTCAGTGGGGATCAAACTGGCAGCTCTGCAGCCCACCCAGCTCCACGGAATCCAGGGATGTGTCATTCACCAAACCAGATGGGTTTGAGGCCGTCCCACAACGTGCTGAGCAGCTCTGGTGCCACTCCCAGGCTCTAATTCGGGAAAGGAATCTCTGCACCCCCCTGACCTCAACGCACGACTCCGCTCCTGAGCACCAAATTTCCTGATTTGGTGTGGCAACAACTTCAATTCCCAGAGAAGAAAAAAAACCAAAACAAAACAACTCAACAAAAAATCCCCACAAAACCCACAAAAAACCCCCACAAAAACAAACAAATGAACCAAAAAAACCCCCATTAAAAAAACCTCAACCCCCCCAAAACAAACAACCACCCCCCAAAAAAACCAAAACCAACCAACCAAACAGAATTCAAATTCTGATAAAAAATGTTGCTTTCTTGTTCTTCTTCCAGCACATTTTAGCAAAACATTTTAACAGCAGCATCAGTGTGTTAATGCAAATAACACATTCCTGTTGTTTGGAGGGCGTGGGTTTGTGATCTCTTTGTATAAAAGCAACTTTTCCCTGAGTTTGGTGCAACATGATGATTTTCCATGAAAAGTTAGTGATTCTTTCTTTTTGCCGTCTTTGTCCCTTTTCCAGGAGTTAAGCTTTGTGATTTAAAATTCGGTGTGAAGGGATTAATAATCTGTTGACACCATATAAAACTATATCTGAGTGCACTTGGTTCTTTAATACCAGCAGGGGACTGAATAATAGAAAATGCTGTTTCTCCTCTTTTTCCACCAAAAAAACCCCACAAAACAAAACAAAACACAACAGAAAAGCCCCACAAAAAAACCCAAAAAAAACCCAACAAAACAAAACAAAAAAAACCTACCAAAAAAAAAAAAAACAACCAAAAAAAAAAAAACAACCCAAAAAACAAAAAAAAAAACCCACCTCAGATCCTGGTTTTCAGTTATTTTTATTTTAAATATATTAGACCTCAGATGTGGGGCTTGGTTTATGTTTTAATGATGCATAATCCCAGGATTGAAGCATTTTTTTGGCACGTAGAATTTGCTGAAATTCTTCCCTATTTTTCCTGATTTTTATGAAGAATAGTTTGAATCCAATCATTCAATCTGAATATTCAGTGCAGAGGGGATGTGATGCTGTGCAGGAGTTTGACCTCTACTCCTACGGAACCACAGAATGGTTTGGATTGGAAAAGACCTTTAAGGTCATCCAGTTCCAACTCCCTCCAGTTATTAATTTTTTTAATATTATTTAAGCCCCCAGCTTTGTCTGCCCTGGCAATTATTGATCATCAGGCTGTCAGCTCCAGGTTTCTCTCCAGTCCATCTTTGCCTTGTCCAACGCTCCCCTGTGGTTCACAAAAAGTTCAACCTCTGCCCTGGCAATTCCTATGTCAAGCAAACTTTCAAATAACGTACAATTTTCAAATTTGGGAAAAGCTGAAAAAAAGCCAGAATTTTGGAGAACAGAAGAAACAGCTCATGGAAAAGGAAAAGGACTTTTATTTTTTTTTTTCCTTTGTGTCTTAGGTTGCAATGCAAGATGTAACCAAAAGTATGTATTCTATTGGTTAAATTCTATTCGAAGCTGGTTAAAACCAGCTGGGGCAGAGTTCTTTATCCCTGCCAGGCCCCATCCTCCCCCAGGGGTATCTGCTGTCCATGGGCCATCCAGGCTCACTGCAGGGCTCAGACAATTCCAGCATCCCACGGGGAGAGGCTCCACCCAGGGGAGGAGCCCAGCATTCCCCCCTGGATCAGCCCTGGGGTTCAGAACCCAGCACAGCCTGTGTGCACTGGATTCCCAGAGGAGACCAGCCCCAGCTCAGCACCACTGGAGCTTCAGAGGGAAACTCCACCCTGGGACAGGATCATCTCTGCTCCAACAGAACCACATCTGTCACTGCAGGAGGACTGGGCTGGGCTGGCACCAACACCCTGAACAGCAACAGGGCTCAGGCTGTGCTCTGACCCTGGCAGGGTTTTCTTTTTGTTTGGTTGTTTTTTTTGTACTACTGCATTTTTATTTTTAATATTCCTAATAAAGAACTGTTATTCCTATCCCCATTTCTTTGCCTGAGACCTCTTTAATTTCAAAATTATGATAATTTGAGGGAGGGGATTTACATTCTCCATTCCAAGGGAGGCTCCTGCCTTCCTTCCTCAGCAGACACCTGTCTTTCGAAACCAAGGCACTTTGGTTCCCTTCCATCCCTGCCCCTGGAAGGGCTCCTGCCTGATCCCTCAGCCACGTTTTGGTTCTGTCTCTCCTTTTCTCCGGAGCTGTGTGGGTTTGGTGACGTTTTATCCCAGCAGGAGCATTCTCCATGTCTCCCTCCTGCTGTTCCTCCCCCAGCAGTGCCCCTTGTCCCTGGAGCAGAAGGGATGGGGGAACTTTCCCTGCAGGAAAATCCTGGAATGGTCCTGCGTGTGCCCCAGCTTTGTGCTGGAGCCTTTGGAACCTCCTGGATTGTCCCTCCCTCTGGATTTCTGCAGTGGCACCTCCTGGAGATCTTCCCTCTGCAACTTGTTCAGCTTTTCTGCAAAGGGTTTCTGTCCAGAGTGTGCTGTGGGAACTTCTTTGTTCTCCTGAATCCTTTCTCTCCTCCCCACCTGTCCCCACTTCTGCCCCATCCCATCTTTTGACATGGGGAAAACTCAAATCCCTCTCCTCCTTGTCTGTTCCTACAGCTCCACTCAGACTTTCAGCCTCACAATTTAAATGGGATTTATATTTAAATGCAATTCTTCTTCTACATTATAAATTAAAAGTGCAAATTATCAAAGGTCTTATTTTCTTCCTCCCGTTTCTCTTCTGCATAGGAGAGTCACTCTCCATGAATAATAAACATTATAGTTTTATCTATAGCTTTAATTTTCCTCCTTGAAATTTCTACCTTTTTGGTGACTGTTACAAAACCCTTAATAATTGTATTCACTGATATTGAAGCCATAACTAATGTAACAAAAATTCTGCATTACTGCCTTTTCATATCGCTCTGTTATCTCTGTCTCTCTTTGTAGCTGAGATTTGCCTGCTTAGGAAATTTATCTAAATTTGCTGCTGGAGTAATTTGAAGTGGATTTGTTTGATTGCACAGAATCAGTTTGTGGCACTTCACTCAAAATTTTAACGTCTTCGATTCAGTTTATTCCACTCCAAATAATGATCAAATGAGGTTTAGAGTTCGTTCTAATGGGCTTTTCAGGGGTAAATTCTAGAGGATTTGAGCGATGAGGAGCAGGGATGTGGCCCAAAGGATGGGCAGGATTTAGTGTAGGACCAGAGAAACAAGGGATAGAATAAAAGGCTGGGTTCTCGTTGAGAAATTGAGCTCTGATAAATTAAAATTAAAATTTTCCCAATTCTAAAGCACGTTTAAAGAAATATTTTGTCATTTGAAAGCTGATTGGAGTCTTACATGATAATCTGGTGGTGCAACATTTAGAGAAGGTATAAAGAGAAATAAACATTGACACAATGTGAGAAAAAGCTCCCTGAGACTGTGGAAAAGCAGCTTTCAAGACGTCCCAGAGACTGAGATCAGCTCATTTTAAAGTAAATTATTTTCCTAGAACACATTTTCATGTTTTTTTTTCTTTTTTCTTTTGTTGGTTCTCTAAATACATTATTTTTACGCGCTTTTAAAATGGAATATTCTGATCTTTACCCACTGCCAGGTGTATTAGAATTATTTCTGCCCTCTCTCTGCTCTTACCTGGCAGGACAGTGCCAGGGACACGGGCAGGAGGTGACCTCACCTTCCCTGGAAGGATTTTGCTGATTCCTGTTTATTTACTGAGATGATTTGAGCAAATGTTGTTCTGTTGTTTTATTCCTAAACTTCTCTGTGAGCGTTTTAAGGCAGATACAATTTCCTAAGTTTCTAACCCAGTCCTGGTAATATTCAACCTCTGGGATTCTCACAGAAAAGCAGGAAAATGAGTTTGATATTTGGTTATACATTATTATTTCTTACTCTTCTGGGAGTGAGATTTTTTTTGTCTTCTCGTGCGTTTCCCTTTTTTTGCATATTTTCCTTTTTCCCCTTTCTCCCTTCCTCCCCTTTAACCCTTATTCCCTTTTCTTTTTTCTTTTTTTTCCTACTTCCCCCTTCCCTTATTTCCCTTTTTCTTTCCCCCCCTCTTTCCACTTTTCCTCATTTTCCCTTTCCTTTTTTTTTGCAATTTTTTGTTTTTTGCTTTTTCTCTTCTTTCATTTTCTCTTTTTTTTCCCCTCCTCTTTCCCACCCTCCACCTTTTTTTCCCCCTTTTTGATGTTCTCCCTTTTAAAATTCTCCTCCTTTTTTTCCTGTCCTTTTCATTTCCTCTTTCTTTTTTCATCTTACCCCTTACCACATTTTTCCTTCTTTTCTCCTTTTTCCTCCTCCCCTTTGATAATTTGTACCCTGCTGGGCAGAACCTGCCAGGAGAGGGAGGAGACGTGGTCTGAGCATCTGCAATTCCCTATTTCAGATAATCTAAGACTAAAAAACTCTTCCCTGAGTCAGTTCCAGCAGGAAGTTGAGCCTCCACTTCCTAAATCCCCAGTGGGTCCTTGACATTTTGGTCCAAACCCTTCCCAAAATCCATTATTTTGGGATGAAAATGCACGAAATGTCAGATTTGGAATAGTTTAATTTTATCTGTGATCTGAGACTGACTGACTCATTGTAAGGGCAGATTTCTTCGTTTCCAGATATCTCCAGCAGTGTATTTTATTTAAATTACAAAAAAATTAATGCCAATTTCGTTTTGCAGTGGGAAAACTGATTTAATTTGATGCCTGAGTTTGTTCATTATCTGCAAAGTTGAGCAAAAATGGGGTTTTTTTTCAGCTTATTTCAAGCGAGTCTCCAGATGAACAAAACATTTGTTCTCATAGCAGAATGCTTCATTAATTTATTTTGGAAATGTGAAAGGGGAAAAAAACCCAAAAACATGTGAATGGAAGATTCTGTTCTGATCTGTGAAGTGCTGGGATTTAATTTATGGGATTTTTTTTTTTTTTTTCTCTGAGACAGTTCACTGGATTGATCTTGTTGTAATTATCAGTTCGAGTCCACAGATTCCTCAGTAATTAATAACTGAAGACCTAAAATAAATGACTTTTTAAATAAAACTAGAAATACTCTTGGAAGCTCGTGTTTTCAGATTTTTGGCAAATCAGTCAGAGCTGACACAGAGAACAAACACTCCCTAAAAGAGAAAAAATTAATTCGTTATTTAAATTTATGAAGTAAAGCCACACTTTTCTCTGCCAGCTTCCTGGGAAATCTCAGTGTCCTTTTTGGTGACAAAAGGAAGTTGGAGTCTTGAAGAAGCCCAGTGATTTTTGTGCATTGAAGAAATCCCTCTTTCTTTTGAATCCTGGGAGTTTGGAGACGACGGCACCTCTCTTGGAGTTACTTTCCTGCATTTCACAAGGGGAAAATAAAAATTCTTTGTGGGGTTGAAATGGTGAATTTTCTCCTTTGTCTGTCCTCATCGTGGAGATTTCACGGTGGCGATTTGTCACGCAATAATTTTGGTCGTGCTTTATTTGATATATTTCTTAATAGGAATTTTGTGGTGATGATTTTTCCGGCCAACATTTTTTAAAGAATAATTTTGGTCGTGCTTTATTTGATGTGTTTATTAATAGGAATTTTCTGCATGTCAGAGAAATGAGACATTAAGCTGTAAAAAATGAAGCTCAGCATGGCTGAGCTCCAAACTCCTGATTCCACCATGCCTGCCCTGTGTCCAGGAATTTTGTTGGCTCCATCTGTGGACTTTTGCACTTGTTTTTATTCCTTCTTTCCAGGAATCTTTTGTATTTCCATCCCTGGCAGTGCCCAAGGCCAGGTTGGACATTGGGTTGGAGCAGCCTGGGACAGTGGGAGGTGTCCCTGCCCATGGCTGGGGTGACACTGGATGGGATTTAAATTTCCTTCCAAGCAATTCCAAGTGATTTTGGGAAGAGCTGGTCCATGTCCAGCATTCCTGAGGAGCACGAGCAGAGGTTCAGGAGGCAGCTCCATCATCCCAAACCAAAAATGTTCTGTGAAAAGGAAGTGACTTCCACCACCACCTGAGCAAGATTCCTTGGGAATGTGGGACATTCCCAAGTGGGACACTTTGGGTTCCCCAGCCCAAATCCCACTGATGGTCTCAGATTAGAGACTTCTCGTTGTGACAGCACCATCTTCTTGGAAAAAAAATGTCATTTTTAGTTGGATCAGAGTTACATTTTGGGAACATTTGGGAAGATTAAAGAGCTGTTGTAGGGACGTGATGCTCCCGTGAGGGATTTGGGACAGTCCAGAAGACTCCAAGACGTGGAGGAAAATTTGGTGGGATGACAGTTCTCCAGCAGTTCTCATAGTTTAAACTCTCCAGGAAAATCAGTGCAAATGGATATTGCCTGTAATCATTTGAGGGAAAACAGCTTCAGCTGTGAGTTTGGAGCTGCTGCCTTTGATTTAAAAAAAAAAAAAGAAAAAGAAAAAAAAGAAAAATAATAGGGAGAGCTCTGACCATTCCAGTCCTCTTGAAAAAACCCAAAAAAACCCCTAAAAGCAGCTGATGTTATCAGAAATGCTGAAATTTTTTACTCTGTGTGGATGACATGTGAGCTGGGGAGAAGGAGGGACGAGCTGTGGTTTGTAGTTTTGAATTTCCTTGGAATACAAACCAGGTTTCACTCCTGAGGTGAAACAGGAAGATCCCAGCTCCTCTGGAACTCTGTTTTTGGATATGATGTCTGTGGGCTCCCCATGGGAAACTCCTGGAGAACCAACAGGCAGCAAATGGGGCAGTGGGAGTGGTGAAATAACTGCACCTTTGCCCTGGAGTTGCCACTGGATTGTAATTTCAGGAAATCCAGAGGACCTAATAAAAACTGAGAATAAATCAGGAGAAAGAAGCTTGAGCTAAACTCACAAAAAGAACAGTGAATGTCTGACACCACCTCTCTCTTCCAAAATGCCAAACCTTAGAAGCTTAAAATCCACTCAGGAGATGATTAACAAATAACAGCTTTCAGGTCTTGTCTTTAAGAATTATTTCCAGCTCAAAGCCCACATTTGTGCCTGTTCTCCATGTGCTTTTTTCCAAGGAGGTCTTTGGGAGCTGAGGGAACATGAGTGGGACAGAAGCCAGCTCCTCATATTTTAGATTTGATTTGTGGCCTAAGAAGTGCCTGAGTGAGGTAACCTGGTGCTCAGGAGGCTGATGTTCTGAAAAGAAAGATGTTTTGGTGGGAAGAGAGTACCACAAGGGTAAGAATTTTATGTTTGAAAGCCAAAAGTTGGTGGCTGCTGAGGGATGTCTGAGGTGCCCGGAGCATAGGAGACAAATTGTGTTGATCCTCTCATGGACACCCACATCAAAGAACTGGAGGAAATGGTATAAATTCACCACTTCAAATCTACAAAAAAGCAGGAGGAGCAGATATCCCAGGTTTTCTGGGAATAACACAGTGCATCCTCCCAGGGCCGTGAAGATCAAACAGCTCCAGCTGAAGAGGTGAAAAACCTGGACATTTTTCCTGCCTCAGCCTGAGGGCTGCCACTTAGCTGGAAAATAACCTTGGTGGATATAGGCTGGGCCCAGGGAATGAGGGATTTTCCATTAAAAACTCCAAAGGTTTCCACGGAATCCTAGAGTTATGGAATTGTAACATCCTAGAATGGTTTTGGGGTTGAAGGCATCTCAAAGATCATCCAGGTCCACCCTCTCTGCCAGGGGCAGGGATCCTTCCACACTCAAAGGTGGAATTTGGGCTGTTGGGAGAGTTTCAGAGCAAGCCAGCCCTTGGCAGAGGGGCTGGAGCTGTGGATGCTCTTCTGGCAGGGTTTGTTTTTTTGGGAGAAGTGGGATGTGACTTTGGACATCTCTGGCCTGAAGAGAGCTCCGATTCCAGGCCACATGAGACTGAAAATAAAATAAAAAGTTTTTATAAAAGGCCTCTCAGTTTTCCCATCTCTGGGTCAGAAAAGAGCATAATCCAACATTCCCCCTCCCAAAGAGCCCCAAGTGGTGCCCTGTGGCTGGAAACAGAGCAGGGATTTCAGGAATTTCATTCTTGCCTGCTTTTGGGAGGCCTGAGCGACCTCTTTAACCCCAGCAGAGGAACATGAGCAACCCAGACTTGAAACCAAACACTTGAAGTGAACTTCAAACCATCTGTTGATGCTCTTGGATTTTCCAGCAGCTTTTCCCTCCTGGGTTTGGCAGCTGCTGGATTTGCTGGGATGACTCCCATGGCTTTGGTGTTGTAGGGCAAAGATGCAGATCAGAACAGCTAGAGACACCTACCAGGACACATCTGCATTTTTTTGGGGTGATACTTTAAAATAATTTTGGTGATTTATTTTAATTTTGGTGATTTATTTTAATTTTAAGGTGGTATTTGTTGGGAGATTATAAACCTGAGCTTGGAGTATTTGCTGAAGGTCACATTCTCACTCAGCAGCGTTTCTGGTCAGTGAAGAAAGGAACTGAGAGCTCCAGGAGATTACTGAGAGCTCCCATTTACCTCTGGAAATCCTTCTCCTCCTAGAAATCACAAGATATTCCAAGAAAAAAAAAATTCCATCAAAATATAATAGTGAATGAAATGAAGGTGTAGTAGGTCTGGATTAATTCTCCAGCCAATTACATGAAGATGTTACATTATTCACACCCCTTAAATGCCATTTGCCACAAATATTCCCACAGGGAACTGAGCTTTCCTCCAACATTGTTCAGGATCTGAAGTTCCTGGGTTAAATGATTCACTCTCAATGAAAACACCACTCAGGACATACGGCTTGAAAATCCATTGTTAATTAACAGCATTCAATTCTTAATTGTCTTCGTACCAATTCAGTCGAAATCATTGACACAAAATACATTGTTAAACTGCTTAATCAATCATTGTAGAAAAATAGAGGTGTTTGATAGGGACATTCTAGTACAAAGTTTCCGTGAAGCTTCCCCGTTGAAAGCTTTGGAGGCTTCTATATTTATATATATATATTATTTTTTTTTCTCTTTAAAGCTTATGTTACAAAAAAAACCCAAAAAAAACCAAAACAAAAAAAAAAACAAAAAAAAAAAAAAAAGAGAGAGATATTTCATAAACTTTACAGTCTACATGGATACCAAAGACAGGAAAATACAGGGAGAGAGGGAGAGAGAGAGAGAGAAGGAGACAAAACACACATACCTTAAGCTGTAAGTGCTCTATTCACAAAAATAAAGCTTACACATGCGCATGCCCCAGTGATGGGGGAAAAGTCTCTTTTTTTTTTTTTTTTTTCCGTGCTGAAGGATACAAAAGAAAGGTTTCATCAGGGCCCTGAGCTGTGAGAAATTCCAACAGGGAATTTCCTCGACTTCCAGAGTGGCCCCGGTGAGTTCTGAGAGCGAAAAGCAGATTGATCCTTGGAGGGGAAGCTTTGCTTCCAGCTCATGCACCTTTGGAGGGCAGCTCCGCTTCCAGAGGGGCTGTGGAGTCAACTTTTCCCTAAAAACCCTCATCCCACCTGGTTGGGGAGCCGTGGGGATGGTGATGGATGGGCTGGAGAAGGGGGCAGCTAATGATGCTGGGGCAGGAGGATGGCTTTGGGATGGGCTGTGGTGTCTGCCAAAGATGCCCCCAACCTTCACTGAGCATCCAGAATCATCCAGCCCGAGTGGAGGGATCAAAATCCTCATCCTGCGCCATCCCTTGCATCCTGGGAAAGCCTTTTAAGGGGGGAAATGGTCAGCCTTGAAATCAAAAAAATCCCTCTTCTCATCCAGCCTGATCTTCCCTTCCCCAGGCCCTGCTCACCTGGAGGCACCCCCAGACCAGCCACCCTCTCTGAAAATTAGCACAGCGCAGTTGCACCAGCAAAAAATAATAATAATAATAATAAAAATTTTTAAAAAAGAAAGGAAAAGAGGCGTGAATTTAATGCCAAAGCTATATCACAGTGCAAATTTTCCACCTGCCCAAGTTTCTCCTGAGGTTTCTTTTTATTTTTATTTTTTTTTTCTTTTTTTCTTTTTTTTTTTTTTTTTTTTTTTCTTTTATTTAAGCGTAAATTTGTCTGTACAAAAGAAAAAGAAAGAAAGAAAGATAAAAAAAAAAGCTTTGGGTTCTCTTCAGTGTTTTCTTCCTTCCTGGAGTAGACAGGCACGAAAAAAAAAAAAAACAACCAACAAAATGAAGAAATTAAGGCTACAGCTTCTCCTCCTTTGCTGGCAGAAATGCTGCTCTTGGTGGGGCTGAGCTCCCCCACTGCCCTGGAAGCGATGTGAGTTCTCTCTGCCCCGTGGATGGAATGTCCAGGTTTTTCCAGGGATTTACAACGACCAGGGAACTACCCAAGGTGGAGAACCTCACTGAGGAACTGCTCCCCTGACTGTGGGTGGCAGGATCCTTGTGTCCTCCTGGGAATCCTGGTGCAAGGACACCCCTGGGAATTCTGTGCCCCCCGTGCCCCAGCGCCAGCAAATTGGGAATTTTGCGGATTCCGTCTCTGCGCGAAATCCAGATGTTTCTCTCCCAGCTGAAATCTACTGGCTGAGGTGCAACATTCATTTTTTCAATGGCTTGTGTGTGATTTTTTTTTGTGTGTGTGTTTAGCAAACCGCTCCGCTGAAATCCCACGGTTTGGGTGGGGAGGAGGGAGCAGATTCCCTGGATATTGCACGTTAAGGATAACACCTCCACGTGACACACGCTCGTTGTGTGCAGAGTACAGGGAATTCTGGTCATCCATGAGTTTGCCACAGCCTCAATTCCTCGGTCGAACTGCCCCCCCAAAAAAAGAGTAGCCAAGGAAGGGTTTTGCCTTGTTTGTAAACATTTTCACAGTATGTCAGGAGTACAATTCTCCACCCTGCCCTCTCCCAGACTTATGGCTTTTTAGAGTGAGTGAAACGATCTGTTTGGCCAACAGTGAGGTACTCTAAATAGCTGCCAGTCTGGTACACTGAAGAAAATATTATGCACTAGAAGAGTCACGGGTTGGGGGAGGAGGAGAAAAAAAATAAAAAGACAAACTAAAATCGATTTTACACTGGAAATATTTGAAGAGAAATGCCTGCTCGACGTCGGGTAGTTGGTTTTTGCATCCCGATATTTCTAGAGCTCTGTTTCTAAACCTACAGTAATTACACGGCTGTGTACATTATTTAGAAGTTCTTTACTACAGTACTTTTGTACATGCGGCGTTTATTACTAAATGTAGAGAGAAATAGTTACATAAGGCATATGTACAGGGTCGTGTGGGATTGCAGGTCCCTCTGCTCACCTTCCTCTTAAAGCTGCAAGGCCCAGTCTGTGAAACTGTCCTGAAACACATAAAAACCTCAGTCAAGGCCCATTGCTTTGATGAGCATTAATTAGTCTTTCCTTTCAAATCCCTTGCAGTACATTCCCCTTTGCGTTCAGGGATTGGTTTTTGTGTTGTTGATGTGGAAAAATCTGGAGGTCTGCGCTGGAGAGGTGCCCTCAGTCACTGCCAGGAGGAGATCCCACCATCCCTGATGGGTGCTGCAGCTTTAACCCACGCCTTTGCTTAGTCTGGGAATCTCTTGGGTTGGGATTTCTCATCTGAAGCGTTTATTCTCCCGTGAGTTACCAGTAACAGGAAGAGAAAAAAAAAATTAAAGGCGTGTCGCAGAAAGAAACAGGGAGCAGAGAGGGAGGAGCCAGAGGAGGTGGCGTGGCCTTGACTCCTCCTCTGGTCCTACACTTTGGACTCGTTCTCCAAGTTGGCCACGTCTCCGTTCCTTTCGTTTTGGTCTTCTTGGTTCTTTTCCTCCTCCTCTGTTTCCAGCTCGGCGTGTTGGTCCAGCTTGCTGGAAACAGACCACGTCAGGGGCAGTTCTGCTCGGCTGGCCATCTCTGCCAGCTCTTTGGCACTGTAAACGGGGGTGTTGGTCTCGTAGGTTTCATGAAAACTGTTGTAGTCGACCTCGTAGAAGCCGTCCTCCAGCGTGAGAACGGGCGTGAAGCGATAGCCCCAGAGGATCTCGCTGGTGATGTAGGAGCTGCGAGCCTGGCAGGTCATCCCTGCAACAACACACAAGGAACAAGGGCTGTCATCAGGACCCACTGCTTCCCCAGGTCTTTAATTTAGTCTTTTTTTTTTTTTTTTTTTCTGTCTGCAAGATGCCGGGACAGAAGGAGGTTTGGCATCCCGCGAGGCGGAGCTCAGTTTTGGGGAGCATGGACTGTGCAGAGTGAGAAGGGCTCAGTCTGTCAGAGGAGGTTTTAATAATGATTTCTTTATTAGACTCTGCTCCTCTCCTTGTGTTTCACCAACTCACCTGCTGCTGGGCCTCAGGAGCGGGGCACTGTGCCATCCTCTGTCCCCTGGCTGTCACAAACCCGGGGTAATAAGAGGAATTGGCCCCAAAGCTCCTCCCTGCTGGAGCCCACCCTGATCCCATGATCCAAGGGGCTCCCTTGGTCCCCTAAAAGGTGGGAGTCACCTTTTAGTTACCCTCATCTGAGAGTTGGGCTGGTGGGCAACGCTTAAATGTCAATAAACCTCCTGAAAGATGTTGGGATAGTGTCTGGTGTGGAACTGGGATAACCGGGATTAATTTCTTCGTTACCTTCTCTTCACAGCTCTGCTGACCCTCACCCTGCAGGGCAAAAAAAGCTGTGCTCTGTCCAGAGGCACAAAACCAGGTGCTGATCCAAGCTCAGTTCACATTCCAGAGTGTTCTCTGGGTGAGGAAATCCCCGGGAATGGCAGGGACCTGTGACTTGGAACCTGCTCCATCCCAGACCCACAGCTCAACTGCAATAAAATGTTGATGCTCAGGAGTGGAAGGGAAAAACCCAACTGCCCAGGAAATGTGGGAAATCTGGTTGCCCAGGCAAAAATATCAGGAGAAGTGAATTTAAGAGGCCAAAAATGATGCCAGCTTTGATTACTGCACATTATTGGCATTGTACGACTAAGCTGAACAGCATTATATGGAATATTTAGTAAATAAAATTATTTAAGCCCTGCACATTATTTAAGCCACACATCAGTTAAATTAAAATTAAAAAGCTAAAAATAATAAATCTAGAGAGCACAAATGGCAGACTGCAGAAATGCACATTGTCTCTGTGCTGGTGGCATCATGGAAAGTCACTTGGAGAGTCCTGTGAAGAGCCAGAATTGGGAGTTTAATTTATTATTAACATTTATCCCAAATATTTTTCAGGGCTGTGATTACTGTTCTGGGTAATTCTGCCCCTCAATCTTTAAAGCCTTCTCTCCCAAGGTCTCATTTCTTCCTTCTGATGGCTGAAAACTGCTGTTTCTCTGTATTTCTCAGTTATAACATCACCTTTAGAAAGACATTTACCCGCTGTCACCACACTGTGACATTGCTCCAGTGTTTCCCTGCCCTTCCTGCAGCACCTTGGACCCTGTGGAGTGATGATTCCCAGAGAAAAATGTGGGAAAGCTGCTGCTCTGCACTCCCAGCTGCAGCCAGGCAGGAACACCACCTCGGTTCTCTTTCTTTTGGATTGACACAAATATTGAAGCCTTCATTTGTCTCTTTGTTATTCCAGAACAAGTTTGCATTCAGTTCTCAAGCAAATGCACGCGTTCAAATGCACGTTCAAATACAAAGATCTTCCCGTTCTCCTGCTCTTTTCACAGGTGGGAGGACAAAATCACCTCTTGTGACATTTCCCGTGTGATTTTGAGTTCTGAAGGATGTTTTATTTCCCTCAAAATGATGGAGAGTGAGGAACGTGGCAGCTCACAGGGCACACAACAAATCCATGGAGCTCCAGGCTGGGCAGAGGGGCTGGAAAAGCTGGAAAAGGCCCTGGGGGTGCTGGTGCCAGGGGCTGGACACGAGCCCAGGGGTGCCCAGGTGGGCAAGAGGCCCCTGGGCTGGGTGAGGAATTGTGTGTCCAGCAGGAGCAGGGCAGGGATTGTCCCTCTGTGCTCCAGGGCTGTGTCCAGTTGTGGCTCCTGCAGGAGAGCCCTGGAGGGGCTGGAGCGTGTCCAGGGCAGGAGCTGGGGAAGGGGCTGGAGCCCCAGGAGGGGCTGAGGGAGCTGGGAAGGGGCTGAGCCTGGAGAAAAGGAGGCTCAGGGGGGAGCTGGTGGCTCTGCACAAGTCCCTGCCAGGAGGGGACAGCCGGGGGGGTCGGGCTCTGCTCCCAGGGCACAGGGACAGGAGCAGAGGGAATGGCCTCAGGCTGGCCCAGGGGAGGCTCAGCTCGGCCAGCAGCAGGAATTTCCCCATGGAAAGGGTGCTCAGGCCTTGGCACTGCCCAGGGAAGTGCTGCAGTCACCACACCTGGAAATCCCCAAAACCTCTGTGGATGTGGCACCTGGGGACAATGGCGGTGGTGCTGGTTGATGGTTGGGCTCGATGATCTGAAAGTTCTTCTCCAGCCTAAATGATTCCATGATTCTCTGGTTCCCTGATCTGACCAGAGAGCCCTGGATGGGTTTCCCCAAAGGAAGGTGCCATTCCTAAGAGTCATCTCTTCCTAATCCCTTTACTGCTGAAATTCAGCTTGGAAGTAGAGTGGGAAATTTGGAATTTTCATTACAAGGAAAACAAGTACTCAGGGATCCTGCTGATTTGATTAGGAAAAATTGTTCTTCCTGGTGGGAAAGAGGAGGGACAATTTTCTGCAGAAATCAAGAAGAGTAATTGAACTATGTGAAAGTTACGGCTCATTTAAAACAAACCCTCCTCTGAAATGTTGATCTCCATTTTTAATTTAGGCTCCCGTTCAGCAATGATTCAATTCTCGTTCCTTTTCCACAGCTGGATGAAACATTTTCAGTGCTAGAATGGAAGTTAGGATTTTTCAAGTCAGTTAAACTAAATTCTGGGGATTAGGTGAAGGAGACTTTTAATTTTAGGCAGCCAAGCTACCTTGGCTTTTTGTTGTTTTATTACTATTTATTATTATTAAAATTTTGGTTTGCTTTTAAATGGGACCAAGAAAAGGTTTTTTTTGCTTTTACAAGAAGCACTTAATTGAAGATTTGATGGTAGCTTAGACAATCAAATGTTGTGTCAGGCACTTGTACCATGCAATATTTCCCTTTGGGGTGGGAGCCACCAGAAATAAAACGCTCTAAAATACATCGGGGGAAAAGGTTCAGAACCAAGGTATCAAATCCATGTTTGGGCTGAAATACAGTGATTTTCCAACCCTGCCATTTCCACACAGTGACAGCCTCATTCAGCTTTTGTTTTCCTCAAGACAGGCCCTCTTTAGAACAGCACCTTTTCTTCTCAAATTCCGTTTCTGGGATTTAAAAAAGGGCTCTCAGTGAAATAAGGAGCTGAGAATTATGGCCCACGACTGGCTGCACCTCTCTGACAGTCACAGCAACCTCGAGGTTCAGAAATTCCCTGCTGCCACTTGGCAGGACCAGGCAGTGCTCCTGCTGCACTAAATTATCCAGGGTATTCCACAAGAGTGGCTGTTTTCAATCATATCTTGGGAATTCTGCTTCACAGGTCAGTCTGGAGTAAAACTTGGCAGCAAACCGTGTGTGGAGCACAGGGGTGTCCCCATTTCTGGGCTGGGGACAGGGATGTCCCCATTTCTGGGCAGGGGTTTCACTCCTGTGCAGGAGGACAACATTTGGTCTGGGGTCTCCATTTGGGAGCTGAGGCTTCCATGGGCCTATGATGCTCTGGTTGGATTCCTTTCACTCTCTCTGTATCCATAACAGACTTTCAGAATCAGAATCTCTGGGTTGGAAGAAACCTCTGAGATCATCATCAACCCAACCCTAACCTCAACTAAACCCTGGCCCCAGTGCCACATCCATTCTTTGTTTAAACACATCCAGGGATGGTGACTCCACCACCTCTCCAGGCAGACCATTCCAGAACTTTATTACCTTTTCTGTAAAAAACTTTTTCCTGATATCCAGCCTATATCTCCCTTGGAGCAGCCTGAGCCTGTGTCCTCTGGTTCTGTCAGTGCTGCCTGGAGAAAGACCAACCCCACCTGAGCACAGCCACCTGCCAGGGAGCTGTGGAGAGTGATAAGGTCACCTCAGAGTCTCCTTTTCTCCAGGATAAACCCCCCCAGCTCCCTCAGCCATTCCTCACAAGATTGTTGTGATGCTCCCAGCCTTGGTGCCTCCTCTGGATGTGCTCAAATGTCTCAACGTCCTCCCTAAACTTCCTTTGCTGGGGTATCCCTGCAGAAGTTTTGATCTATTTTGTCAAAAGGTTCATTCGGATCATGGGAATGTCTTCAGACCAAAACTGAACATGGAGGAAGTTCCTGACCCCTCAAGATGAATTCCTGAATGAATTCCTCCATGTGCTCGTGATGGAGCTGAGGGAATCAGGAAGCTGCAGAGGCTTTAGAGCTGAGCTTTGCACCTTGTCTGGAGCCAGGAGGAGAAGATGGGAGAGTTCGACCTCATTGCTGTGATCAAAGAATCCCAAATTGGTTTGGGTTGGAAGGGAAATCAAAGATCATCCAGTGATCCTGGATGTCCCAGGCAGGGACACCTCCCACTGTCCCAGGCTGCTCCAACCCCAGTGTCCAACCTGGCCTTGGGCACTGCCAGGGATCCAGGGGCAGCCACAGGGAAATTCGGAATTTCTCTGGGAAATCCATAATTTCTCTGGGAAATCCATTCCAGCCTTTTCCCACCCTGCCAGGGAGCAATTCCTAATTCCCAATGTCCCATCCAGCCCTTCCCTCTGGCACTGGGAACCATTCCCGGTCCCTCCAGGTTGGTGTGAAAAGTCCCTGTGCACAAAATTCCCTCTCCAATGACACCAATATTGAGGGCATTGGCTGAACCTCTCTGGTGTCTCCAGGAAACCCACTTGGATTCCCAGGATTCTCTCCAGGGCTGTGCCCTCTGCCCTGGTGACCTTTTGCACTCCAATACATCTGGTGAAGGATTTGTCACTTGGTTATTTTTGGCTGTTCAGGAGCAGGAGAAAGCAGTGTGGGCTATTCAAAACAAGCCAAAGGCTGGGAGTCAAGACCCCCTGCTTGATCCTCTGCTTCTCCTGCAGACATTTGTGTGGGTTTTGGCAAATTCCCCAGTTTTGCTGGCTCTGCTTCACTGCTGTGCCACCAGGAACACGCTGAGACGGAAAAGAAAGCAGGAGAAGTGCTGGCAGTAGATTCTCTTCCTCTTCTAGAATATTTATATATATATATTTTTTTTTCTTGCCAAATTTGTACTAAACAGCTCTCCCTGGTGTGAAAATGATTGCCTCACCAAAAAAAAAAAAAAAAAAAAAAAAAAAAAAAAAAAAAAAAAAAAAAAAAAAAAAGACAGAGATTTGGAATAAATAAAATTTCCAGAGTGCCACCAAGTCTGTGTCTGTGTCAGAAACATTCCATGGAAGTTAATTAAGTTAATTGGTCCTCCTTGATCAAGCTAAAAAGATGGAAGCAAAAAACTCTGCTGAATTCACTGCAGTATTTTCAAGCTGGAAGCATAAAACTGTAGAATTTAGGTGCAGCTGACAATGAAGTAGTGGTACAATGTGGTAGTTTCAGTTTATATGAGTAAACACCCCCAAAATATACATTTTATATAAATATATATATATAATATCTGTTATTCAGATGTAGCAAAGGGGAATCCTCAGGGGTTCTGATAACTCAGTTCAGAGCACACCTGGAATTTGGAGGTTTATCTCACCCTGAGAAATGTCAAAACCTCCTGAAAGAAATCAAAACTGCCCAGGTGCCTGTTAAAATTAAATTTAATAATTTAAATTGAATAATTTAATTTATTAATTTATATTTTTATTTAAATTATTTTAAAATAATTTAAATAAAATCATAAATAAAATAAAAATTAAAATAATTTTAAAATAATTTAAATATCTTTGCTTCAGCATATTTGGTGTGAAACCCTTGTGTCGTGGGGGTGTGAGTTGAGCAGGAGAGGAAGGGAGTGAGGACAGATTTTTTTATTCTTATAAGAATATAAGGAGTTAACTTTTGCTGGGTTTTGTTTGTTTTCTTTTCCCTTTTATAATATTAAAATCAGCTTGAGGTGTTTTTTTTTTATCTTTTTTTTTTTTTTTTTTCCCTTGCAAAATGATTCGTGTAATTTGATATTTCTATTTTCACCTGAGGAGCAGACCAGTGTATTTGAGCTTTTATTTGCTGACACCATCTGTGGATGCTGCTCAGGGGTCTCTGTGGTCGCTGAGGAAGGAGCAGGGACCAGCTCCATCCAAAAAATCCAAATTGCCATGGAGTGAGTGGGCTGGAGCAGCTGCTCTGACCACCCCAACCCATAGGAAAAATCACAGCTCTGCAGGAGAACACGCAGATTATCAGCTCCCTTTTGCACAGAGATGAACATGCAAAGGAAATTGAAGCCATAATTTCAAGTCGATTGAACTTTCTGACGCTCCGAATTCTATTTTTTGCTAAAACAAATAACAGGCACAGGAAAAAAAAATAAAAAAAAAAGTGGTTGTTCTTCAGTTAAATTCTAAACAAAATCTAAATTGAATCAATCAAAACATTCTGGTTTCATTCTGACTTCTTCAAATGTGATATTTGAAGAAGGTGTAATTTTATTTAGGTGTAATGCAACACCTAAATAAGAAAAAAAAAATGGACATGCTTTAGTCTTATACAAACTGTTAAAATGCATTTTTTTCCCCCCAGCAGGAGATTTCAGTGCCAGTGAAATGATATTTTCCAGTGGAAAGATGCTGAATTAGAAATGTTTGATTTATTTGGTTACTGTTTCTCCTATCAGGAATTAAACGCTGGGTAATTTGTGCCTAATTTTTTGCTCTCTGGCAAGTGCTACCTACTGAGGCAGGAGAGTTTGTCTGATCCAGCCTCAAACGTGCTGCCACTTTTAGCAAACTGTACTGACATATTCTCAATAAAATTCTTGTAAAGAGATGGTCATTTCACCAAAAATAAATTGCAGTTTTTCTATAAATTTACAATTCAGCCAATATTTAACTTCCACTTCGCCTCACATTCAGCCCGTGCCCAGCAAATCCTGATGTGTTTGAATTTTGATGTTGTTTTTCAGCTGATCATTTTCTCTCAATGGATGATGATGACATTTTTCTGTCACCTAGAACTGGGAAATGTATTAAATCCAATAATGTCTGCCCAGAGAGAGAGAGAAGCTGGTTCCAGAACTGGCACTTGGGAGTCCTTGGGAACGGGGAGCTCAGTTCAGAGCAGCTGGAACATGGAATGCCAGGATTTTTGTGTTTGACTCTTGGGATACATTTATACACTCAGAGCTTCCCCAGATATTGGATCAGCACCACACAAAAGCTTTGTTTTTCCTCCTGGGTGCCCACCACGGGGGGATTTATGGGAATTTTGGTTAAAAGAAGCTGCAGCTCTGCTTTCCAAAGTGCTGAGTAAGGACAAGAGCTGTCCTGACCTTTTAAAAACACACTGCCACTAATCCAAGGGGAGAGGGGATGTTCTCCCCTGTCATGGGCATCCTGTTCCACAATTCCACAACAGGCAGCAAGGCTCTGAGTCCAGCTGCTGCCTCCCTGCAGAAGGGTCCTGGGGGGATCTTCACTGAGCACTGGGGGCTGAGCCACCAGAGTGAGGGGCTGAGAGGACCTCGGGGGGATCTGGGTGGAGCTGAGAGGACCTTGGGGGGATCTGGATGGAGCTAAGATGATCCTGGGTGGATCTGCATGGAGCTGAGAGGATCCTGGGTGGATCAGGATGGAACTGAGATGATCCTGGGTGGATCAGGATGGAACTGAGATGATCCTGGGTGGATCTGGTTGGAGCTGAGAGGACCTTGGGGGGATCTGGATGGAGCTAAGATGATCCTGGGTGGATCTGGTTGGAGCTGAGATGATCCTGGGTGGATCTGCATGGAGCTGAGAGGACTCTGGGTGGATGAGGATGGACCTGACATGATCATGAATGGATCTAGATGGAGCTGAGATGATCCTGGGTGGATCTGGTTGGAGCTGAGATGATCCTGGGTGGATCTGGTTGGAGCTGAGAGGACCCTGAGTGGATATGGATGGAGCTGAGAGGACCCTGGGTGGATATGGATGGAGCTGAGATGATCCTGGATGGATCTGCATGGAGCTGAGAGGACTCTGGGTGGATCAGGATGGAGCTGACATGATCATGAATGGATCTGATTGGAGCTGAGATGATCCTGGGTGGATCAGGATGGAACTGAGATGATCCTGGATGGATCTGGTTGGAGCTGAGAGGACTCTGGGTGGATCAGGATGGAGCTGAGAGGACCCTAGGTGGATCTGCATGGAGCTGAGATGATCCTGGATGGATCTGCATGGAGCTGAGAGGACTCTGGGTGGATGAGGATGGAGCTGACATGATCATGAATGGATCTAGATGGAGCTGAGATGATCCTGGGTGGATCAGGATGGAGCTGAGATGATCCTGGATGGATCTGCATGGAGCTGAGAGGACTCTGGGTGGATCAGGATGGAGCTGACATGATCATGAATGGATCTGGTTGGAGCTGAGATGATCCTGGGTGGATCAGGATGGAGCTGAGATGATCCTGGGTGGATCTGGTTGGAGCTGAGAGGACCCTGGATGGATCAGGATGGAGCTGAGAGGACCCTGGGTGGATATGGATGGAGCTGAGATGATCCTGGATGGATCTGCATGGAGCTGAGAGGACTCTGGGTGGATCAGGATGGAGCTGACATGATCATGAAAGGATCTGGTTGGAGTTGAGATGATCCTGGGTGGATCAGGATGGAGCTAAGATGATCCTGCGTGGATGTGGATGGAGCTGAGATGATCCTGGGTGGATCAGGATGGAGCTGAGAGGACCGTGGGTGGATCAGAATTTCCTCTCTCTCCACTCCTTGCTGGGGAGGCAGAAGATGGGAACTGGACATGTATAAAATACAAGTAGGAAGTGAAGAATAGAAAATGCCTGATCCAGAAATGTGCATGTGCATCCCAGAAAGGCAAATGTGTCCTGGGCTGCATCCAAAGCAGGTGGGCAGCAGGAAAGGGATTGGGATTGTGTCCCTGTGTCCCCTCAGGTGAGAGCCACCTGCAGAGCTGCCCCAGCCCTGGAATTCCCAGCACAGGGAGGACGTGGAGCTGCTGCAGAGAGCCCAGAGGAGGCTCCAGGATGAGCAGAGGGCTGGAGCAGCTCTGCTGGGAGGAAAGGCTGCCACAGCTGGGATTGTTCAGCCTGGACAGGAGAAGCTTTGGGCTGAGCTCAGGGTGGCCTTGCAGGGCCTGAAGGAGCCCCAGGAAACCTGGAGAGAGACAATTCCCAAGGGCTGCAGGGACAGGACACAGGGAATGGCTTCAGCCTGAGAAATGACAAGTTCAGGTGGGATGTTGGGAAAAAAATCCTTCCCTGGGAGGGTGAGGAGAGGCTGGGCTGGAATTCCCAGATTTGCTGTGGCTGCCCCTGGATCCCTGGCAGTGCCCAAGGCCAGGTTGGACATTGGGGACAGTGGGAGGTGTCCCTGCCATGGCAGGGGTTAGGATGAGATGATTTTTAATGTCCCTTCCAACCCAAACCATTCCAGGATTCGGAGATCCTGTGAAATGCATTTGGCCTTGAAAAAGGATTGAACAATTTTTTTGTGCAGGAGCTCTTCCAAGATGACCTCCTTCAAGGAATTTGCCTGGAGAGCCAATCTTTTGTGGGAAAATAAACACAATCCTCAACATCTGCCCCTCTCTTGGGGAACAGGCACTGAGCACCCAGTGCAATGGGACTGACACCAACACAAGGCGGGTTTGGGCAGTGCTGAATTCCCAGTCATGGGAATTAATTCCAAGGGATGGCTGGGGGAACAAACCCCTTTCCTTGGAATGGTGTTTGCTGCAAAAGGAGCGTTTTCTGTGACACTCTGTGCCTGCTGCACATTGTCTAATAAATGTTCCATGAAAATAGAGGTGTGATCAATTCCACCACTCCTTCCACACCTAATTCCACTCTACATGGATGGCTTTTGTTCCTCTCCTTAAAATGCTGAACATTCAAGGCTGGCTCTATTATAAACTTAGAGCTTTTTACAAAAAGAGTCATATTTTCCTGTGGAAACGTTTGCCACGCCAGGATTAAAGACAAAACAGTGTGAACACGCAGCTTGGGCATGCTGCAAAATTCCAGGAAATAAGGCAGGATCGGGAGCTTTTTGACAGCAAAATCTGTGAATCACCCACCAGATATTCTGGGGGTTGTTTTGAGGTTTGTGGCTGAAGCCTGGCTGCTGTGAGAGCAGAGGGGGAGATGAGAGAGAGCTCAAGGGTAAAGCACTTGCTCCTGACAGGCAGGTGCAGGTGAGAAGTGATGTTTTGGAAAAGCAGCACAAGCAAAGGTCCCAAAATCCCTGGAATTTTTTTGGAAGCAACAGCCCAGTTCAGTGGGGTTTGAAGGTCTCAAAATCTCTGGAATTTTTGGGAAGCCACAGCCCAGTTCAGTGGGGTTCATTCAAAGGTTCTGGAAATCACTGGACTTTTGGGAAGCAACAGCCCAGTTCAGTGGGGTTCAAAGGTTCCACAATCTCTGGAATTTTTGGGAGGTACTGGCCTAGTTCAGCAGAGTTCAAAGATTCTGAAATCTCTGGAATTTTTGGGAAGCAACAGCCCAGTTCAGTGGGGTTTGAAGGTCTCAAAATCTCTGGAATTTTTGGGAAGCAACAGCCCAGTTCAGTTGGGTTCAAAGGTTCTGGAAATCACTGGAACTTTTGGGAGGTACTGGCCCAGTTCAGCAGAGTTCAAAGGTTCTGAAATTTCTGGAATTTTTGTGAAGCAACAGCCCAGTTCAGTGGGGTTCAAAGGTTCTGGAAATCACTGGAATTTTTGGGAGGTACTGGCCCAGTTGAGTGGGGTTTGAAGGTTCTGAAATCTCTGGAATTTTTGGGAAACAACAGCCCAGTTCAGTGGGGTTTGAAGGTCTCAAAATCTCTGGAATTTTGGGGAAGCAGCAACCCAGTTCAGTTGGGTTCAAAGGTTCTAGAAATCACTGGAATTTTTGGGAAACAACAGCCCAGTTCAATGGGGTTTGAAGGTCCCCAAATCTCTGGAATTTCATTATGCTGCATCCTTTTAGGTGGGCTGGGACAAGCCACACGTGGGTGGGTGGAACTTGAGTTTAGAAGAGAAAACTTGAAGAAATCAGCTCTTCTAAAGATACCCCGTGTTCAGAGATGGTATTTTTGACTTGTGTTTCACCTGAAAGAGCAGCAAGAGGACTGGGGGAAGAGGAGCTCCGTGGTTTGCAGAAGAAAACTCTAAAATCCCAAGCTCTGGGAGGAGGAGGAAAATCTGGGCTGGTTTTTGTTGCTATTTTTAAGTGATGAGCTTGGATAGTAGATCTTATCCCCTTTGATTTTCTTAGTGGGAGAGAATTTAAGCAACCAAACGTTTGTTCATGTCATTATTTAATGTGATTGATCAAGCCCTTTATAAAAATCTCTTTTAGGGGAACCATTAAACACGTTAAGCTCCTAGTTCATCTGACACAACAATTGGTCTTTAATTAAAATTTAAATGAGGGCTTATTGATATCTTGATCATAACAAAAGACTCAGCCAATGCCAGGCTCCCTGCAGCTCTGATTTTTGATGAACTTTTGCAGGCCTTCTTGCAGTTCTGCACAGAAAATCATCTGTGCTGTAAAATCCTCCCACTGAGTAGCAAGTGGGTTTTGATTTTTATTCTGAGGTTTTTTTTTTTTTTTTTTTTTTTTTTTTTTGTGTGTGTGTGTTCATGGGATGAGACTTATTAAGTTGATGCTTTCAGGTTAATAATATTTGGCTATCTGACAACTTGAGCAGCATATTTATGAGATGCAGGAGGGAGCAGAAAGTGGCTGCCTGGGGGAATGAGATGCAAAATCTTTCACTTCTGAAACGCTGTTTAACATTTGAGTTATGTCAAGTTTTGTAGCCATATTTATCTGCTTGGCATCCTGTCCAAGAGTAGGAGCTATTAATGCACCTGCTGGTAGATCAATGACCAGTTTGGAAAAATTAATATTCACTTGGTTTTAATTGACTTTGGTTTTGTTGGAGGTGGTGTGGAAGAAGCTGATTGGGATCTTTAATTACTGCCCACATTTAGCAACGGGGTCCAATAAAGGAGAAGAGCAGGAATAGGGTTGGGATTTTAGGAAAGCTTCAGTTCTACTCTCCTGATTTTTCTATTCTGGGAAAAAATAGGAGCAACACACTTCAGGCTCTGGGCTTTTCACTCTGGCACTTTCCTCAATGCCTGAATTCATTTAAAGTAGGGAGAAAGAGGATCAAAAACCAGCAAAACCCAGCAAAAAGCTATTTTTTTCCTATTCCTTCATATTTGAACTGATAATATTTAAACTAATTCTTTCTGGAGGAGCACAGACAAATCAACCTGTGACAAAATGTGTCAGATTTTCCTCAAAAAACTCCAAGCTGTTGATGGAGCAGAGAAATTCTTTGAGTTTCTTTGACACCTGCACCTCACTTGTGGAAGCAACAAAGAGTCATTAGGGCTTGTTAATTCTCCTTAGCGTAACAATAATTATCTCAGATGAAAAAATTTGTGAAAAAAATTGTTGATTTTAGTAAGGCAAAAAATAAAAAGAAATTGAGAAGAGCGTGTGGGGAAAGAGAAGCAAGGTGAGGGTGCTCACATCCAGATTGCAGAATTCCCAGAGGATAGGCGTGTAAGATGATGGAAAAGAGTCAGAAATTAAAGGAGGGGGCTTCCAAAGCAGGAAAAAACTTTGTATAAAAGCCTCCATCGTGTCAGCTCTCCTGAGTGATGAATGAATTCATGCTCAGCCCTGGGGGTTGTGCTCAGCACAGCACAAAACACGAGGTTTGGAGGGAGATGATGGTCTCAGGGTGTTGTGGTGGTGGAGGAAAAGCTGCTGGGAGCCCAGGGCAGGAGCTGTCCCTGTCCTGCACAATCCCAGCTTCCCTGCTGGGGCTGGTTCCATCCTCAGCATCAGTCATGAGGTGGCACTCTTCTCCCAGCAGAGATGCCTTGGAAGCCAGTGTGTGTCTAAGGACAAAAAAAAAAAAAGAAAAAAAGCAATGCCTGGAAAATATCGTCGAGGGATTATTGCAAAAGTTGCTTTTTTGGAATGTCTGGGCAGGGGGAGGCCGTGAGGGATCAGGAGGGTGTCGTGTGGTTGAGGCAGGAATGGATTATTTGAAGGATGTACCTTGCTGAACTATGTCTGAGCTACAGGATGGTGCTCTCCCTGATTTATTTCTGATTTCCCACATGGATTTGAGGAGTCGTGACACCAGCTACAGCCCATATTCTCCTGCATGAAGAGCACCATGCCACAGCCTCTCTGCTGCAGCTTTTATTGCTGCTGCCAGAGCCCTGCTGCCTTGGAACCCTTCCTTGATCCAGACTTTATCCGAGGAGCATTTGGACATCCCCCAGTCCCACGTGTCCTGTCTCACCAAAATCAAGACTCCCAGGCTCAGAGGTAAACAGGGAAAAAACTAAACCCGGATATTTCTGGCTAAAACCATCCATCTCTAACATTTCATGTCAGTGTTTTATGAGAAATTTTAAAATCTCCTGATTCTGGCGATGTTGGAATCCTAGAAGCTGAAAATTTAGCTTTTAGTATATAATAATATATATGGAGTGTGATGGAGACTTCAGGGTGGAGCTTAGTTGTTCTTTTTTCACCTTCTTCATGGCTTTGGGTGGTTTTCTGTAACTGGAAGATAAAGAAGATAAAAACCTCACGTGGCCCCAGTCAGCAGCAGCTCAAACCAGCAGCATCTTCCACGGGGGTTTTGTTGCTCCACACTGCAGACCTGACTCAGATCTCCACAGTTTTACACCTCCATGGCATCCTGGCTAAATCCCAAGGAACCTAACAGAGGTCTGCTCTTGGGGCAGCATCCCCTGGCTCCTGCTGGGCTCCCAGGGTGTGTTTGACATCCAGGCTGGGAAAGAGAAATAAAATTTGCTGTGGTGTCTCTGAAAACTTCCCAAGTCTTTAGACAGGACAAGGGGGAACGGCTTCAGGCTGACAGAAAGTGGGGTTACATGGGATATTAGGGAGAAATCCTACTCTGGAAGGTGGGGTTGGTTAAATTCCCTCCCACTAAGAAAATTAAAGGGGATAAGATCTACTACCCAAGGCCATCACTTAAAAATAGCAACAAAAACCAGCCCAGATTTTCCTCCTCCTCCCAGGACTTGGGATTTTTAGAGTTCTCTTCTGCAAACCATGGAGCTCCTCTTCCCTCAGTCCTCTTGCTGCTCTTTCAGGTGAAACACAAGTCAAAAATACCATCTCTGAACACGGGGTATCTTTAGAAGAGCTGATTTCTTCAAGTTTTCTCTTCTAAACTCAAGTTCCACCCACCCACGTGTGGCTTGTCCCAGCCCACCTAAAAGGATGCAGCATTATGAAACCACCCAGGCACACCCAGCTGAAATGAGCCCTTGCTTCCCAAAAATTCTATCTAAAATTGATAATACTGACAAAGGGAGCCTGCAAGAAGGATGGAGAGTTACTTTTCATGATGTCCTGGAGTGGCAGGACAACAGGGAATGGCTTCAAACTGACAGAACGTGAGTTTCAGTGGGATGTTGGGCAGGAATTGTTCCCTGGCAGGGTGGGCAGGCCCTGGAATAGAATTCCCAGATTTGCTGTGGCTGCCTCTGGATCCCTGGCAGTGCCCAAGGCCAGACTGGATGGAGCTCTGAACCACCTGGGGCAGTGGAAGTTGTCCCTACCCATAAAAGAGGCTGGAACAAAATGATTTTTAAGTCGCCAAAGCATTCTGGGAGTCCATGATTACATTTCACGTGGTGAAACTGAAGAAAAAAAAAATATCACCACAAAACCCCGTGGTGTGACAGGATTAATTCAGCCAACCCAAGGAGTGAATCTCTGCTTCACCACCAGAGCACAGAAATGTTTGGGGGTTTTGTGTTTCTGGTGGAGTCTAATGGCATTTCCTCACTTCCTCCCTCTCCCCACTCACAAAAAACATTTGTAGTGCTGAAAGCTTCACTGCATTTCTAATTTGGGAAAGACGCTGTGGCAAAGCTCATAATTCCTTCTCTGCAGTTTAGCAGGGTAGTGTTACACAATTTGGCTACAAGAAATCCCCGTAATAAATGACAGCTCTTTCAGCCTCTTGGCAGTGCAAGGCCCAGCCATCAGTCTTGTGAATGCTCCCATAACCATTGAAAAGTGGAAATAATTTGGAATTGTGGCTTAACACATTATTAATCACAGAGCAAAGGGTTTGGTCTGCTCTCACCAGCAATATCAATGTAACCTCCTGGAATTCTCTCGGGTGGCAGCACAGGGATAAAAGCCTGTGATTTTAATGATCAACTAAGCATCATTGGACACAGAACTCAAGGCCAGCATTTCAGGGAGCATCCCTCAAAATTTGGTCAGCTTTCACTTCATAAATCCCCTTGGGAATGTGGACAGGTTGTTTGTGTGTCCATGGGAGTGTTTGTCACTGAAAGAGGAGGTGATGAATGTTCACTGTCCTGACTGATAATAAACTGTTTGAGCCAGTTCAGAGGAGGCTCCAGGATGAGCAGAGGGCTGGAGCAGCTCTGCTGGGAGGAAAGGCTGCCACAGCTGGGATTGTTCAGCCTGGACAGGAGAAGCTTTGGGCTGAGCTCAGGGTGGCCTTGCAGGGCCTGAAGGAGCCCCAGGAAACCTGGAGAGAGACAATTCCCAAGGGCTGCAGGGACAGGACACAGGGAATGGCTTCAGCCTGAGAAATGACAAGTTCAGGTGGGATGTTGGGAAAAAAATCCTTCCCTGGGAGGGTGAGGAGAGGCTGGGCTGGAATTCTCAGATTTGCTGTGGCTGCCCCTGGATCCCTGGCAGTGCCCAAGGCCAGGTTGGACACTGGGGTTGGAGCAGCCTGGGACAGTGGGAGGTGTCACCCCTGCCATGGCAGGGGTGACACTGGATGATTTTTAATGTCCCTTCCAACCCAAACCATCCTGTGGCTCTGTGAGTTGTGTTTCCCCGTGCTTTGAGCTGGGATTCCCCTGGGAACAAGCTGCTGGTGCTTTCTGAGCCCAGCAGTGATTCCATCAGCCAGCCAAAGGCTCCAGAGTTTCCAACAAGGCAATGACCCAATCCAAGCTTCACGAAAGCCCAAAGCATCTTCTTGCTGCACTTCTGGCTTTCAGAAGGAAGCGGATTCACTCTGGATGACAGCAGGTAGCAAAGCTCTCCACAGGAATGGAATCACTCCTCAGGATCCCATTTGGCATCTCGGGGGAATTCCTCCAGTTTTTCATGCAGCTTCTTAATCACATGGATGTTCCTGAATGCAAATGTGTCAGAGTGACAACGGAAAGAGCCTTTCAGAGGAAATAACCTCAAGATGAGGATGCCATGACTGGTGCTATTCACCTCTAGAAGGTTTAATTCACCTCGGGAATAATGTGGCAACAATCCTACGGCTTTCCACTCTCTTCTGTGCCGTGTTCAAGCCAAGCCAAGCCTGGCCTGCTGCTGTTGTGTGGCACCTTGAACTAAATTGCTGTGAACATTTCTCTCCAAAGAGGGAGCACAGTCAGAGCCCTGACACTGCAAAACTCGGGGATAATGCTGGAGCTTGTTGCTAACAGGAGAAAGATGGAGATTAAGATGACAACCGCAGGAGAAAATCCACTTTGCAGCTTTTTTTTTTTTTACCCTGTCATCTGTAGGAGAGAGAGCTACGAGCACAGCTGATGAGGTGTGATGCTTTAGAGGAGGAGAGTTTGGGTTTGCGAGGCGCTCTGAATGTCTTGTTTTCCCACCAGCGCTGCCATCTCTCTAGATAAGCTCATTTCAAAAATTAATGGACCAGATCCTTGCCTGTGCTAATGCTGCACTGTGCTGCTTCAGAGGGGTAAACAGCATTAAAGCAGCCTGTTCCTGCTCCTGCAGCTCTCCCCCTGTCCCAGGAAATTTGGATCAGCCAGAAGGGATCAACCAAAAGCCCAGAGTCTGGAGCAAATCCTTCTGGGGAAGGTGAGAGGTGTCACCACCCCCTCTGATTGTCAGTGGCTGCTGCTTTGGGGCTGTAGGCTGAGGGCAAAAATGATTTTACAAGCTCCTGATGGAACAAATATTCCCAGGACTGGAAGAGCATTGGGAGAGTCCAAGTTTGGCATCACCAGCACTCCTCCACCCAAAGCAGGTCCCTGCTGCTTCGGGCTGCACACTCAGAAAGAGGCATGAAAAACAGTGAGGGATAAATCCCTTGCTGCTGGTTCTCTCAGTTGTGCTGGTTAAACAGACAATTACCTCTTTTTTGTGTTGTTTTTTGGTGGCTGTGGTCGGTGCTGAGCAGGGCACTGCCCCATCCACTGTGACAGCTTCAACCGGACAACTTTAATTTTAATTTTAATTTTAATTTTAATTTTAATTTCAATCTGCTGCTCTAAGTCAGACTCCAAGCCAGGGAGAGACACTGCAAGAGGGACTGGGAGAGCCCAAATGCTGCTCTCTGTCTCTTTGGCTCACCCTTCCCATGAGGATACAAACCAACCTGAGCACAGCAGCTAAAATCAGGACCAGCAGTGAATTGACAGTCATTACACACAGAAATGGGTCCAACATCCTGCAGCTGGATCCTGCCACCATCCAGATTCCACAGAGGCCATCTGCTCTCCAGAGTCACACTGGATGTTTTCCACACAGGAGTTTAAGGTGAGTGTTGCTGGATTTCTACTGAAGGAAGGATTTCGTTGGAATTAATCCAGAATGAAAGATTTTGGTTTCAAGACCAGCTGGGGGTTCCCCTTGCATTTCATGTGAATCAACAGACTTTGGGACCTTCTTCACCTCCTACCTGAGCAAGGCAAAGAGGCCATGAATCTTCCATGGGTGCAATCCATGCTGGATGCCAAACACCTCACCTGGAATTTCGTCTCCAGAGAGAATTAAAGCCTGTGCTTGTTTTCAAGGTGATCGTTCTGTCAGACCCAAATAACTGTGGATTGTTTCCATCTTGGGGTGAGGTGGTTGAAATAGAACTTTTCTGTTTGTGCAGGGGTGAGACTGAGGAATAAACCCCTAGGACAACTCAAACTCAATAGTCGCCATCAGAAGTGCCAGATATTTTTGACCTTGTCTTTTTAATGCAAACACAAAATAGAATGGATCAAAGCTAAAAAAAAAAAAAAAAGCCATCACAACTAGCATAAAATTCTCCTGATGAAGGGAAATGATGGACCACTTCTGATATAAAAAACTTTCTTTCCTTTTCCTTTTTGTCTCTTTTTTTCTCTTTCCTCATCGAAGGATGGCAGAATGTCAGACTGACACACCATCAGGTGTAATCCTGAGCTGAGTGAAGGCTGTTCATTTGATTAAGGGGCTCTGACAGGTTTTGAAACAATGCATGAATGAACCCGGAGGATTGAATTCATTGCAAGTGTAGGTGCTGTATAATAATGCAGTTTTCACAAACCTTTCCTGCTGCAGCAGCTGGGACATCCCTCCACCTCCCCATCCTGCTGAATTCAGAGGGACTGAGCAGGGCTTGTGACAGGGCAGCTAATGAGGTGAAAATTCAGGGAGGTGGATTCAGCAAACGAAGCCCTGCAGTGATCTGACAGCTGCTGAGAAAGCTGTGTGGAAAAGGAGCTGAAACTCTCCAAAAAAACCCACTGAATCGCTTTGAGATTAATTCCTCTCAGCTCAGAGCAGTGGGACAAAACGAATAAACCACTGTCCCTTGACAAAGCCTGTGCCTGCACAGGGAGCTGCTGCAAAAAACTTGTTGAAGCTCAGGAAAGTTGATTAAAGCCCACGATGTGTCAGCACAGACACAGAGCTCATGGTGAACAGCTGTAGGTCAGCATCGAAGGGATTTTTCCCCAATTAAAGTATTAAAATTTCCTTCTTCTGTGTCCAGGACGAGGGGCTTAGCGGCTGGGTGGGAATCAGGCAGTGGATTAGATCTAATTACTCCTGGCTGTAATAAATCAGGCCTCTGGATGGCAGATAAGGAGATGGGATGGCCTTTGGAGCCTCCAGGGGGACATTTGGATCATCCATTGCCCATTTGCCTTCAGTATTTTGGCTAGAAGACTTCGAACACATTAATACCCACGTATTTTTCCATTCATCCAGCACTAGGAAAAGACTGGTCCCTAGTTGTTTTTTGGATTTTTTTTTTTTTTTTTTCTGATGGAAATTCAGGTTTGGATCGCTGTGGAACAGACAAAACTTTTGGGGATGCTTTTCAGGCAGACAAAACATCATCATAAATACAGGTATCTCCTAGCCCCAGAGAGAAGGGAGACTCAATCCTCTGGTAGAAGGGAAGGAATCTCTTTTTCATCCCTGAGAGTCGACTTCAGCAGCGCCCACGCACCGTTCCTTGTGTTGGAAACTTTAATAACTTCACTTGAAAATCCTGCCTTTTTGATGGCAGTGGAAATAACATGACTTTTAAACAAGTAGAGGAGACTGTCATTGAAGTCGAGCCAGCTATGTGGGAGTCAGATGATTAAGGTAGATGTGGTGTAGGAGGGGAGAAATACTATCATTTGGGGAAAAAAAAAATAATACTGTATTTTGAACAGGTTTAATGTTCTCTTCCAGGGAAGTGGGGTTGTTATTATTAAGAGCATTACCAACATTAGATGCAGGGCTTGATTCTCTGTTGATGTGCCTTGGCTGTAATTGCTCCCATCCATGCAAATTGCCTAAAAATGAGTCTCAGTTATCCCTGAGCTGTGCAGCTGAAGGCTGGGGGAGCTGTGGGCTCACTTTCTCAGGTGTAGGAACAACAAGGCAGAGGGTGGGATGGGAGGGAGGGGTCTGCTCTGTCCACTTGGGCCACACCAGTGTCTGTGTCACACCAGGGATGCACTTCTGTCCTGTCAGAAAGTGTCTCATTCCTCTGGCCCCTTCTGAGTTTTATCCCAAGGCTGTGCGATGCTGCTCCCTTATTTTTTGGGCAGATATTGCTGCTCCACCAAGAGTAACTCAGCACATGCCCAAAGCTGGCTCTGGAGGAGCTGGAGCATCCCGAGGGCACAGGCAGCCGTGTTGGGTTGATGCTGAAAGGTTCTATTCTTGTTTGAAGCAGGATCCACCTCTAAATCCACAGCCCCTCTGCCCCTCTCTCTTCTGCCCATCCTGCTTTTTGCATAATCTCCTTTCTTTCCTGCCCATCCTGCTTTTTGCAGCATCTCCTTTCTTTCTTGCCCCTCCTGCTTTTTGCAGTGTCTCCTCTCTTTTTTTTCAATTCCGAGGGCAGAGGCAGCAATGTTGACTTGATGCTGAAAGGTTCTATTCTTGTTTGAAGCAGGATCCACCTCTAAATCCACAGCCCCTCAGCCCCTCTCTCTTCTGCCCATCCTGCTTTTTGCAGCATCTCCTTTCTTTCCTGCCCATCCTGCTTTTTGCAGCATCTCCTCTCTTTTCTGTCTGTCTGGAGGGCAGCAATGTTGGGTTGATGCTGAAAGTTTCTGTTCTTGTTGAAAACAGGATCCACCTCTAAATCCACAGCCCCTCTGCTCCTCTTTTTCCTGTCCATCCTGCTTTTTTGCAGCATCTCCCCTCTTTCCTGCTCATCCTCCTTTTATGGAACATGGCACCAGCACTTGGCCTGTCCCTGTTTTCTCTCTTTGGGATCAGCCCACAGCCAAATGAGGCCAAAAAACTTTGATCTGAGCATTTCCCCCCCACCTCAAAATCTTATTACAATGTGGAAGAAAAGTGCATTGTGCAAAATTTGGGTGTTCAGACTCAGAACTTGAAGCATTACTCAGTTGGTGTTTTTTATTTTTACCTTATCCAATGCTCTTGAATTCCATTGTTCTAACATGAGACAGAGGGGAGGAAAACCTGCACCAACCCCTAATCTACAGAATATCTGAGATAGATCTGGTGGGATATCTTTTGGTCTGGATGTAAAATCTCAGTGCAGCGATTATGCAAAATCCCTGGTGATGACGTGGTTAGACTTGACTCAGAGCAACAAATCTTTCTGCTGATTTAGGGAACTCAAGTGCTCTCACATGCCCTGAAAACTGCTCCAACTCAGGATCTTGGCATCTTGAGACTAAAAGTTGCAGCAATACCTCTTGTTTTACCACTAAAAGCTCCTTCTCCACCAGAAAATTTCCTTTTCTCCTCCTTGACAGACTTGTACAACTTTTTAACTGGTAGGAAAAGAAGATAAATCATAATCTGTGCTCAAAATGCTTTACAGAGAGCAGATATTTCCTTTCTCAGCACAATTATTGGTCTCTGACTCTGCAGCAGAGGACCTGGCTGACCTCAAACCATAACCCAAATGACAGCCACAAGATGCTCTGTGCTAGCAAGTGAATTTTGATTTATATCAATCCCTCCTGCCCTTCTCCAACCTTTCTTCCCACACACCCACAAAAAAGAGTTAGAGGACCCTGTTACTCATTTTGCCTGGGATTTGAGTGACCATGTGCATTTGAGTGCCCCCAGCCTTGAGCTCTTTCTGGTGTTTATTGCAATCTCATGAACTCAGAGGTTTTCCAGCAATCTGTGGTTCAAAACTCGCTGAGAAAATTACTTTTCTTCCTTGACAAACTCCAACTGTTCCCAGGGTCTCTTTAACACCAGGCCTTCGGGCTCACAATAATGAAAAAAAACCAAAAAAAGCCAAGATTTTACAGCCTGCAGAACAGAAGGAAAATACCCCAGCACAAATAATACTTTTTTTACAAGATTTCCCAGCCTGAGCTGACTGTAATTACATGACATCTATGGAAAAACACAGTTGCTGCCTAATGCCACCACCTGCTTGGAATATCCTCTTTATATCAGCATGGTTTCATCATTTCCTTGCAGTGTGATGCCACGGGGTCTCATGATGAAGGCTTTATAACACATATTATAAACACCAGCATGGATTAATGGCACAACCTGCATTTTCTGGGCTTTCACAGCCCCAGTTACAAACTAAGTGTCATTTTTTGTGCCACTACACCTTTTCCTCCTGCTGTTTTCTTCTCCTTTTGTCCAAACAACCTACAGATACGTTGTGTGTTTTGTCCATTGAAGTAAGTTATGGTCATCCTCTATGAAATAGCTTTAAAATGGATTTTTCCTTATCTTCTCCAGCTCTTTAGTTAGTAGAATAATGCAGATAAAGTTTCCTGTGCTGCTCTTTTCACCTGGAAGGTGTCTGGCTGAAGGGTCCTGCTCTCCCTGTGCTGGCTTTTTTTGGGGGGAATGAGGCTGAAGGATGCTGCTCCAGCTGCCTCAGCACTGCCTGGAGTTCTGAGGATTCCATGGGGTCCCACAGGAGGGATGTGGGACTCCTCCTGCATACCTGAAGGCCAGTGCACAGATTTTGGTGTCCTCACGTCCCCTGAGGCGCCTGGGGGGAAACTGAGGCTGTGCTGAAGGAGGAGAGAGGGGCTTGGTTACCTGACAGGGATGGTAGGGACAAAATATTGCACAATCACGGAATGGTTTGGGTTGGAAGAGGCCTTAAAAATCACCCAGTGCCACCCCCTGGCAAGGGGAGATTGACTCTCCAGGCACATTCCTTGAACGAGGAATCTTGGAAGAGTTCCTGCACAAAAAAAAAAGTTCAATCCTTTTTTCAAGGCCAAATGCATTTCACAGAATCACAGAATCACAGAATCACAGAATCACAGAATCACAGAATCACAGAATGGTTTGGGTTGGAAGGGACATAAAAAATCATCCAATCCCACCCCATCCATGGGCAGGGACACCTCCCACTGTCCCAGGCTGCTCCAAGCCCCGATGTCCAACCTGGCCTTGGGCACTGCCAGGGATCCAGGGGCAGCCACAGCAAATCTGGGAATCTCATTCCAGCACCTCCCCACTCTCCCAGGGAACAATTCCTGCCCAAAATCCCATCCAACTCTACTCTCTCCTTTTTTTTTTTTTTTTTTTTTTTTTTTTTTTTTTTTTTTAATTCTTTCACCTTTTTCCCCAGTCACACAGATCCCCTTGACTCTCAGTGCAAATCAGCCAACAATTTTCACCTCTGTCTTGGCATCCCTGGGGATTTGTTTCATCCCCCAAAAGATGAGCAGGTTCATTTGGTGCTCCCCTCATTCTGGTTTCCAAGTCCCAGTGGATAAAGCTGCAACTCAGGACTGGTTGAAGAGAGAGGGTTTAACTCATGGTGCCCTGGCTGTGGTGCAGACCTTGGGGGGAAGGTGCTGGACAGAAATTTCTCTGATTATTTAAAGCTTTCTGTGCATTTGATTCTGGTGATTTTGTAGACTTCAGTAAAGCTTGACTGGTGTCTTTTCAGCATCAGAGTCCTTTCCAGCATCAGAGGCTGTTCAGAAGACTACTTTGAAATGTTAGGATTCTCTATCTGCTGGGTCTTGCTAGCAAGAAGTGAAAGAGCTTCATCTGCACAAAAAAAACCCCAAAAAAACCAAAACTCCAGGGGAACTCCTGGAGATGTTTTAATTGTTTTTCTTACACAAAAATCCAGATTCTGTTATTGTTCTGTTCTGCTGGGTGTGATATTTACACAATATAATGAAAAGAGGTTTAGGAGAGACGTGATCTCTGCCTCGGCTGCCATCAAGAGAATCAGCCCTGAGATCTGTGTTTTCAGGATTCTCTGCCCCAGCCCTGTTATCTTATAAAAAATCTGATGGAATTTTTAGCCCATGTTTGTAATGGACCTGCCTGTACCTGCTGGAATTTTGGCTTTTGGTTCCTTTCTTTGTAACACATCAAACCACAGGTGCCAGATGGAAAATGTGGTGGGAGGGATGAACTCAAGGAAGGGAGGCAAGAGGAAGGAGAATTTCCATGGACTGAGAAGTTTTGTCCATTCCAGTGTCTCCATTTGCCATGGGCAATTTGTACAATGAAATATTCCAGGTTTATTGGGTCTCTCCTTGTGGAATGGCTCTTCCCACCCATCTGCAGAAGGGACAGTGGCTGCAGAGAGGAGAAAACTCAGATTTCCTGAGGGAAGGACACCCTGTGTGGATCCCCCCTTCCTCCCATGCCAATGAGGTTGTAAAGCCAAAACTTCCAGTGTGGGCGCTTTATCTAGATTACAAACATTCATCTGCTTCTAATCTTCCATTTGCCTCTTAATTAGAGCCTTAATTGCTTCTCCTCTGAGACCATCAAGGAGCTGACAGATCCTTCACAACTCAATTCAATCCTTTAGGGTCTTAATTCAGAGGCCACCAGAGACTGAGTCCTGCTCCACAGGTTTGGGAGGGCTTTGGATCAAAAGTGCACATTAAACCTTGGATGGACATCGAGAGGGGATGGTTTTGGACTGGATTTCTATCACTGGTGTCTTTTCAACGCTTGATGGGTGTTTTATATCCCTTTGGAGGGAAGAGGAAGATGTAGCAAGGTTAAAATTCATGTTTTATGTCTTAAGCCTTGGATGTTGACCAATTATGAGGGTTTTAAAATCCTGGTGTTATCAAGCACTGATGGGAGTGTCTTAAGGAGGAGATTTAGCCCTTGACTCATGGTAAGAGAAGAGCATTTTCCTAAAAATGCAAAGCAAAACCTCCTCCCCTTCACAGCTGCGGACTTGTGGCTGCTGCTTTAGAAGCAGATTTTTGGCCAGAGAAGAACCTCTGACTGCCTCAAAACCTTTGGCTTTGGACTCTTCAACACTTTTTCATGGCATCTGTCACAGCCCTGTTGGCAGTTAGAGACTCATTGCTGCACTTAATATCTGAAAAAAGGGGCTAATTTGTTGTCTTCCCACTGGAAAAGGAGATTAATGGAAAAAAAATTGGAAAACAATTGGAAAATGGATGGGGAGGTTTTCCCACTCTGGAGATCTGGGTGTAATAAATTAATACTTCTTATGCAAGGTTACAAAAACAAAAAAAAAGGAAAAAGAAAAAAAAAATAGAAGAAGTTAATGGCTGGTTAAAAAAAGTGCCAGCACAATTTAATTGGAGTGGCTGACTCATAAATCTTTTAATCTTTTTTTTTTAGGGGAAGCCTCTCTCTCTCTCTCTCTCTCTCTCTCTCTCTCTCTCTCTCTCCAGTTCACACTGGTCTGCACCAGTCAGAAATGTGGAATTAAAGTTGCCAACCTTGATGCTGCTTAAGGCTCCCCCCAAAAAGTCTGGAATGCCTTGTTAGACATGAGTTATGATGATGATGATAATAAGAATGATAATTATGATAAGAATGACAATTCAGCAGTTGTTTGTAGCTGGGTTTTTTGCTGGCAGCTGGGAACCTGTCCCAAGGAGAGAGGAGCAGGCAATCCATGGCCAATCCATGCTGGACACTCATCTCAACCTCCAGAGAGCCAAAAAGATGCCAAAGATGCATAAACCACAATTCCTTCAATGGTGACAGAGAACAATAAAAGCTCTGAGTTGAGCTTTTAATTTTTTCAAAACCATTCAATTCTTCACAGCTATAAAAAAAAAACCAAGGAGGAGCCAGCTTGGAGTTTTATAATCACAGGGAAATTTAGGCTGGAGGGGGTTTCTATCCACTTCTGTGATATCTGGCACATCCTTGGATATCCTCACTGTCTCCCAACTCTGTTACATCTCTGAATTCCCTGACAAATCCCTGGGGCTTTGGCTCCCCCTTTAAGCCTTGGCCACTGCCATGGAGATTTTGGCTTTTCCAGAGAGATTTTGATTTTTCCAGAAGAGGTTTTGACTGCTCTGGCCTCACTTTGCTCCTGCTGGGAGATAAATCCTGATCAGAGCTGCCAGGGCAAATTATTTGTCCTGTTCATCACTTTGTAAATTCAAACTGCTGGGAGAAGCTTGGCAGGAGCATATCTGAGTGTGAGTTACTCTCCCCACTACTCATTTCTGAAAAGCTAATGGAATTCAGCCAAATATTCCCTCTGAATTCATTTTTCTAAATCAAATTTTAGAATTCCTCAGATACCTCAGACATGTTCCTCATAACCACTGGAAATTTGGTTTTGGAGATCTCCTTCCTTTTTGCTTTGTTTCGAATGTTTCTTTAAATCAGGTTTGTTTCTGGTCTAAGGTGTAAGAATGGAACAATCCTGTATTATTAAAATCCCTTTTTGGGTTTTTTTTTTAAACTAAAGGTTTATTTTATGTCATTCTACAGAAATCACAGCTAAGGAAAAATGCCAAAATTACAAAGAAAAGAAATCTTGGAGAGCCTTGTGACTTTCTTTAAATCATTCTTGGGAATATTGGGAATGAAGGAGATGGAGTGAGAGAGCAAGAGCACGGCAGTGACTCCAAACTTTGTCTGATTTTCCTTGGAATGCTGTGATTGAGACCACTGACATCACTGCAATTCTTTGTGATTTGGTTTTCCTTAAATTCCTTGAGTTTTTTCAGTGGCCTTGGGAACCCCAGGAACTGTGCCACGATGGGAGTTTTTAGTGCTGGCAGCTGCTTTCTAGGATAAAAAAATGGAAACTCATAAATTTTCTGTATTTTTTCGTGTCCTTTGCACAGCCAGTGGTGTTTCTGCAGTCCACAGTCTTGTTCTTTTTTTAATCTATCAACTGCTGAGTTTTAATTTCTGGTTTAACTCACAACTTTGCTCATTCTTTAAACTTTCAGCTCACTTCTGGCTTTACAGTTGCTGCTCTATTCAATTTTGTGAAAACTTTCTGCTGAAGGTGAATAATCTTTCTGCTCACGTTCTTTAGAAACAGATGCAAATATTTGTAATTTTAGAGGGGCCTTCTGGTTATCAGGGAGCGTAATGCAAAGTATTTATCCTTCATTACAGTTCAGGGAGAAAGGAGAAAACAATATTATAGAGCTGGAAGTAAATAAGCAGCAGGGGGAGAGGTGAAAAGATCTTTTAGAAATATGGGAGGGAACAGAGTTTTCAAAAAATAGGATTTTGAACTGCAGGCTACCCAGACAGACTTCATCTCTGGAAATCAAACGGAGCAAACAAGGTAATCAGCATGAAAGAATCAGTTCATTCCAGCAGAATTCCAGGGGTGAGGCTCTGCCCTGACTCAAATCTGTGCCTGGGATTTCACCACCCTCATCTCCAGGCAGGTAACACCCCTGGATGGCCCAAAGGAAAAGTCTAAAATTAGAAATAACCACAAAATATTTCCTTTTCCAGGAGAAGATTTCAGTGCTGACCCTTTTCTCACACCATTCCTGGAGCCAGCTGAGTGTGCCTGAGTGGAAGCTGAGCACATTCAGGTTCCTGGTGTCATCTTGGGAAGTGCTCTGGAATGGAAAAGGCACTTCAGTGGCCCCCAGCACGTCTCCAGGAGGCTCAGGGATCACAGCTCCACTTGGAGAGCAGCTGGAACATGTTCAGTGAGCTGATCCTGCCTGGGGAACCCTCTGACCTGGGGAGGGCTGAGGTGCCCTTTGCAGAGGATCCTCCAGGTGGGAATTGTGTGGGACACGGGCTCGGGTCCCTCCTGTCATTCCTTAGGATCTGAGCTGGGTCTGGAGCTCCAAGGACTCAGCAGCAACACCTCTGCACTGCCAAAAACTGCTGGGAAACTTGCTTGAAATAATGCTGGAGGCAGAGGAGTTTAAGTATCTGGAATGATGGGATTTTAGGAAGAGTTTAACTGTCTGGAATCACAAGATTACAGGAAGAGTTTAAGTCTCTGGAATCACAGGATTCTAGGAAGAATTTAACTGTCTGGAATAATGAGATGTTAGGAAGAGTTTAAGTCTCTGGAATCACAGGGTTCTAGGAAGAGTTTAGGTGTCTGGAATCACAGGATTTTAGGAAGAGTTTAGGTGTCTGGAATCAGGATTTTAGGAGGAGTTTAAGTCTCTGGAATCACAGGGTTCTAGGAAGAGTTTAGGAGTCTGGAATCATGGGATTTTAGGAAGAGTTTAAGTGTCTGGAGTCATGGGATTTTAGGAAGAGTTTAAGTGTCTGGGAAGAGTTTAAGTGTCTGGAGTCAGAGGATTTCAGGAGGTGTTTAAGTATCTGGAATCACAGGATTTTAGGAAGCCTCTGCTGGTCAGTGGAGAAGGTGCCAGCCCAACTTCCCTTTCTTCTTGGAAAACAGGAGCAGGGCCAGAGTTAAAGCAAATTTAGGGGTTCCTGTCATTCCTCTGGCCGTGGGGATCCTGAGCCCAGCAGGGAATAATGTGGGTAGGCTCAGGAGTGATGAGCAAAGAGAGGATTTTGGAGCACCTCCCTGTACCTGTCCTTGGCTTAGGAAGGAGCAGTGGAGGTCAGTGGGAGTGTGGAAAGAACTGGGACCTGCCCTTTCTCCATGCCCAGAGAGACTTTGGAGGCATTGCAAAGACAGGATGTGCAAAATGAAGCTTTTCTGGTGCAAGTCTGATACGTGGTCAGCACAGAGTTATTTAAAAATATCTGACCTGTTAGGTAATCCCTGGATACCTGTCCTTTAGAGACCTTACCTTTTAATATGAGTTACTGCTTGAATCCAAATATTATATTTGAACATTTAGGGGTGAGGGAGCAGCTGGAGTTGTGAAGAGCTGAGGAAGTAATTGGTGAGAAAGATGTGAAAGATGGACAAAAAAGCCATTATCAAACATTCATAACAGGTTTGCAAAGTACAGCACTACCCAGAGAATAAAGCTGTTAAACAAATGTGCAATCCCTTTTCCCTGAAAGTGAGATACAGCAAAATTTTACTTGAAATACTCCTAATCAGCATCTCTTTGTTATTTCCCACAAACGTTGCTCCCTGATTTCTTGCTGTTCCTCGCAGTGTTGACTATTGTGAAATTGTAATTGCCTCCTTTATGGTCTCCCACTCCTCTTCAGCAATAAAACTCATCTTTTGTACCTGTAGAGAAATATTCCTGAAGGAAACAGCCCGATGGGATGGGAATGCCTTTCCCTGCTGGCATTTAGAACTCCCCTCCTGCTAATGCCTCTCATTTTCTGTCTTAGAATAAATAACAACGAAACATTTTGTTAGAAGCAGGAAAATTAAAATGGGACAGGAGTGAAAGGAATTGCTGGCAGCTCCAGGGAAATGGGGATGTGTGAGAAGTTAAACCTTGTCCAAGTCTAGCACCCAGCAGCAGGAGATGTTAAAACCCATAAAATGGAGAGGAAAGCTGCAGACTGGAGACCCCTTGTGTTCTGATCATTCCTGGAATGGAGATGATCCAGTTTGGAGCACAGGCCACTTATTTCTGACCCTGCTGAAACTACATTTCAGTCAATGTGCTTTGGTCACATCCCAGAGCACGATGAAATGCACTTTTGTTCTTTGCCTTGCAGAAACACTCAGCTGGGAGAAATTCCTGGCATTTTTCTTCCTTTCACCTGCATCCCCCTAAGAAGCAGTCGGACAGGATAAATATTTCTTCTTTGAAGAGCAGTGGAAAATTCAAGTGAGAAACTCTGACCCCAGAAATGTCTGTATGGAGAGAGGGCAAATTGTGCTGAGAGGTTTTGAAGGGTTGAAACTGCTTCAATCCATATCAGAGGGAGAAATTGTTTGCTAGGACTGGGCAAGGCTGAGGGGTAAATATGACAATGCATCCCAGAGAAATCAAACCCACAATAAATCAGCCAGTCAAAGGGGCTGTAGTGAAGAGGGAAACAGCTTTAGACAATATTTGTCTGGTCAATAGCACCGTTTGCTGTACAAATAACCATCCAAGTGAACATTTTATTGCTTTGCAACATGTTTTCCACAGTGTGGTTGTTTCTGTAGCTGTAAAACCTTCTGCAGACACCGCTCTCAAAGCTGCCCCTGTGTCAGGATTATAAATGCACCCTACCCCGAGTTTATTTGTGAAATTATCCCTCTGAACCTGAAGTTCTCCATCTGGCTTTGTTGCTCCTTTTTTTTCTGACAGCTACGAATGTGCAGATCATTTTCTCTCCTTGGAATTGTTCAGAGCTCAAGTGTTTATTTTTAGGCAGAGGGAATTGCCAGAGTGTCACCAAATGCACCCCACTGGCCAGATACAACTTCACAAGGTTTGTTCAGAATTTTCCTCTTTCTGACCATTTCTTCCCCCCATTTTTTGTTTTTTCTTTTTCTTTTTGCATCTTTCTCTCTCTTCGAGTTTCTTTCTCTCAGTTTCTCTTGCTATTGTGCCTTACCTGACCTTCCCACTGCACCTCCCAAATTTAAAAGGCTTTCCTTTTCTTCTTCCAGGTCTATTTCCTTATCAGAATTATACATTTGCAGGTCTTGCTTAATTTTTTTTTAAAAATACCTACTTTGCTTGTGATGATAAGACTTCCCTTAGAAATAGCTTTCACCAGATGAAAAAGGCTTAAAAATTTTAAGCCTATGGCAAGGATCCAATTATCATAAAAATATTTCTAACTGTAGATTATTTTGCATTTTAAACTCTGGGAAATGGGGGCTACAAAATGTGGAAATACCGGATGTGTCCTCCAGCTGCAGTGAAGTTTGGTTGGATTTTTTTTTTTCCCCCCATTCCTCAAGGCTCCTCAGTGGTTCCACAGCAGCCTAAAGTCCTTTTGTTGTCCCAAAATTGATGTTTTTATGCACTTGAGAGATGTGCACCACCATGAGGAAAAGCACAGAGATAAATCTTAGCAAAAATTTTATCCTTCGAATCCAAAGAGATATTTTTGAATGCTGCTGCAAATAAATAAAGAAAAACGTCTATTGGAAGGATCCATAACAAATATTTTTTAAAAAGCAGCTTTACTTTAAGAGTCTGATGATGATGGATGAAAGAGTCAGGTTGAGTTAATGTTTTTGGAAAATGCCTTTTTGGAAAATGAGGATTGTGCCCTCAAAGGGATCTCCATGAAAAGATGGGAATGACCAAGGTGTAGGGATTCTCCCTGGGATAATACTTTGTTATGTACCTTAGCAAAGGCACAGCCACTCCTTTTTGCATCTCAGGGAGTTATGGCAATGCTTCCACGGGGAATTAAGAGCTCCTCGATTTGAACTTTCTGCTGAATTTTAATTTGGTTCGTTATTTTAATGTCAAATAATAAAAAGGCATTATTCCTTATTTCCTGTCCTAACACAGGACGCAGAATTCCCACGACAATCCATAAAAATTGTGCTTCACACAACAGAGAGATGTGATTTTGGAGCACTTAGGGCGGAAAGTATTAAAACGTATTTACCTGTGCAGTCAAATTTAAGCAGAATCAATAATTAATAACAAGTGTTAGCAAATGTTCACCCTCATCATTTCCCATTTTATTTCTCATTGGAGCTATATCTGATGGGGAAGCTCTGAAAACAGAGAAAGGATTGTTTTCCCTGGTTAAACTCGAGAGTGGCTTTTCTGATGGATGACACAACGTGATGACCTCAGTCTGGTTTGGATCCCTCAGCAATGACACGAAATGAGGACACTGCTGTGGGTGCCATCACATTTTCCTGGCTTCAGCTTTTATAATTTTGTATTTTGTAACTTTCTTGGCAGGAATGCCGAGCTGGGCTTTGCTCTCACTTCCAGCTGCTCTCACTCTGCATCAGCTGGGAGAAGGAAAGGTGAATATTTGACTGCCTGAATCGGCCTTCAGTGTTTGCCAGGAATGCAACTTGTAAATATTTGTAAATTGAAAGAGTGAAAATTCCTAGTTTTGGTAGAAGTTTGGCCTGATTGCGCCTTCAACAAAAATCACTCAATGTATAGAGTCAAAGCACAAAACAAGAAGCTACTTCTGCACAAGAAAGTGTGTTTTAGAAAGTGTGCTGGTAATTCTGGCATTATTTGATGCCCTCTGCTGATATCTCACTCAGCAGGAGACTCTACCCAAACAGAACCATTTAAAATGGGAAATGGACCCACCCAGTGCAGGGAAAACTCTTTAATCCTGGATATCTTCTGCAGGTTTTCAAACCACTGCATTCAATTTCTCTCTTGATATGAACTGGAAAGGTTGGAGATAAGGAGAGATTTGATTTTTATCTCCAACTTTGCCAGCCCAAAGCAGTCTGAGGGGAGAAAATGAGGTGAGGGAGGTTGGGGGGTCACAAATAGAGAGAGATGAGACTTCAAACCAACAAATCTACATTTGCTGCACTGCAGAAATATTCTGCCTTTTGATCTTGTGGGTGGTTTTGCTGAGACATTTTTTTAATTCTGCCACTACTTGCCAATCACTTTGCTGGGAAACACGGTGTTCAGCAAACCTGAAAATATCCCCCACCCCCTTGGGATGTCAAGTTCCTTCAGCTGCAGTTCCTGGATCTTGGGATGGTTTCAGGGAACAAACAACAATTTCCTCATTGTCTCACCTGAAGGTGATGCAGATGTTTGAAATCTCGGTGCCTACTGCACAGATCAGGAGCACTAAACATTTCATCTTGATTTCTCTTCAGTACCGCCTACCTCCTGGAAAATTTGGAAGCCTTGCACTTACCACTTCAAATTCCCTGTCAAGTTTCTTTCAGTTTTGGTTTTTTGGTGTTTTCTTTTCTTTTTTTTTTCTTTTTTCCCTCTGCTCCATTTTTGTCTCACACGTTTATTATATGGTGACAAATGCAGTTTTTCTTCTGACACCACATAATAGATGTGTGAAACACACACATGTTCTAGTAGGAGACTGCTCTTTATTTCCTGGCTCCAGTTGCAAAACATGAGTCAGGGCTGGAAAGGTTGTGCCTCTGTCAGAGCTGAGGAATCCACACACTCAAACCTTCCTGGGTTTTGCTGCAGTCGTGGGGGAAAATGGCAAATTTCATTCTTGTATTTCTACAATCAGTGTTTTCTCCTCCCCCAAGCACATCAAATCTTCATTATATTTACTTATTTCAGGCATTGATGCTGTTATTAACAGGAAAAAAAAAACACCTCCAGCTTCTAGAACACAGTTAAAATACCCTCCTATAATTCAGGCTTTAATACAAAAAAGAAACATTATTTTAGTGGTGCATTTGCTGTGTTTTTTTTTTTTTTTTTTTTTTTTTTTTTCTCTGCACCAAGTGATTTCTGCTGTTCTGCTGCATAATTGCAGGTAACAACCACCCAGCATCTCCACAAGGCTCCGGTGACACAACATTCCTTGTTTATCCATCCCAGCTTCCAGTGTTCTGTGCACTCCAGTGGGAGCCCCAGTGAAACACAGAATCAGACGAGACCTTTTGTGAGCTAAAGTGGAACAAGCCCCATGTTACAAGTTAAAACAAAACCCAAAGGAAAACGAGCAGGCAAGGAAAAAAAATAATAAAGAGAGAGAACCGAACACATCATCACTTCCTACTGGATCCAGCCTTGGAATGCCACAGGGCTGGCAGTTGTCCTGCAGATACCCACGAGTGACTGGAAGCAGCAGGACCGTGGTGCTTCCAAGTTAATCACAAAACAGAATTTTGCATTGATTTCTTTTTTTTTTTTTTTTTTTTTTTTTTCCCTAAGCAGTTTTATCCCACAAGGTCCCTGTGGTTGAGCTGCTCCTGCAATAGAATGACAAATAACGGGGTGACATGCTGTGAAAAATTTAGAAAATGAGAGATGCTATCCCATTTTCCAAACGGAGCAGAAACAACACTAATTCCGTTAGGCAAGACGGAACAGACAATTAAACTGGGCATGCTTTTAATTTTGGAGCTCACCAGAGAACGGATGCCTTTTTCAAAAGCAACGAATGTGGAAGTGATTCCTTTAAAACCAAGCAAAACCACTGATTTTTCCTTGCTAAAATGAAAGCATTTACCTTATACAAAGTATAAGAAATGTTACCTGTTGCCTCCACCATTCCTTCTAGGATTACAACAATTTCTAGCTCCTCTTTGGGCAACTGGGCTTTGGAAATCTCCCAGAAAGGACTCTGCTGGTTAATCTCATGGCTGATGATCAGTGGTGAAACCAAAAAGAGACGATCATCCCCTGTGTAATAACCTACGTTGATATCTGTCTGGTTGAGTGGTATAAATTCCCCCTCCTTTGTCTGTTTGGATTTGATCAACTTGGCTCGTATTGATGCCTCTACAATGTGTGAATTCCTAAGGTCTCCTACTCGGAACATCAGACACAGCTTCCCATCCCGCATGGAAATGACTGCGTTTGTAGAAAAAACCAAGGTTTCTGCCCTCTTCTTGGGTTGGGATATTTTCACAAACATGCAGCCAACCATGAAGGCGTTGACGATAGAACCTAGGACAGACTGCACTAAAAGCAGGATAATTCCCTCGGGACACTTGTCCGTGATGACCCGGTAACCGTACCCGATGGTGGTTTCGGTCTCGATTGAGAATAAAAAGGCTGAGACAAACCCATTGAGGTTGCTGACGCAGGGGGTCCACGTGCTGTCCCCTATGTGATCCATGTCCCCTCGCATGTAGGCAATGAGCCACCAGATCATGCCGAAGAAGAGCCAGGTGACCGTGTAAACCATGACGAAGATCAGCAGGTTGAACCTCCACTTGAGGTCCACCAGGGTGGTGAAGATGTCAGTCAAGTACCGGTAAGTCTCTCTGACATTCCCATGGTGGACGTTGCACTTCCCGTCTTTCCGAACGTACCTCTGGATTTTCCTCTTGGCGCATTCTTTGCTGATGTTTTTTGGCAGGTCCTCTCTGGCTTGTTTGGGCAGCTTTGGTTGGTGGATAGTGACAGGGCTCTCGATGTCCTGCTCCATTGAGTCTTCTTCCAGGACGTTGGCTGCCGCGGAAAACAAAACAAAACAGAAAACAACCAAGGAAAAGTCATTACTCCTCTTATTGTTGCTCTAAGTCAATACACAACCTTTTCCCGTGTTAATCAATAAAATGATCACCCTCACTCTTTGCTAACACAAAAATCAAATGATGCCAAGGACCCTCGTTTTATCGCCACGCAGAAATAAAATGAAAGCCAGCTCTGGTTTCTTATCAGGTCATCCTATCCATGCCCATATTTAAATTCCACGAGATGGGTTTAAGCAGATATTCCTTTCCCCCCTCACCCCTTTGCAGTTTAATGAATGAAATTTTTTATGCACCAAAAAAGATCTTAGGGAGATAAAAGATATAAATGAGGGAATGGATTCACTTGGGGGTGAGCAGAGAAAATGAGCTATTTTTGAGCTATTTTTTCCCATCAATTGCATTGCTGTGGGGAAAGTATTAAATAAGTACAAGGAGCTTTTTTATTTTTTTTTTTTAAAGCCAACAGTTTTTAGAAAGAACCAATCCTACTCTTGCTGAAGGAAAGTTGTAATATCTATCAAGAGCAATTCAAGCACACTTCCACAGAAAATCAATGTCTTGCTGATAATGAGACAAGGAATTGTGTCCCCTTCTCCCAGCAAAGCAAAACCTATGGTACTTCAGATTTCATTTGAATTCACTGTGCCTGTGGCCTTTAATTCAAGTGTACCTTGTTCTCTAATGATCTGGGCTTTTTTTTTTTTTTTAGTTTTCTAGCCCTTGAAGATAAATAGCTTTATTATGGTTGTGTGCCAGAGAAAAAAAAACCAAGAGTTTACTGAGGAGGAGAGTGGTTTAATCGAATGTGTTTTGCATGGAGGACATGGTGAGGTCTGGGGTAATTGTTGTTTTCAACTGAAATCCTTCTGTTCTCTGGGGTTTCTTCCTGCAGGAATTTCAGCTCTTGAATTCCTAATTATTTCTCTTCTGGCTAGGTGCTGTCATTCTTCTGCCAGACTGTAAAGGGAAATGTTCTCCTGGTGGATCTGTCCAGGTGCTTGGCTCTGAATGCAGAATCAGAGTGGTTTGGGTGGGAAAGGACCTTAAAAAAGCCACCCAGTCCCCACCTCGTGCCATGGTCAGGGACACTTTCCACTATCCCAGGCTGCTCCAAACCCTCTCCAGCCCGGCTTTGGACACTGCCAGGGATCCAGGAGCAGCCACAGCTTCTCTGGGCACCCTGTGCCAGGGCCTCATTACTCTTACAGGGAAGGATTTCTTCCCAACATCCCTCTAAAAAGCAGCAGTCTGTGATTTTGTACCGTTCTTTATGGAGTGCTGCACAAGGCGCTGCTCTCAGTGGGTCAGTGTGACTATAAAAGCATTTTTCACTCTTAGAAACCTGTGCTGTGCAGCAGATCCTGTGTGGAGTCTCTGCAGCTTTTGCAAGATGTGCAGGTTCCTCCCTGCAGAGAAAGATCACAGACCCTTGTAGGGTTTTATTGAAACACTCAGGTGAAAAAGGGGTTGCAGCCCTGTTGTGTCTCCTCCTGACCTGCTCCTCTTTCAAAGAAAGCCTCAAAGCCCTACAGTGGCACAGGATCTGAGAGAAATCCCACGTTTTAAGGCTGTGCACCCCATCCTGTCACCTTCCCAGTTTGCTGTGTCTTTCAGGAGAGCATCAGCAGGGCTGATGGCAGCGCTGGGAGCTGTGTCACAGGGCCCCAGTTCTGAATGAACTGCCCCAGACAGTGACAGTGTGCCTGCTTGCATTATCCCTGACGCTGGGGAATGCATGACAAAACACAATCAAAAGGCATTGCAGGGCCCTTGTGAGGCAGAGCAAAGCCAAAGCCAGAAATTCTGAAGTTGAGGCTTCACTTTATGCTCAGCTCTCCGTTGTGCCTGGGGAAATTCCAGTCCACAGGAGTCATCCCATCACTGCAGCAACAGAATCCTCAAATAATTATGAACAACTTGTGAAAGCTCTGGCTTCTGAGGCTTAATGTTAAACTACTAATGCTGATATAATGGAGTTCATTATCTTTCAGGCATTATGAATGATTTGCTTTCCCCTCCCAGTCAGAGCCTGCCATGAACGCAGAGACCAGGAGAGGGAGAATCCTGTTGGTTTAGAGAATTTTCCTTACTCCTGGCCCTGCTGTTAAAAGGAATCACGTCCCAGACACCCCTGTCTGAGCACCTCTTACACAAATTATCCTGGGAGGGGACCCAGGTGCTGATTTTATCCCTGGCACCACACCACTCCTGCTTTCCACACAGTGTGCATTTGCTGTGGAAGCACTTTGAGCAGTGAAGCACCTTTTATTCAGACAGAAAATTTTTACTGACTCTTTCCAAATTTTTTTTTTTTTTTTTTTAGTGGATTTGTGCCTCACAACCAGCCTGATTTGTCTTTCACAGCGTGAGGGAAGGGGCACATTTTGTCAGGTATCCAGAGGTTTTGTAGGAGCAGGGAGCTGCTGTCACAGTAAGTGGGGTCAGGATGTGACAATTCCAACGTGGGAGGGTTTTTCTTGACCTGGAGAAGTTGTAGTGGAGCTGATTCTTGTCTGGTTTTGTAAGGGGGCAGCTTTGGACAACAAACCCAGTGTTCAACTGAGGTCTCTCTCATTACAGCATTTATTTGACATTCTCGCAGACATTTCAATCTTCCTGAGGGCATCTGGCCATTTATAAACTCTCCAGGCTCTTCCCAGCGCTGTCATTTCTCAACTCTCAGTCTCTGAGAGGAAAAATTAAGGTCAGGTTTGTTGTCTTTTTCTCCTTTTTTTTTTTTTTTTTTTTTGCAAGATGCCCTTTCCTTCTTTCCCTCACCCAATCCTGCAATGAATGAATTCCTTTGTGGAGAAGTTTCTAGATGAGTATCACAGTTTGTTACCCTCTCCTGGACTGAGTTTTCACTCCAGAGAGAGCCTTGGGAGCAGCAATTCCCGAAATAAGTGATCCAAAGGTTATGCATCTGTGTGTTTCCATGGAAATGCTTGATGAATAAGTTTTAAACACATGGCAGGATCCCTGCTCACCACTGAGGCTGGGGAACAGCCACATACTGTCAGCGCCTTTGCCACAAAATACTTTGACTAATTATATTTTTACTCGCTATCAACCCAATTAACTTCTGCTGTTTATTTCGTCTAATTTTCCTTTCGGTTACATAATGGCTGTCTTGGATCCAGGAACAGGGGAGTGAGTAGCAGCAGCCTCACTTGGGAGCTATTTTTTGCTCCCTCTGCTTTTCTCCCTGGCAAAAAATATACCCACATTATTAATCTGCACTGCAAAAAAAAAAAAAAAAAAAAAAAAAAAAAAAAAAAAAAAAAGAAAAGAAATGGTATTTCTGAACTCTTCCTCCTCTCCTAGTAAATATTATGTTTGTTTGAACACAACAGCCAGGTAACGAGCCAGTTCAGGCCAGTTTAGAGAATTCTGTTCAAATGATCTGCTTTGGTTACTCTCTTAGGCAAAACCTACAAGACATATGAGATTCCATTGATTTGTTTGATTTCCCAGCAAATGACAAGGAGTCCTCCTAAATAAGTCCCTGAATAGTTCACTCGTGTCCTGGCTGTGGCCAAATTAGCAAATTAATTGTGCCCAAGCCTATTATTTATATTTGGAGGGTGGTGCAGCCCACTGTTGGATTATTGAACCCCAATTGTTTTCCAGGTTAGTGTCACACAATCTGCCAAACAGGAATAACCTGTGTCCTGAGATGGAGCCAGGAATTGTGTGTGCTCAGTTCTGCACTGGTCCAAACTATGCCAGGGGGAGCTTTTCTGGAAATTTCACCCTGCAGGGGCTTGTGTGCCAGCACTCAGAATATTTTATTTCCTAGTTAAATTGCAGCAAATGTTGTTGTCATGTTCTTGTCTATTCCAAAGCAGCCCTGGAAAAGGCACAGTCCTGATTTTCCAAGCTCATCCTTTTATTTAGAACCTGTAGAACAACACGAAACCGATGTCAACAACAAAACAGGACAGGACATTCTCTCATGGTCTTTCCCTTTGAGGCTGTGAATGTGACACATCAATACAACCCCATAGCAATCATTTTATCATCCACAGTGGGATTTTTTTTTTTTGGTGTATTTTGGTAGTGCTGCAGAAAACTTGTTGCGGTGCTGTGCAAACACAAAGCAAAAGGAGGGATATGAAGGGGCTGAAAACCCAGTTTAAGCCTATTTTGGTTGTGTAGGGTTTGCCAGATAATGAGGAGTTTCAACAGAGAATGCTGCAAATTATAACTGACCTTTTTGTGCCAGAAGCTGACCTAGAAAGTTCAGTGTGTGCCTCACTGTAATTTAGTGATTTTAAACTCTTGTAACACAGTTGTGAGCATTTTGTGTGCAAAATCCATTGGAAACGTCCTAATTTCTAAAATCATTTACAGTCTAGAAATTGCTCTTGTGGGCTTCAATGCATGTAGAGAAATGTGTTGAGCAGACACTGTGATTCCTGCCTGCATTTCTCCCCTTTCCTGGTGGGATGAGGCCACTTTTAAGTGAAGCAGGTGTTTGCATCTCCAAGTTTGGCTTTTGGCAAGTCTTGAGTGTTTTACCTCTCCTTTGCTGGGGTCTCCAGCTTCCCTGGCACTGCATCCATCTGTGGGATATTTGTATATTCCTGGGGGTTGTTGGGCTTTGCACAAGGAATTCCTTGTAGCCTCCAACATCCTAAATCCCCATTGTTCTCTCTTGATTGCAATGGAAGAATCAGAGGAGATTTTTGGAATGCTTTGCCCCATCTCTGGCTGGCTTTTTGTTTCAGAACTCTGCAAAATCTCGTTTGTGATGAGCACAGAGGGCACAGGAGTTCTGGGAATAGAGGGGGATTTGTCTGTGGGATGAGCCCCGCCAGATAATCCACAGTGCAAGGTGCCATCATCACCACACGATATGAGGAGAAAGAGTCTTGTTTAGAGAAAAAAACCAAAAGTGGAGTCTTTTATGATCAGCTAACAACTGTAAGCAGTCATTATCACAGAGCACAGATCCTTTTTGCTCAAAAAGAAAGGAATTAGGATCTGGTCCTGTGCTGTTGAAATCAATGCAAGATTGTCTCTTCACTCAGCTGGAAGCATTGCTAGGTCTCACTCTGAAATATTGGAGTGCTCAATAAACACTGAATTGGCAAATCTCTTCAAGACCCAAATTGCTTCTTTGCACCCATGGAATCATAAATCTAATTTCAGAGGGAGCATGCGTGTGGCTGAGATTTATTTCAGCAGCAGCTTTCACTAA